>NW_017731745.1:809923-830306 GCF_001890085.2 Hipposideros armiger
CTAAACCCTTTTATGTAAATAAAAAAGATATCTGTCTGTTGCTTATATGTGCGGAGAGTTAGGTGAGCGAAGGCTGGGCTCGGACTCAGTCTGGAGCGCGAAGACGGGCACCAGGAATGGCCTCGGTTCCTGGGTGTGCAGCTGGTGCAGATGTAGGTCAAAGAGGCCGGTCCCCTGTCCTTAGCACGAGCCAGCTCTGGCCCTCTTTCCGGCCTCAGGCCCTTTTCCGTCTCTTAGATGGGGCCCCTCTCGTCTGTCAAGTTTGAGGATGGATTTAGTGTATGTTCCACAGGAATGGAATCAGTAAGAAAATAAATCTGAGGGAATTTCCATTTGGTCCTGACTCCTACTCCACATGGCCCCTGCCTCAGCAGCCTGGCTCTGGGATTGTGTTTCAGGCCATTCCTGTGCATTTACAAATAAAACCAGGCTGCTCTGGGCACACTTCTGAGGCGATGCTGGCGCTTCGTACGCTTGGGCCAGAGATTGATACGGTGTGTGCACGCCTGGGCTGATACGACTCTTTTGATCTGTTTCTGAAGGAGGCTTTTTACCTCCTACATCAAGTGATTGATTAAGTTAGGATCTCTTTTAGGAATTCTCTCCACTCAGTCCTCCCCACTGGCTCATGAGCCCTGCCAAATTTGACTCTCCTTTTATGCTACAGATTGTTCTGTTCCAAGTAAGTAAATGGAAACTGTGTTCTTAATATGCAGTCAGTTCCCTGGTCCTTTCTATGCAATCAGTTACCTTGGAATTCCTGTTTTGCATTCAGTATTGTGTGGGCACCCTCTTATCACATCATCAGTCATGTTCCTAGCAAGGTTTTGGCCCGATCGTTAGGGAATAGCTTTGCTTCAGAGCTTTCCTTCCCCTGTGTGTCCCCACTCCCCATTTCCGTGTGAGCATCACTGGGGAATCAAGGTGGTACCATTGGCTTTAAAACAAGCCTACACACGTGTTTGTAGACTTGTAAAGACCATGGAATGTAAGTGGACACACCTGACGCTCTTAGGCCCCAGCTGGAGAAGAGCACCTTGGTTCAGTGGGTCCTGGTGGAAGGAGATCAAGGTGTTTCAATGCACCAGCTTTCCGGCCATGCAGACCTGATTTCAGCTCCTGCCTCTGAGCGCAGTGCTGCTTGTAAAACTGGAAGTGTACTTTCTCTCAGCATGAGTGGGGAGGGAGACTGCATGAGTAAACGTGTAAGCATGATCCCATCTCCATTTCTCTGACCTCCTTCTTCCACTCAAACATTACACTGCCTTTTCCAAAGCGACCCATCCTGTCACGTGAGCGAGACTGGCCCGCAGTCACAGGTCGTTTCTGGAGCGCTCTCTTCCTGTTCTGTGGCCCTCTTACAGCAACCAGTGCCCCGCTCACTAGATACCATGCCTTTCCTTCAGTTCCCCCAAACCTTTGGCGAAGTCTTGTTTAAATGATCCAGTCTGGTCTCAGCTCTGCTTCGAGAAATTCGAGCTGGGATGAAAGTAGTAATGGTTCAGAGCCCTTGAGAGGGGAGGGGGGTCCGGCCACACCTCCCCATGACATCCTTTTCCAACCTTTCACAGTCTGGGTTTTGCTTTGTTAAGGGAGCTGGAGGTTCTCTTTATGATCTGCGCTGTCCTGTCATAAACCCCAGTAGTTTTCTTTTGGGGACTATATTTTTCCCCACAAAGTAACCCAGTTAAAAAATAAATTATTCTGTGAGAGTTACTCTGTACGGGATAATGAGAATAATCATATTGTATTCATTTATAGCTTATTTATCCATTCACTAATTTACTCAGCAAATATTCATTGAGTGCCTTTAATGTGCCAAGCACAATTCAGGAACTGGGGACGTAATACTGAATGACAGACAAAATTCCTCCCTGCGTGGATCTTATATCCGTGATGTCAACAACAACAAAATATATCATTTCAGGCAGCTCACGTAAAGACTAGTAAAGCCGGGAAAGGGATCAAGAGTGACAAAGATGTGAGGGTGACGGATTGTAGACAGGAGAGGTGTGCTTTGGAAGGCAACATTTGGGTGGAGGCTAGAGTGGAACGAGGCAGGGGAAGAACACCAAGGAGGTGGAAAGGACACAGCATGATGGATTCAAGGAAGAGCAAGAAACCCCATGTGGCTAGAGCCCAAGGAGGGCGTGGCAGGAAATGAGGCCACATCCGGTAGGGTGCTGTAGACCATGGTGGGGATTTTAGGTGTAAGGGGAAGCCAGGAGAGGGTTTTGAGTAATGGACTAAAATGGTTTGATTTATGATTTTAAAATATCACTGTGACTGCTGTGTGGAGAACAGAAAGTAGGAAGCAAAATGGAAGCAAGAAGACCGGCTAGGTGGCTGCAGCAACTCAGGTCAGAGATGCTGGCTGCCTTTGTGCACAGTTATAGGGTCGGGGTGGTGAGAAGTCATCAAATCCAGGATATCTTTTGACCAGAGCCAGCAGAACTTGCTGAGGGATGGCCTGTGGGGTGTGAGGGAAAGGGAGAACTAAAAAATGACTTGCTGGTGTGAACCGAGCCCCGTGTCCCTGTAGTCTGAGGTCGCAGCCCCTCCAGAGCAAAGCAAGCAGCCGAGGCAGCTGCCTCCCACTGTTATGAATGGTCATTTAAAGGTTCACTAGTATTATTAATAGCAAAATATCCCCTTACTTTGGCAGAAGGTTCCAGACTACCGCTTAAAAAGTGCTTCCAAGCACATTCTATCTCTTAATTCTCACAACTCTGCCATATTTATCTCCCCACCTAGCAGAAGGACATGGATATTTTCAGAGTGACTCTGGGACCACTAGGTCACAGGGCCACCGCAGTGTGTGCCCCAGGGCACTGAAGCACCCACTTGGGTGATTGGGGGCAGCCCAAGCACCAACACCGGTGATCCCTGCGTTTGTTAATTTTTCAGGGTGGAAGACACAACATGAAGGAGGGAGGTGTGACAATCTCCAGGACTGGGACCCAAATGGAAATGGAATGGGAATTGATGGGTCTCTAAGGTTCCCATGGTTAGCGGGCACATGAGCTGCTCGGTGGACTAGGGCCGGTATTCCTATCACACAAGACTGGATGGTGTCAAGCTCTGTCATTTAGACCTTGGTCCCTATGCCTAGTAGGCTGCTGATGCTGTCACCAAGGAACAGACACAGATGTCCACGGTGCAGAATGGAGGACAGTGTCAAGTCTAGGCCACAGGGCAGAGTGGGGACTTTGACATCGAGAGAAAACTGCACTTCAATAGTTTCTACACCCATCCTGGTGCCGTAGGGGCCTTGGCTCCAGATCATCTGATTTCCTACCTCACAAGAACAAAATCCCAATTTAAAACAAATGCTCAGTTTACCAAACAGGAAAGGAAAACAGTAGATGATAAGAAAACAAAACAAAAAAAAGAGCATACTCTGAGCCATCTTTGTTCTATTATCATCACATTTTGTCTTCCAAAGGAAGCATCTTTCCATGCAAATCCATTTTTGTATATTTTGACTGATTGCTGGCAAGATAGAGAGACATAAATATTTTTGAAAATGGACATGGCATAAACATATCATTAGCAGGGCTGCAGCTCTCTCTGTGTGTGTCTGTTTGTCTGTATGTCTGTGGTTTGCAAAGATGTTTATGGCGAGTTCCGTCAACAGATCCTCCTCTTCATCTCTCTGATCAAGAGACTTTAAGGACTTGGGAGCATCAGGCCTGGAGACGATAGACAGGAAGGTTTCTGGGCGCTGGAGGAACATTCCAGGTTTTAAGCATTAATTAAGTTAGAAACCCACCATCTGCACACTTGCTCATAACCCTTCTGATTATCTTTCTTAATTCTTAAATGTATGAAGCATGTTTAGTTGTCCCCTATGACGCTGATGTTGCCTTAGAAATTCCAGCTGTTGCAAAGCTCTTCTTAACAACATTACTGGGCAACTCAGCCACCGTGAAGGGAAAGGCAGTTGTGACCTGAAACTCCAGCAGAGCCCAGGCCTGTCGAATACATGTAAAGAGGCAGTTGCCCCCCGCCTTTTTTTTCCTTTTTAAAAATCAGACCTGGTCACAGTGAGGCCCTGCTCCAACGCGGGAGGATTGAGGGTAAAGATGTTAGCAGCCGAGTTGAGATGGCAGTGTTTTCACGTCTGGGATATATTGCTTTGTCTAACAAGGCGCCCCAGCAGGCTTCCAATTGTGGTCTCTCTGCAGACCCTCCCAGCTGCACAGGCTGATTGACAGACTGTGGGCAGATGCGGTGCCAGACTCTAATAAAGAGAGGGCCTTGGGAAAATATAAGGCAATTATTGATGGGCAGCAATCCACTAATCAGACAATTTCAAAATTAATCCCATATTCCCTTACTGTATTAGCTTTCTTTCTTGTTTGTATTTATATAGCAAATTCATGACTTCAGTGAAAATTCTTCCCTCCAGCCCAATTATATCTCTCTGAGGGCATTAAATTAAAAAACAAGAGATATTGAAAGTGGCTTGCAATTAGTTTCTTTAGTTAAAGGTGCTGCACGCACTTAGCGACAGTGGGGTTCATAACAGGATGCATAATAATAAACATAAACACTCGCATTTTTTTTCCCTTGTCTTGACAAGGTGAGGGCTGGTAAGAATAATGTGCCTGGCATTACTCTGGACCAGCGATAATGGGTTAAATAATTGTGATTTGATTTGGAAACTGATTAGATTTGCATAAAATCCTACTTGAATATCTTGACATGCCCCACACAGCTCCTGACTCTCTGCCCTCCTCCATTGCTGCAGCCCATCCTGGCTGGTGTCCCCCTTCCAACTTTCCTGGGCCTCATTAAGGATGTGGATTTTTTACAATAAAGTCATTCAAAGAAAACCTGCCAGTTTCTATTACATGTTTCACTTGCAGGATTACCTTCCAAGTCGTGATAGGAGGCTTTTAAATACACATCAAGAAGTTTCAAATATTTTGCCAGTTGCTATTGTGGAAGTCTATCTCTCTATTACTATTTCCACCCTCATTTCATCTCTCTTCCCCGCCCCCATTTTTTTTACCTGAAACAGATGGAATTCTCTTTTTGTTCACTCTAAAATTGCTTCTGCAGAATGCTTCCTGAATTCATCACTTGACCACCTAAGCTGAGGAAAGTCGAGTATCAGCAGCATTTAGAGGCCAGAGCCTCCTGTCGGGGACCTGAAGAGCATGGCTGTCCAGGCCTGCCCTGTCTCCCAGCTTGGGCAGCCTCACCCCCACACCCACTCAGCTATGCTGCCATCTGCTCTGCTGATCTTGTCCTCCAATGGGAGGGGTCGCAGCAGCTCTGGTCTAACAGCTCTAAGTTCCATGTAATGCTCTTCCCATTCTGACCCTGGCCCCAATTCTAATCACTGACCTTGTGGCTAGTTTGGACATACTCAACATGTATGACCCTCCTCTTCCCTCCTATGCCTGGAGTAACATTGGTAATCAGTCATGAAACTCTTTCCTGGAAGCAGTCTTAGAATCTAAAAGAATCAGGTGTCGGGCATCCAACCACCTGGGCAAGAAGAAAAGGCCAATGTAAAGAAGCTGACAAGAGTGAGGAGGGCTTTCCATTCCAGATTCTTGGGAAGGGAGTGAGTGAAAAGAAGAAAGGGGAAACCAAGGGATGGAGTGAAGAATATGCAGGATGTGTGGAGGGAATCCTGAGGAGCCCAGCCTGCCTGGAGCAAAAAGAACAGAGATGTGGCTGGATAGGCAGGTAGAAGCCAGAATCTTGTTCAACATAGTGTGCCCTTGGGTTTACTCCCAAGCAGTCAGAGCTGGCAGGCCATGTGGCCAAGACCAAGCCCCTCACCCAGGCCCAGACCTGGGACTCCGCTCTCTGAGCTTGTGTCCTTGTACTGATGGCCTTCACGGAATACCAGTCGCCTTAAGACTAGGCTCTGGGCCTGAGGCTGGGCCACGTGCTACAAAACTTCCCTAGTGCTGACCATCTGCTGGCTTCTTGGGGTATTGCTTGTTCTTGAGTGTCCATCTCTGGGCTTATGGGGAGATCCTCCTGGAGACCCCCACTGTTGGACTGACTCCCTGATGGCCTCTGTTGTTTGTTTCTATGCCCTTTAGATGTCACATTCTTCTCTTATACTTGACTTCCTCCCAGAGCCTGCTATACCCAGCTGAGAGGTCTAGTCCCACGCCCCCATTGCTGCTGGCATCCGTGCATAGCTGTACCATGAGATGTAACATTCTGCGGGTGGAGTGAAAAGAAGATAAAGCCATGCCTATACTAAAGTGTTCGATGCAGCACTAACCAATGGAAGGGAAATTCAGAAGTATCTCAGAGGAAAAGCAAAATATTAATTTTCCCTCTCTAAAAAGTGACTATAAAAAAAGAGAACAGAGGAAAATGACAAGAATGATTTAGAGGTTCAAAACAGTGTCATATAGGACATACAAAGAAGAGAAGATTGAGTAAATGGATGTTGAGGCTACAATAGGTGGCTTAAAATATTGAAGGACCGTCACATGGAAGGACGAGCAAATGTGCTTCTGAATGGCTCGAAGAGCTGGAATGGGGTCAATGAGGGGAGGCCTCGGGAAGTCAGGTTTTGACTTTATCTAAGGAAATCATTTTAAACGCCAGACATTTCTGAAGATAGAGAGGGTTACCCAATCTTTGGAGGCTTGTCAGACAGAAGCTTGTTAACAGTTTGGCAGCTTCACATGGAAGTATAGACGACTTCAAGGTCATTGTCAGCCTTGAGAAATGATGTGGTGTGCCTACAGAAAAAACTGATGAGCTCGTTGTCTTTGCACCTATTGAATCCAACGAGTGCTAACAGGGATCAGCTTTTATTTCTATGAGGTATGGAGCTGGGGAGGGGTGGGTTTCAAATAAAGACAAGAGCATTGGGATTTCATGACCTTTCCCCAACATCTCAGAGTTAGTTTTCATTCAAAAGTATTATACTCCGTTCTATTAATCACAAAACCACCTCCCACTTGGTTATTAAAGCCGTGCTCGGCCACCCACAGGAACTACACCTGAGGCCCATGAGCAGGTGTTTTTATTTTTAACAGCTTTCCCATATGGACAATTTATACTGTGGAGACTTATATGAACTCTCATATCAGGCTTCCACCCCAGAAGTTCCGATGGCTCTCCACTGCAGGCTGGAGTGGCTTCGCTCCTTAACCTGCGGCCACGACCTTTGAAACCTGATTCCCAACTGCTTGTTTAGCCACATCGCTGCTCTTTTTGCTCCAGGCAGGCTGGGCACCTCAGGATCCCCTCCACACACTCTGCATACTCTCCACTCTATTCCTTGGTTTCCCCTTCCCCCCTTTCATTCGCTCCCCATCCCAACAACCTGGAAAGCCCTCCTTTCTCTCCTCAACCTCTTCACAACCAGCCTTTTCTTCTTGACCCACTGATTGGGTGCTCCCGACACCTGATTCATCTGCGTGTAGAAGCCTCTGAGCTGCATGAGAAGCTTTTTGCAAATGGAGTCGGGCTTCGATGAGGCAGAAAGGAAACAGAAACAGCTCTGTGTAGCTGGCAAGAATGAGAAGCATCTTCTTATTCAGGTGGCAAGTAGGTAAGTGACAGGTGCTGCGGGTCAACTCCTTGCCTGGGTAGGATGGGAATTGGGTGGCTGACCTGTTTCTCAGGTCCTCTGTGTGAGGGTCTGGCTCCTGACCTGGGATTTGCAATGTGAAGGCTGGGGACTGACTACTGCCCACGGAGCTGAAGCAGAGGCTGAAGTCACAGGTCAGTCAGGACTCTGTGTGGAAGTGACTCACTGTGGTGAAGATCTGAAAGCAATGTTGGTTAAGTCGTATATCATCAGTAGGGAAAATAGAGGGTGTTGGAGTTCGAGGGCTTAAGTTCCATTTTCAACTCTTCCACTTAGTAGCTGGGTGATCTTTGCTAAGTTGCCTCATATGTCTGAATTTCAGTTTCCACTTCTGTAGAATTGTGATGATAATTCTCTTGTTTTTGTCTGTAAGATGTAAGGTTCCAATTCAAAGATGATAAGTGTTAGGAGAAGTTTTATACTATAGAGGCTTCCCCTTGAAAACAGCCCTGGTCTCAGACAACAAGGGGATGACACGGAGACCTCCTGTATGTATGGATGCAGTGGGAGTGAGCGCTGGGTATAGACCACTGGGGGCTATCTGTTTGAACCCCTGTTTTCAATTCTTTGGGCTGTATATGTACCTAGGAGTGGAATTGCTGGATCATATGGTAACTCTATGTTTAACTCGTTAAAGAACCGCCAAACTTTTTTGCACCATGGCTGCGGCATTGAACATACCTACCAGCAATGTCTGAGGGTTCCGATTTCTCCACATCTTCACCAGCACTTGTTATTTAATGGGGTTTTTGGTTTTGTTTTGTTTTGTATTAAAGCTGCCCTAGTGAATATAAAGTGGTATCTCATTGTGACTGTGATTTTTATTTCCCTAATGTGAGAGTCCGATGTATTTTTTTTTAATGTTTTTGTTAGAGTTTTTTGTTTTTTAAAGAAATTTTATTGGTGAACAGTCTGTTTTTTCCAGGATCCATCAGCTCCAAGTCAAGTAGTTGTCTTTAATCTAGTTGTGGAGGGCGCAGCTCCTTGGCCCATGTGGGAATCGAACTGGCAATCTTGGTGTTATGAGCCTGCGCTCTAACCACCTGAGCTAACCGGCTGCCCCTCTAATATAGTCTTAACAGAACTGAACAGCCTATGAAACAAATATCTTACAAGTTTCCCAGGACGCCTTCCTATAACAGTAGAGGCTCTGAGGTTGATTCATCATGTCCACCTTTACTCCCACCATCTCTGCTACCAGTAGCCAAGGCTTAAGGTACTTTTAGGTGTCGAAGACTGTGCTGTAGGCTTTAAGGATAACAGCTCTGTAAATTAGGTATCATTATTGTCCTGTTTTACAGCCATGGAAACTGAGACTTAGAGATGTTAAACACCTTGCCTAAGGTTGTGAAGGTGAGTGGCGAGACTGCTAGGCTTGAATTCCAGGTCTGTCTGATTCCTTAGCCATGCTCTTATCCTCAATGCCTTAGGGATTCCCGCTAGAAAAGAAAACTATCAAACAGGCTTTCCTGATTCAACAGATGCTTCCTAAGTGCCCACTGTGTGCCAAAGCCTGTGCTGGACAATATGGCCACGACCAAAGCTGCTCTACAGAGCACCTCACAGCCTAGAGAGTTCTGTCTGGATTTGCCAGTGGTTTTTGTAGAGTGGAGAAATGAGTTTTATAATTCTTATTTGATTTAGCCCTCAAGTTGTTAACACCTCCAGTGCAGGGGCTGGGGAGAGGGTTGTCTATAAATATTAGCTCCCAAAGTAAAAATGACTCTTTCATCTCAGCAGACCTAATTAAGCTGTTGATTAGAGAAGGATCAACACCTCCGTCTGTAACAAAAGACACTGTCTGTCAGCGGGAGGTTCTGTCAGGGCCATTTCTCCTGCAATTTAGAACTTTGTGGAGGATAGAACCCAGGCAACCCCAAGTGTCAAAAGGGACAGGTCTTACTTCATATAACTCCCCCACCACGCGCGCGCACACGCGCTCGCACACACACACACACACACACACACACACACACACACACACACACTGCTACTGGAAACCCTGTAGCCTACCACCTGGGAGGCATTTAATGTCTCTCTCATACAAATAGAAGTTTCAAGCAATAGACAAGTTTACCAGCAGAGTCAGTACAGCTCATGGGACAGAAATGGAGCATGGCCGCTCTGGGATATCTGCACGTTTGGAAGACTGAGGCCAGCCGAGTAGAGGAGTGGCGGGCCAGGCTCCGATCTTCCTGGTGGGGTGACCAGGGAGGCCAGCCCCAGGCATCCCCTTCCCCTCTCTCCAGGGGCCCTGGTGATCTTCAAGGGTCATGCAGATGTGGACACACTTTCATGGAAGTAGTTGTGAGAAAGTGACTTCCCTTAAGTCTTCATCGCAAAGAATAGGAGTTTCTATGAAAATTCTGGGAGTGGACCTTTGTGTAATAGGCAGGAATGAGAAATACCTTCTTGCAAGAAAGCCCATCTCCCCAGGTGTGAAGATCTTCCTGGTCAGCCAGCAGCAAGGATTCACTGACCTTCACCCTGTCCCCTCCTCAAGGCTATTCACAATAGCCAACAACTGCAAGAAAGGGAGGGAGTAACAGCTGCACTGAGTGGGCCTCCCCTGGGCTCAACAGCAAATGACAACAGCAACCCAAGGGAGCAGAGATGTGTGTGTTTGTGGAGGGGGGGGGAGCAACTTTCTCTGTGGGCAATGGAGAAGGCCACTCTGAACTTAATGATAGTGATTGACATTCATGGAGTACTTACTATGTGCCAGGCTCTGTTCTAAGCTCTTTACATCTGTTAACTCATTTTATCTTCATAATGATCCTATGAAGCAGGTATCACTAACCCCAAATTACAAATAAACGGACTGAGGCACAGAAAGATTAAGGAACTTACCTGAAGGCACACAGCTGACAAGTGGGCACAGGCTGCCTCCAGAGCCTGTATCCCTAACCACTGAGCCGTGCTATCTGTGGATTGTGGGCAGCAGTCTGGGCAACATGAATGGCCTCATGGGCATCTGATTCCCTTTGTTTACTTATCTGTATACTCAGGATGGTGTGAGAGGGAGAGTTGCTGAATGTGCGGGAATTCTCCTAAAAGAAAGGGAGGAAGGAAATGGATAATTAATTTATTCATTCAACACATTTTTATTGAGCAACTACTGTGTGCCAGTTGTAGTCTCTGAGTTCATGGAGCAAAACAAATCAATAGAGAAGTTTTAAACAATTGCACACTGTGATCAGTCCCATGCAGGTAGCAAAGGGGACAACTAAGATAATGGATAATGGGGCTGGAAGGAGAAGCTAGTGTTGGAGAGGGCCTCAGGATGACGATAAAGCGGAGGCTAGCATTGGCACTGTAAGCAGCAGTAGGCGGGCATTCCGGAGGGTGCCGGCATTGCAGACTCTGAGGAAGAAAAGGCTGGTGGAGGGAGTGTCTGAAAGACCTACATGCCAGAGAACTGTAAGTGGGGGAAGGGCTGCGTGGTGAGGCCCAGGAGGCAAGGCATGACTGGACCACAGAAAGGGGAAGACTTGGGCTTTGTTTCTGATAGCAGTAAAAATCCACTAAAGTGTTTTCATCAGAAGAGTGACATAAAAGGACTGTGGCCTTTGTGAGGAGAATGCATTGGAGGGGGCAATAGGGAACAGGTGAGACCAGCCAGGAGGCCACCCCAGCAGTATAACCTTGGGGCATAGAGGGCCAAGAAGGATGGGAGGCTTGGGAGCAGCCAAAGGGAGTTATAGCACTGGAGCAAAGAGCTGCTGAAGATGAGGCAGCCACTGGATGAGGTGGTGTTTCCTCTAAAAGGCAACATCTTGGCAATTGTTGCCAAGTTGAACAATTAACAAAAGTTCTGGCGTTTCCTGCAGCTACCAGCAACAGCAAACACCTTGGCAATGAGAAGGGGTTTGCAAGCATTTTTCTCACAGAGCAAAATGTAGGCCAAGTCGGGAAGCATGTGTCATGCCCCACCCAGCATACCAGAAGGGAGAGTGAGGGTGGCTTCAGGAAAGGCCAACACTCTGGCATCTGCAGGAGAAGAGGACTTAGGAATCTAGGAGGGGAGGGCCAGGAGGGCGCCATTGACTCGTAGACACACTCAGAGCACCAATGGCGTGCCGCAGGCTTTTGGGAAGCAGGGAAGGCTTCATGGCGGAGGTGACCTTGGAAGTGAGCCCTAAAAGCTGTGTAGGGGCCCTGAAGGTGGAACACAGAGTAGATTGGCTTTCCAGACCAATCCCTGCAGAAGAGAATACTGCCTTCTGGAACCCTAGGAGACAGTGCACAGGAGTCAGTTCCTGGTGGCTGCATCCTAGTAGGGGGTGAAGGAGGTGAGGCTGGAGATTATGAGGGGCCAGGTTGTCAAGAACTGGAGCAGAGCGTTTTCTACTGACAGAGCCCTGAGCCACCCTTATCACCACCACCACCACTGTGAACGAGTCCCCTGATTGGGGAGGGTGTCTCAGCCTGGCCTGTTGGTGTTAGCTCCATACTGCCCCTGACTATATGTGCAGGGCACAGGTCTGGGCAGCACACTCCCACAGCCTGCCCACCTGGCTACCTCATGCATGATGCATCCAGGAAGAGAAGCAGTCACGTCGCCTCGAAATGTTAATAAAACCGAAATCCCTGAGCAGTCACTGAAATTAGCCTGGGTATGATTGAAATGCCAAGGCAGGTCTTGTTATTTTTATGAAGCCGTGAATAATATAAGTATCCAATTGATAAAATGTTATTAAAGCTGACAGCCCTTAAGTGATCTAAGTGGTAAATATTGAAATGAGGTCTCTGCCACACTGCGCCCAGGGGCCCGAGGCGGTAATAAACATTGAACAATGATTCTGCAGGCTCTGGGGAGCTGCAGAGTTTAGGAAGAGCAAAAGTGTTCTTCCTAAATAATTAAACCGGGGATTCCGGGGATGGATCACAGATCCTTGTAGTGGTTTGTTCAAGTCCAAAGGAGCTGGCTTCAGGCAAAGCCCCCGTTGGGCCATCCCTCCTCCCGCTGGGGTGGGAGGGAGCAGGGAGGGGCTGGCTGTACACCCCCTCGGCCCCCAAGGAGCCTGCATTGAGCAAGCAGCTTATTTCAGCCTTTATTTATAATATAAACAGACTGGTGCAGCCTGAGGGCAGCTAGCGGTTGATGAGCAGTGGGGCTGCCACGTGGGTTAGAGATTTTATTAGCGCGGCTTAGGAAGAAAATAAATAAGTAAAACACTGACACCATGGAGAGAAATTTAAAACGTGGTGCCTTCCTGATAATCAGGCTGTTTAAGATGTGGAAGGGAGCATCTTTCTTTTCCCTGCTCTTGGAAAAAAGACCCAGAGGATCCCTAAAAGCTGTTGTCTATTCCGTCATGAGCTAAAGGCCAGGTGTGCCGGGAAAGCCAGGGCCTCCCTGAGTCTGGCCAAGGAGCCTCCCTGAGTCTGGCCAAGGAGGAGTGACACTATTTGCTACCGCTCCTAGGGCCTTTGGGAGTAGGATGCTTCTTTGGTTGCTGGTGGGGTCTCCAGTGCCATCCATCCACCCCATTCCCTTGTTAGGTGCTGGGGTGCCTCTGGAGGCGGGAATGGGGAGGAAGCAGACCTGTGGAGCTGCCCCCAGCCCCTTCCTCTCTGAAGTTAATTCCAATAGCGTGTGACAGCTGAAGAGATGCCATGAGGCTTGCTTGCTTGCTCAGTACTGGTAACAAGAACAATGAGCGCTTTGGGGGCACAGGTGGAGAAAAGCTCTCTGGAGATCAGGGAGGTCGAGAAGGTCTTCCCAGAGGAAGTGCACTTGAAGCTGATCTGTGAAAGACAGAGAGGGCAAAGGCAGGACGGGGGCACTGTGGGTAGAGACCTATGTGACCCCTGCAGTGACAGAAGGGCCGGCACAGGTGACTGAGCCACAGACCGGTCCTCACCTGGCTGTGTCAAGCACCTGCCTGGGGACTCAACAGGACTCAGAGGAAAGGAGGAGTTAGGGGTCTGGAGAAAGGGACATGAGCCTCTGGTGGTAGCAGCCACGCTGGAGGTGGTGGAAGTCAGAATTTGGGACAGATGGGGAAATTCTGCTTTAATTGATCCCTTACAAGTCCAGGATATTCATACCACGAGCCTGGGGCCTTTAAATTGAAAAATGTGTCCACTTGGCCCAGTGACCCAGGGTTGAGGAGACTGACGGGTTTGTACTGTCTCTGGATGGCTACCCTTTCACATCCTTCCTAAGACTATAGTGAGGACACATGAACGCATTTCGTTCACTAAAGTCCTCTAGGCTTATAGGTGAAAAGCGGCAGGGACTATAGCGGTACAATAATGGTTTACATAAGAATTTTCACTGTAGAAAGTTATGTACTTTTTCAGAATCTATTTTATAGATAAAGGAAGCTGAGGCTCAGAGAAGTGACGTGTCCTAGTGACACAGCAACGGAGAGGAACGCTGCTTACTTTTGGCCCAAGGGAGAAAAGCTTTTTAAAAATGGAAACTGCTCCCCAGTCCTGACCTTTCCCTTCGTTCCCAACTGCGGCTGCTTTTGTAGCCTCTTCGGGGTCTCCCTCGGAACAAGCAGGGGGGAGGCTGGCCCTGCTTTCTGCAAAGCCTTGGAGGAGAGTGCTGGTGGTGCTGGGAGCTGGCCGAGTCCTGCCCTACCCCTTCTCTCTGTTCTCAGTGGTGCTACTCACAGCCTCCATTTCCAAGTTCCCTCAAGACAGAAATTGCTCCTTTCCTGCCCTCTGGCCCTCCAGCTCCAGGCAACGAAATAACATCACACATACTCACCAGCAAGCCTAACACCTCCTTACACTGGCCCAGGCTTTTCACACCCATCATCACATTTAGGCTGGCTACAACCCCGGGAGGAGAGGAGCAGGTTTCCTCAAGTCGCAATAGGGGAAATGGAGGATTAGAGCAATAGAGAGGAACTCTGCCTAGCTCGCCAAAGTTTCCTGGTGCCAAAGTATTCTCTCTACCACAGCTTGCTATGGCTGATGCTGCTGGGGGTAAAAAGCAGGCTGGAAGTCTTGCGGAACCGGCAATGGGCCCCAGAAAACAAGCTTTTTCTCTGGGAGAGATGAACCTCCTGATGAGCATGAGCTAATGGGGTGGGGCTTGCCTTGCCAGCCATTTGGAAAGGACAGAGTATAGGATATTTTTTTTTAGGAATAAATGCACGAGCTTTTGAGGGTGGGCAGTCGCTTTGAGTCTCGTGGAGGAAGAGGGAGTGGTTGACAAATGCATTAAAGAATATTTAAACTTCCAAAAGCTCCAAGCAGCTCACTTGTATTTCTCGGTGCCTCTTTGGGCCTCTGTAAACAGCAAATCGATTGAGTGTCAGGCTTGTTTTCATAGCTGTCCTGCACACTGGGAGTATTAGATGAAGCAAACCTTTTATTTAGTTCCTGACAGGTAATTAAATTTGCCTCTGCATTGGTTTGTTATCCAGCCAAGGAGCCAGGAGCAGCATTCTGAATGGCTATAGCTATTTGCTAGAATAATACAACTTAATTTTGCCTCTCAAGTTGCAAGTTGAGATGTGGATTCAGTGGAAAGTTTGACTCAGGCTTGGGGCTCCAGGTTGGAGATTTCAGTTTTTCCAACACGGGTTTGCTCTCCGTCTCCAACATGTGAAAGCCCCATTTCCACATTTTTTCCAGAGTGACATACTGTGGGAAAAACTGAGTTACAAAGTAAAGAAAAACAGCAATTGGCAATCGGGAGAAAAAGAATCGAATGCCTTCCAAAGACCCGTTACTTTGGGAACAAGGAAAGAAACATTATTTCAGCGACAGAAAGAAGTTCTGGATTCCGTGTTCACCCCAAATGCCAGAAAGAGCTACTGTGGCTCTGACACTTTTTATAAAGACCTTGTTGGCCTTGGATATGCAGGAGGAAGCTGATAGACTCATGTCGCCCCAGTGCTGCCGGTATGTGGGGGTGTCCCTGTGTACCAGGCTGACCACACAGGATGAGGGCAGCAGCTCCGTGCTGGTGTTGGGGCCAATCATGCTCCATGTTCTAGAGAAGGCACCACTCCTAGGCCGGAGCCTCCTTCAGCATTCCTTCTCTGAGTTCTACTGGGGCAGGAAATGATTTTCCTCTTCCCCTTCAGGGTCTGCAGTCTCACTATGATGTGTCACGGAGTTTTTCTTTATCCTGTACTCAGTGATGACCTTCAATCTGAGTTGTGATAGCTCTTCAATTTTGGAAAATTCTCATTATCATCTCTTTGAATATTGTTCCTGTTATTCCTTTTATTCTTCTTTTTATTGAGCTTCTTTTTTTTTTAAGCTGAGCCATCCTGCTACCTGTTGGCAGCCCAGCGGCTGCTCAGCCCGGGCAGGGACTCGAACCACTGTTGCTCAGAGCTCAAATCCTTGAGCGAGCTCTTAACCAACTGAGCCACTCGGCTGGCAATATTATTGAGCTTCTATTAAATATGTTTGTACCTCTCATTCTATACTCCATGTCTCTTAAACTGTATATCTATCTGTCTACTATCTATCTATATCTATCTATCTATCTATCTATCTATCTATCTATCTATCTATCTATCATCTATCTATAGTCTGTCTATATCTAATTTCTTTTTCTCCCTAATCTGCATTCTGAACAAACTCCTTGATACTATGTTCCAATTTATGACTTCTACTGTATCCCATGTAGAATGTATTCTATTAAATTTTTTATTTAACTATATTTTTATTTCCAAGATTTTAGTTTTGTTTATTTTTATATCTCTCTTTAATTTCTTGTTTTATAATTGTAAAAATCTAATCACTATTTCTTCCTTTACTTCTCTTACCTCCCTTACCTAAACATACTTATTGTAAATTTGTTTTCAGATTTCACTATTATTTTCATTTTAGAGTGAATTCATTTACTGTTGATCTTTCAGGCTTTTTCTTGGTGGCTTAATTTTCTTCCTGTGTTTGGAATTTTTGTTTGCAAACTCATCTGGAAAGGAGTTTTGCTTTCTCTCCCTCTCTTTGCATTTACCCCTCTGTTTAACAGTTTTTCAGGGATCCTGACAGTGTCCCAGGAATCGTGTCTAGATGCAGGTCTGGTTTCTGTGGCTCAGGTCTCCTGTCCTGAGCCAATGGGCAGCTGGGCCCAGGCCCTGTCTGTGAGGCTGTATTGTTTCATCCTCTCCCTCCAGATAAATCAGAGCCTTGAGCAGCAGTCAGAGTTATTTCCTACATTATTTCATGGACAGGGAAGCCCCATCCCAAGCCCTCGTCTTAGCACGAGTCTAGATCCAACTCTTTGCCTCTGTGGGGCACTTTTAGGCCCTGCTATCCTGCAAAAGCTGAGCTGCCTCCTGTTTGCTAGCTTGTCTTTCTATTTGGTTTCAGGTCCTCAGAGATGCTTATCCAGTTGTGAGCTATTGGAACTATGTCTCATCTTATGTTTTATTTCATGTTTCCATGATTTGGAGTGCAGGAAGGCCTCCCAGCATGAACAATACCATGTTGATGGGAAGTTCTAGGACATGGTATTGAACCTTTGTGGGGAGATTTACAGGAAAGGAGGCCTCACACCCCCGCCCCTCCAGGAGCTTCTGGGACATGGCATTTACCAAGAAGAGCTGGAAAATGTCAGCAAGTGCTTGGTTTGAAGGATGGAAGAGAGGAGGCATGTGGCTAAAACACGGAAGCATATCATAGAAACATCATCATTGAAAAGGACATAAAAATCTTCAAATCTTATTCTCTGCCCCCCATTTCATCACTCTGCCCTCCTATTCCATGATTCCATCTAGTGCATCACAGTAAAGCTTGTCCACTCTACATTTGAACACCCCCAGTGCCGAGGAGCTGCCCGGCGAGGCAGCCTTTGTGTCTCTCTGCATAGCTGTGTTCTTCCCTTTACAACCTGAAATCTGTCTCCCTTCACCTTCTTCCCAGTGGTCCTCATCCTTCCCCTGGGACACATATGGAAAAGTTCAATCACTCTCCCACCTGGCACATATAAATGCTCAGTAACTGCTCTCTACAATTATTATTTCTGAGCACCATTAACCCAGCCAGGCTCCCTGTGCACTGCTTGTCCTATTGTTTCACAGCTCATCCCTTGGCACGATGTGGTTTGGCAGCCTGGTTCTGCCGCCTGGAGTTTTCTGATGCTGTAGTAAGGCCACTGTTATGTTTCCCAGAATGGGAATGGGGTCCACTGCAGCACTCCCTCCTGCTCACTCACGGCGTGTGCTCCTGGCTCTCAGAGGGAAAGCAAGGCCCCTAAAGCCACAGACAGAGGAAGCTGCAGGTAGGGGATCCTGGGGTTCCAGGAAGCATCCCCTTAGGAACAAATTGAGCCTGCAGTTTGGGGAGCAGGGCAGGGACTGAGAGGAGGTGGCTTGATGTTGCATATGCAAGTAATACTGTCACTGGAACTCCAGGTTCCAGCCTCAAGGCTGAGTTGGACAAGGGTGGGTCATGGGGAACTATTTTCCTGGATTGAGCTTGGACTTGAGACTGGGCTATTCTGGGGTTTTCTTGGTCCAGCCCTCTGTTCCTGAAAAGAAGTCCTAAACTATACCCCTACCGTACTTTGATTCATGAAACTGTAATTGGAATGTTTTGAGAACATGGAGTCAAAAGTCCTGGGTTTAAAACCCAGTTCATTCCATCACTTGCCATGTGACCTTGGTATGTCTTGCAACCTCTCTGATTCTTTTTCTTTTTTGAGCCTTAATTCCATATCTGTAATGCAGGGCTAATTACATATACATGCTACATTCTTCAGGGTTGTGCCAAAGAATAAATAATCTCACATTTGAAAAGTGCTTAGCACGGCGCCAGGCACATCACTCATAGACACTCACTAAATATTTTTTTTTCCCTTAGTTCCCTTTCGGTTTCCTCATCTATACTGGTAATGTTAATGCCTAGTGCACAAGATTTTCTGCATCAAATGGGATTGTCTATAAATCACAAAGCAGTATATGATGTTCATCATCAACTATTATTATCTGGAGAGGAACATATTAAGTGATCCTGGTGGGGACCAGAGATACTGGTTGCTATATCTTTCTGCCCCAATTTGGGGCCAAAGTGCAATGACTGTCACCTTACTCCAGATGCTAGTGAGGAAGACATCAGCAGACAGTAGTCAGGGTGTCCTGGAGGGAAGAGAGGTGGCTCTGGTGCTTCTCCAGGTGCACAGACTCGGATATGAGTTCTTTTGCTCATGCATTTATTCAGAACATATTTACTGAGATCCTGTGAAATATCATGGGAGGCATGCCTTGCATAGGCCTGAAGGCAACATCTTTTGGATACTAGGAAAGTAAATTCACCCCAGAAGTCAGCTCGATGTGGGTGACTGTTGAAGTCCCAAAGATCTGGTCATTGCCTGATTCTTCTCTAGGGAAAAGATACCCCTCCTTTAACGTTTGAAGGTTAGAAGGAAGGAAAGGAGGAAAGGAAGGAATGGAGGAGGGCTAGAAGGAAAAAAAAAAACAAAGGAGGAAATGGCCATTTTAGAAAATCTCAAGGAAATTCTTCAAGTACTGATGCTTTCTCACAGAGTTATGCAGCGTGACTGGCTGTCAGGGCCATTAAAAATCTCAAGATCATTCCTGAGTGACAGGTGTTAGCAGGGCTCCGGGTCCCTGAGGATGGTAAGGGCTTTGAGGGCCAGTTGAGTGTGAGGCCAGCGGTCTTCCGGGGCTCTTGAAGTAGTAGTGCTTCATTTGGTGGGACCAGTCTGTGATTCTCCACAGGCAGAAGTGACCGACTGGGGCTGCCATTTCGCAAGGGCTGGAGGTGCTGGGGTGGCTTATTGCATTTACAGGTTCATAAGAGAATGTATGTGTTTTATAAATGGAGTGAATGCCTTATGTTTCTGATTGATGGGCCATCAGTTGCACAGTTGTTGGGTAGTGATTGATTTTCCAACCCAGCTGCTCCAGCTGTGCCACAGATGCTCCTTGTTGAAGTCAGAGGGCTGGTGTTGTAAGCCATGGAGAAGATCCTAATTGGAGTGATCCCTGAGAAATCGGCCATTGTAATGGCTAACAGCCATGAGTTTGGGGGCTTTGCTGGAGGTGCTAAACCACAAGCTCTCCCTTGGTAATTGTAATTCCCAGCTAGACATAGATGCCATTTTGAAACTCATGATGCCACAGGTAGGGCCGAGCTGAGACTTACTCTTGCACAGTTTGCCGAACCAAAACTCTATTTTAAAAATATCTTGTTTTAAATTCAGAATGGACACATGCTTATTTTAAAGATCTTAAAATATATATGAAGGTAAAATTAAGAAAGTCAAATATATTCTCACTGTCCACAGAGAACCATGGTTAATATTTTGACATCTTTTTTTTTGGTTATTTTATTCTATGTTAGTGTGACATACACCCACACTTTAAAAAAAAACAAAAGTGTACTTTGAACAGAATTTTATATCATGTCTTTTATCTTTATGTTATAATTGGGAAGACAATATATATGCCTTTTAAATAAAAATAAAATTCATGGGCTGGCCGAGTGGCGCGTTGGTAAGAGCTGGATTGGGACGCCAGCTCTGAGCAGCAGGGCCCAGGCTCAGATCCCACATATGAGGGCCAGTGACACTGCCCTCTACAGCTAAGATGGTGAACAACTGCTCGACCTGGAGCTGGGCTGCCAGGAGTCGCCGGCGACATAGGCTGCAGCCTCTGCTGCAGTGGGCTACCGTAGGCCACTGTGAGTGGCCTGCAGCCAGTGTGAGTGGCCGGCAGCCAGTGTGAGCTGCCAAGAGCCGCTGTGAGTGGCCGTCCAGTGGCCGGCGACTGATCTGCCTCACCTGGGAAGAGCACAATGATAATACCAACATGGGCCAGTGAAGCGACGTCCTCCACAACTAGACTGAGGAAC
>NW_017731745.1:830322-882620 GCF_001890085.2 Hipposideros armiger
CAAGTCTACGGAGCCCAGCCAGGGCTGGGAAGGGTCCTGAGTCTTTCGTTTCCAGAAGGGTCTCAGGGCACCTAAATCTCTTGCACACGAGGGTCTCTCTCTCCCAGACATCTGTGCTCAGAAGCCCACAGACCCTACTCCCCCCCAGGTTAATTGGGGTGCAAGGGCCTGTAACACCTATAACAAGGTTTCTGTTGAGTTGCCAAGTTCAATTATGGGTGCATCTGCTTTCTGATTTTTCCAAGATGGTTTGACTTAAAAAAAAAAAAGCAAACTACAAAGGAACAGGCTACACAGTAGCTTTTTGCAGAAGGTAAGAAATTCTGACCACTTTTTCCAGACTCCTGCTTTTTGAGATGTGTCAGAATTCATAGGGTGGCTGCTGAGGATAGATATTACTCTGAGTAATTCTGGAGAAATCTGACCCTTCAGCCCACTCCCCACAAGGCCCTTCACCCTTTTCCCTTCAAAGTAATAAAGGATGTCTACTTTTTGGAAGGCGGGCTCCCCTGCCTGCTACCCAGAAACCCACTGTGATCCATCACTTTGAATGGAGAAATCATTTGACATTTATTTCCCAAACAGGAAGCAGTGGCTCAGAGAAGGTGGAAACCCCAGAAATTAGTTCAACTTAGGAGATGAAAGTGGGGAAGGCAGTGTGCTCCTTACCAAGGAGATTATCTGGTTCTCGATTTGCTTGTGGGCAGGACCTTATCCACCTTAGGGCCGGGGGAGGCAAAACCCCTAAGGAAAGTTACATTGCACTGAGCAGAATACCCTCTGTTGGCCCAGCAGCGCATGTGTACATGTGTGAGTGCACGTGTGTCAGTGGGGAAGTGGGGCCAAGGAGAGAGGATGCAGAGCTGTGAGACACCTACGATTGGCTTGTCCTCAAAGAACTAACACAGATACTAGCCGAAGTACACAGTTCTCAAAGCTGTGTGTGAAAGGTGCCAACGGAACAGAGCAATCATTGGGACTGAGGAGTTAAAAAGGCAGAGATGGGACAAATCCTTTTTGGCTTCTGTGGTCAGGGAGAGGTTTTGGGAGTTTGATGTTTGGGCTGGTGCTAAGAAAAGGCAGAGGGAGGGCTGGCCGAGTGGCACGTTGGTTAGGAGTTGGCTTAGGACGCCAGCTCTGAGCAGCAGGGCCCCGGTTCAGATCCCACTTATGAGGGCCAGTGACGCTGCACCCTCTACAGCTTAAGATGGTGAACAACAGCTCGACCTGGAGCTGGGCTGCCGGAAGTCACTGGCAATGGTGTAGGCTGCAGTGGGGCTGGCCAGCAGCAGGTGTGAGTTTTCGTGAGCTGCCGTCGAATGGCTGGTGAGCAACTGCCTCACCTGGGAAGAGCACAATGATCATAATACCAACATGGGCCAGTGAAGCGACGTCCTCCACAACTAGACTGAAGAACAAAAAGAATAGCAACTTGTCTGTTCCCCTTCCCTGATTCCCCAACACTGTTCCCCTCCCTCAGTTCCCCAATAAAATCTTTAAAAAATAATAAAATAAAATAAAAATAAAATTCGTGAACAAGCAAATGAGGTAAGCTTGATTGTAGCTGGAGAGAAACCTGTTTAACAGCAACGTGGGGTGCAGATGAGACCATGGCAGATACTCAGAATTCGTTTGTCCTGGCATTACTTATGCTAGGTGCCTAATGTATAAATCAGTGACATTAACACCTGCCTCACTTATCTCAAGGGGTTATGAAGTGCCCTATTGTGCAAGCACATGGTACTCAAACATTCAATACAGGGAAAGCATTACCATTGCTACTTAAGAAAAAAAATCTCCAAGCATGTCAGTTGCACCCATTTGTATAGTCTGGTTAATTAGAAATGGCCCTTTTTCATTAGAGCAGACCAAAGGGCACTACACTGTCAGCCCCTCCTGTGGGCTTTTACTATAGAGGTAATATGGGGATAAGAATACCTTTCCTGCCTGCAAGTAGGGCTTGCACCAGGTGCTCCTTGGAGGCCTCTTTGAGCTCCAACATCTGCCATTTGGTATCTTTGAAAGGGTTGGTATAGGATTTCTTTTAAACCCCCTGTTGGGGAACCTTACATGCTCCCAAGTCCTCTCCCCTCTGGTCCCTAGAGGAATGACTTTCTGGCCAAGTTCTCTCACATGCCTGTGGGTGGGGCAAAACAGTCCCAAGCTCTCAAATGCCCTTGAGGCCTAGAGGGATGGTTGACTACCCACACACACAGGTGTAGCCTGGGTGACATGGGGGGTTCAAAGGGCCCCTTCAACTTGGGAGTCTGCGTAAGGCAGTGGAGCAGCCTCTCTGGCTACTGACCCCACCTGTCTAGGAGGCCCCCGAGGATAGTGCAGTTGAGTATTTCTGTGGCCAATGAAGTCATCCAACACCCATGCCAGTACTGGGCACTCTTCTTTATAGCAGACCTGTATAGGACTGCTGGGGGCCTACACTTTAGTCATAATTTTAAAAGAGACCAAAAAGTCAACTTTGGGGCTTTTTGAGTTCTTAAAGTTCTTATTACAGGAGAGGAAATGAAACTCCCAGAAGCTTCCTCTTGAGTTTCTGGGTTCTGGCACCTGGGCCACTCTGTGTAGACTTGTTGTTGGCTTAATAAAGTTCTCACAACAACTAGCTCATGGATCTCCAGCCTTGCCCGCACATTAGAATCACCTGAAGTTCCATCTCAGCCCACTTAGATTGGAAGCTGTGGGGGGTGGTGCCCAGGCCCACCTGGGCTCAGAGTTCCTCAGATAACAAATGTGCCACCAAAGTTAAGAACCAATGGGATGACTTGAGAGAATGCAGCCCAGTGCCTTCATTTCCAAAGCGAAAAGACTGAGGAGGTGAAGTCACGTGTTCATTTACGGCCACAGTTAGACAGAGGCAGAGGCAGATCCAGGACTGGGACGCAGACCTCTAAGTTTTCTAGATTATTTACTTGTATCCACATAGTGGCAGCTATGAAACCAATGAGAAAGCCTGTTCTAGTAAACCGTTTCAGTGGACAAAGAGACTGTTGTGTTGTCTCTATGGCCTGGTGCTGTGGCTGAGCAGGGTGACACCAAAAACCCTGGGAAGGAGTGACAACTTGCCAGAGAGCCTTAGAGGATGTGAGAAGGAGGGGAGCAGGTGCTGCTGACCTGCAGGGTGGGGGGCTGGACAGCCAAGAAGTTGGGAGCGAGAGCACCTTCTCCCAACTCCTTCTGCTGTGGGGGTGTGATGCACCCAGCCTCCCTTTCCCAATTGCAATAATAATATGACCTCATTGTATAATCCTAGTTTTACAACGTGCTTTCAGAAAACTTTCCCTCTGGTCCTCACAGTAGTACTGTGCAGAGGGAGCAGGAGGCATTACCTCCATTTTGCAGATGGAGCACAAATGCTGAGTATCTTCACAGCCCTCACCACAGACTGAGAACATCTCAAAGCCCATCTCTATCCCCTCTCTGGTATTTTCTGGAAGTTTCTAAGGGGCACTTATGTGAGCTGTGAACCAGTCTGTTGGTTTCAGACTCCAAGCACAACTCACTGTCCTTTCTGCCCAGCCTCCGGGCAGGTGTCCTCAGCAGGAAGCCCCACCTCCTGCAGTGTCAGTGATGAGGGCACCTCTCTGGACGTCCCAGAACACGGAAGCATCCTCCCCCGACCCCCACCTGCCCTCTCACAGCTGCCCCAGCCTGGAAGAGGTCTTGTTGACATGTTTTCCCAGCTTCTTCTGACCCCCTCTAGCCACCCAGTCTCAACCATATGGGTGTTCTTCCCAACCCCAGCCTTCTCTCGGCTCCGTGCCCACCGTGACCTTTTAGATTTACTGAGACTGAAGGGAGTAAATCCCATTTTGCTGGTAAGTGGGGGAGGGGTGTGTTGGGGGCGGGGCGTCGCCAGCGAACAGCTGCCCACCACTACCTGTTACACAGGTGAGGAAACACGGGCGCACGGTCACAAAGGTAGTGAGCCACTCCCAGGACAAAGGAAACCTCAGCCTTCTGATCTTGGGTCGGTGCAAGTGGCGATAACAGTACCTGCTCGAACCTTGAGTGCGGGGCCAGCCTGAAGGCGAGGCCAGTGTCCGAGGGCGCTGTTCAGACCGGAGGGGGTGGGGAGGGTAATGGAGGCGGGCCCCTCCAATGGCTGCAGGCCAGGCTCCCGGGCGGGCGCAGGTGCGGGGTTCGGCCGCCGGGTCCCCATCCCTGGCCGCGCCGTTAACAAGGCCCCGCGCCCTGGCGGCCTCCCGGAGGCCGGCGGCCTTTGAAGCACACAGCCTGGATTATTTAATATAAGAAACAGTGCAACTCGACCCATCAGAGACATAAATTTCCAGGTGTTTTAAATTTGTTTTCCCGTCTGAATGGTAAATGGCAGATAGTAAAATTCGGCACTGGGTCGTGGCTGTCGGTGCAGAGTGGGCCCAGGCTGCGCTCAGGTGGGCGGGCGGCCCTGCAGCCCCGGGTCCACCACAGACCGCTGAGTCCATGGGCTCCCCGGGGCAAGTCTACGGAGCCCAGCCAGGGCTGGGAAGGGTCCTGAGTCTTTCGTTTCCAGAAGGGTCTCAGGGCACCTAAATCTCTTGCACACGAGGGTCTCTCTCTCCCAGACATCTGTGCTCAGAAGCCCACAGACCCTACTCCCCCCCAGGTTAATTGGGGTGCAAGGGCCTGTAACACCTATAACAAGGTTTCTGTTGAGTTGCCAAGTTCAATTATGGGTGCATCTGCTTTCTGATTTTTCCAAGATGGTTTGACTTAAAAAAAAAAAAGCAAACTACAAAGGAACAGGCTACACAGTAGCTTTTTGCAGAAGGTAAGAAATTCTGACCACTTTTTCCAGACTCCTGCTTTTTGAGATGTGTCAGAATTCATAGGGTGGCTGCTGAGGATAGATATTACTCTGAGTAATTCTGGAGAAATCTGACCCTTCAGCCCACTCCCCACAAGGCCCTTCACCCTTTTCCCTTCAAAGTAATAAAGGATGTCTACTTTTTGGAAGGCGGGCTCCCCTGCCTGCTACCCAGAAACCCACTGTGATCCATCACTTTGAATGGAGAAATCATTTGACATTTATTTCCCAAACAGGAAGCAGTGGCTCAGAGAAGGTGGAAACCCCAGAAATTAGTTCAACTTAGGAGATGAAAGTGGGGAAGGCAGTGTGCTCCTTACCAAGGAGATTATCTGGTTCTCGATTTGCTTGTGGGCAGGACCTTATCCACCTTAGGGCCGGGGGAGGCAAAACCCCTAAGGAAAGTTACATTGCACTGAGCAGAATACCCTCTGTTGGCCCAGCAGCGCATGTGTACATGTGTGAGTGCACGTGTGTCAGTGGGGAAGTGGGGCCAAGGAGAGAGGATGCAGAGCTGTGAGACACCTACGATTGGCTTGTCCTCAAAGAACTAACACAGATACTAGCCGAAGTACACAGTTCTCAAAGCTGTGTGTGAAAGGTGCCAACGGAACAGAGCAATCATTGGGACTGAGGAGTTAAAAAGGCAGAGATGGGACAAATCCTTTTTGGCTTCTGTGGTCAGGGAGAGGTTTTGGGAGTTTGATGTTTGGGCTGGTGCTAAGAAAAGGCAGAGGGAGGGCTGGCCGAGTGGCACGTTGGTTAGGAGTTGGCTTAGGACGCCAGCTCTGAGCAGCAGGGCCCCGGTTCAGATCCCACTTATGAGGGCCAGTGACGCTGCACCCTCTACAGCTTAAGATGGTGAACAACAGCTCGACCTGGAGCTGGGCTGCCGGAAGTCACTGGCAATGGTGTAGGCTGCAGTGGGGCTGGCCAGCAGCAGGTGTGAGTTTTCGTGAGCTGCCGTCGAATGGCTGGTGAGCAACTGCCTCACCTGGGAAGAGCACAATGATCATAATACCAACATGGGCCAGTGAATCGATGTCCTCCACAACTAGACTGAAGAACAAAAGGACAGCAACTTTGTTACCCTCCCTGAATTCCTCAATAAAAATCTAAAAAAAAAAAAAAAAAAAGTGTGGCCCCTTTTTTAAAAAAAGAAAAGGCAGAGGGAGCAGCAAGTAGGAGCCAAATGAGCAGAGGTGGAGGATGGGGTGTGGGGGACAATGACAGATGGTGTGGTCAAGACCAAAACCAGCTGGGGCAGGACCCCAGGTGTCCTCAGAGAGCTAGGAGTCCCCCTACTTGTCCTTCTGTTGTGTTTTCTGCCCTGAGTTTCTTCCCTCAAGATGACATTCCCTCAAGAGCAGGAGGGTCCTTCAGAGGTCAACTTCTGGAAACAGGAAGCAGTGATTAGCAAATCAATTAATTAAGGCCCAGTGAGCCATTGGATTACAAAGAGCAGTTATTTGTTAACTGAAGACAGACCTTGGCCCCTGATGAGAGCTTTGATTCTTTGAGGAGGCTGACTGAGACAGCATACCTAAGATGCAGAGGGGCCCTATCTACGTGTGAAATTCCAGCAGCCCAGCTCTGTCGATGACAGAAATGACCGTAATAAACCAGGGAGGCCACAAGTCAAACAAATAATTTGGTTGACAAATAGGAGTATAAACAAGACCTTGATTAATGAATTTGCTAATAGTTCTCTGTTTATTGACATTAGCTCAGCTTGGTCATTAGGCCTGACATTGCCCATATATATGCTGTATGGTATAATATCTTCCATTCATTCTAAGACTGCTTTGTAGCTTTTCTGTTGTATGTTTTATGTCTCTTAAGTCTTGTCTCCCTGACTGGATCGTGAGCCCCTAGTTCTGAGAACTCATGTGTTTATTGAATGAAGAGCAAGGTCATGGAACTTCCTATAAGGGATAAGTAGAAAAATGAGAGAAGTGAGAAGAGCCTCCAATTTCAGCACCTTAAGCCCTTGGCATTGGGTTGGGAACTGGGTTCTAGAGCCCTTTCACTGTAACTTTTGTTGCCTTTTTAACTAGTTGCTTCATCCTGCTCTGTCTTTGAGGGAGGGAGTCATCCCAGCAGGCTGATCCTCCTCCAGGTGTTACCGGCCTTAAAAAGAGCACAGAATGAGGGAGTGGATGGGAAAGCACACTAGATGGAGTGGAGGGACCCCATACGACAAGTTTACCTGCGACTCATCTTGGCCATGACTTTGACTGCTTCCAATAGAGCTAACTTTACTACAGTGTTTTTGGGGACTTCAGCCATGGCCTCTGATGGCCAGAAAGCAAGACAAGGTTGTCCTGGGAAGGTGCCAGTGTGCCTACAGTGCCAGTCGCTGGTCCTTGCATACAAGGAGCCCCTGTCCTTGTCAACATTCCAGCCTGGGTGACTCTGGCGGCTGCTTGAGCAACTTGGTGAAAAGCAAAGGCAGGAGGAGTTGAGGCTGTAAATGCCAGCTGTATTTTTATTGGTCGTCTGCAACTTCAAAGGTTTCCCAGCTTTAAAGGAGGCACAAGCAGGTATCCAGTTGGCTCTCGGAGCTCCCAGCCTTGATGCCTTATTGATTTTCAATGTGGCTTGACTCCCAGGTGGGCAGACTTCAAAACGGTCTGTATTTTTCTGCTGTCATGTTTCCATCCCTGTTAGTTTCCATCTCCAGCAAGATTCCGGATATGTTTGAGGGCAGCTTTTCCTTCTTCAGCTTTCTCTTAATAATTCACTTCTGGACAGGATTTCAGACAGCCAGGGCCACTTCTGCTGGGGTGTGTCTCGCATTGTTTGTACCAAGCTGGACCAGCTGCTGGCAAGTGTGAGAGAGAAGATGCAGTCCTTACCCTGAAGGAGGTCAATCCTATCAGTCCGTCTAATACACCTAGAGTCTAAGTGGAGCCTAAGTGTGGCCACAATGGAGGGTGTGGCTAATGGTGGAAGGTGGGACCTGTGACTTGATGGGGCCTCCTAGTTTAACACATATTCTTCATAACTGACTTCAAGCCACTTTGGTAGTTTATTGAGCTATTGTGTGGCCAGCTCTGGGACTAGAACATTCATTAAAGACCTACTACAGGCAAGGCACTGAGCTTCACTGATATTTGCTGGTAGCTTTTCTTAAATTTCATGTAGGGATAGCCAGTTAGCTCAGTTGGTTAGAGCGCAGGCTCATAACACCAAGGTTGCCGGTTCGATCCCCACATGGGCCACTGAGATGTGCCCTCCACAACTAGATTGAAACAACTACTTGACTTGGAGCTGATGGGTCCTAGAAAAACATGCTGATCCCCAATAAAAATTTTTTTTAAAAATCCATGTACATTCTATACTGCTCTGGGAAGCAGGTTGCTCTTAGCTCCTCTTTATAAACGAGGAAGCTGTTATTCAGGGTTTCCCAACTTGCCCAAGTTCACTTTGCAAGCAAAAGGGAGGGCAGGACCTGCCCCCTGGGCTGCTCTTGCTACCACTCCAGGCTGGGCTGGGTGTGTGCCTGTGTGTCTGTGTGTTGTGGGGAGAAGGAAAGACACTGGAAGCTCTTTGTCTCATTGGCAGACAAACCTATTTACAAGCAAGATGAGGCTTATGTTTGGTAATGACAGCAAACACTTCTGTAGCCATCTACTGAGTGCAAGGACTAGTCAAGTATTTCACCAATATTAGCTAATCCCTATGAGGAAATTGAGGCACAGAGAGGTTTGGTAACTCTCCCAAGGTAACACAGCTTAGAAATGTCCAGGTTGAGATTCAAACCCAGAATGTGTCTTACACACTTCATGGAGTTTCAGGACTGCCAGAGAGGGATGCCAGCTGTGTGGACTGAGCAGTACCTCCCGTTGGAGAGAGTTTCTGCCTGTTCCTCATACTTGATCTCTTCTAAGCCTCCAAAGAACAGTGAGGAAGGTGTTTAGGCCTTTTTGTCACCTGTCACCTCCTCAATAGACGAGGCACAGAGATGCCAAGCAGGTACCCAGGGTTACCCAGGCCTCAGCCCAGCCTTCTGTCTTGCTGCTTCAAGGGTTTTCTTTAGGGAAAAATGTTGGGACGTTGAACAGATGTTTGGTCACAAGTGTCTTGCCTGCAGACTGGGACATACAGGTCCATGAAAGCAGTTTCCCAAACAAGCAGTTCTTCTCCATCTGCTGTAGTCACAGAGTGAGCTGGGCAAGTGAGATTTGTGAATACAAAAGAAAGAGGCAGGGCAGGCTGAGGAGAGGCTGGGTGCAGGTCCAGGAGGGTTCCCGGGTGCCCTGGGCACAAGGCCTTCTGCTCTGCAGCCTGCCTGGCTTACCACCGGGAGGAAAGGCCTTTGAAGTCACAGACCACCAATAAAATTGCAGCTGGCACCAGGAGCTTACGGGGCTCCAGGCGTGAGATTTTACACCACTAAGGGGCTGAGCCAGCGCTGACAGGGCTGGAATGTGCCCTGGACTCCCCTTTCCTCTGCAAGAGCCACCAGGGTGCCTCAGCTCCTGGCCACCCTGTCACCCAATCAATCAAGGCTGCAGTGAGAGCCCATTAGCCACCACAGGGGAATGAGAGAAGGAGCAGTTTGTAGCAGAGGCGTAGACCCAAGACTGAGGCACATGCAGCAAACAGCTCCAGTGCAAGCAGGCTGAGTCCAGTCTGGCTGTGTATGCACAGGCAACTCTCTGCTAAGTGATGGTGGCCAGACATCAAGGCCACGGACAGGGAGAGGGCTGAGGGTTGGAGTGGTTACAAGGCAACCGCCTTAGGTTTCAGCATGAACGAAGGCACGGAGGCTAGAGTCAGGGGGTTCTCTTCTTTCTTTTTCCCTCTCTACATTCTCCCTCTTCCCTTGTCCTCCAGCTTAAAGCCCCTTTCCTTGATCATCTTTAAACTGCTATTTATATCTGGCCCTGTGCTGGGCGTGGCCCTGTCTCCCCTCTTCAGGAGCTCTTCTCCTGAGACAGGCATTCTCAAAGTCCTTGAGAATGGACTTTGGATCAGGACTTGGAGGAAGGAGGAAAAGCACAGGGTTAATCTGGCCAAGCACCATGGCAGCCCTGATAGCCAGGAGCCTAGTGGGGGCATCATCCTCACCTCTGCCCAGAGTTTCCCAGTGCCCTGACCACTTCCTCTTGGGAAGCAGCTATTGATTCAGCCCTTCTGAGGTGTTTGGTGCTGAGCAGATTACCTCTCCTCAAGGATGGGGAATGGGAGGGGACCCAGGGGAGTAGGGAGAGCCATTATCTGGAAGCTGTTGCCCGGAACAGAAGCTAAAATAGAGACCACACCTACGTAGGGAATGGGCAAAGGGATGAGATGGGCAGGGGAGGCTGATGGAGGACTGAGGAGATGCCTTTTCCTCACTGTGGGTACCCCCATACCATAGCAGCCATCCCGCTAGGGCAATGGTACTTCATAAAGGAAACGGATTAATCCAGAGAAACAGAAACCTTAATGGGAGACTAGAGTCTGCAGGGGCAACAGAGACTTGAAGAGCAGAGAGCAGCTCAGCTTGGTCCCTGCACTCGGGTCCCACTCCCACTCCACTTGCCTTCTGTCTCACCCATTCCACCCCCTTGGTCTTTTAGGAAGGACATGTCCTGACCAGGGAGATGACAATGCTAAGGGAATTCTGGGTATTAGGGGTTGGAGCCTCCAACCTTGCAAGGCTGTTGTCAGCATTGTCATCACTTGTCCTAGAAACGCAGACTGTTCTCTGCAGCTATGTGATGCCCGAGGGCCAGCACCCATAAGGGGAGGGCGGAGTGCAGAAGACCTGGTGGACCCAGATCAGACACACAGACACAGCTGGAGCGTGACCCACCAGGGTTGTTGCACCTGACTTGCCACAGTCTGTCTGGGGCCATGGGGGAAAGCCTCATTCTGCTCAGACACTAGGGAAATGGGGAGTTGGGGGACCATTTTTCTATTTAATTCTGAGCATTGAGCTTCTGTACTCACCATCACATCAGCCTTAGACATTTCACTGGAATCTAATGAGGAATCAATGGGCCTCCCTGCTGTGTGTTTAAAAAATTTATGATGTGATTAATCCACATAAGCCCATGTCCACTTTTTGCTAATTATGAAGATAGGCATTTAAATGTAGAGAAAAATCTCTCTGTAGGAACTTTGAACAGGAAATTAAGTGCAACTAATATGATAACGAGGCTGGTATTTTAAACACTAAGTTTGCAGAATATACGCAGCCAGGTGAGGCTTGTCCCCTGCAAACCAGTCACCTAGCAAGGCCAGCGTTCACTGGGATGTGCACGCTTTGCTACATACCCCGCCTTGTTGCAAAAGGAAGTTGAGGTACCAGCCAGTGAGGACTCAAGATATTGCTGAGTGACCCTTGTTGTATATGGCAAAACATTGGATCAAACTGCCCAATTTCAGAAGAGAGAAGAGATGCAGCCTGAGGTTGTAGCAATAGGAGAAATGGTGAGAAATGTTCAGTGTTAGAGTGTGGCTTTTTTATTTTATTTTACTTTTTTAATTGGGGGAAGTGGAACAGACAAGTTGCTGACCTTTTGTTCTTCAGTCTAGTTGTGGAGGACGTTGCTTCACTGGCCCAAGTTGGCACCATCATTGTGCTCTTCCCGAGTGAGGCAGATCAGTTGCCAACTTCTGGACAGCCGCTCACGGAAGCTGCTGGCTGCTCACGCTGGCTGCTGGCTACACACGGTAGCCCATGGCAACCCACTGCAACAGGGGCTTCCAGCCTACGCCGTCGCCGGCGACTCACGGCAGCCCAGCTCCAGGTCGAGCTGTTGTTCAGCATCTTAGCTGTAAAGGGCAGTGTCACTGGCCCTCATATGTGGGATCCGAACCAGGGCCCTCTGGTGTCCCAAGCCAGCTCTTAACCAACGTGCCACTCGGTCAGCCAATGTGGGGTTGTGTCTTGTGGCTTTTAATGAACCTTGCAAGAGGGAGGTGAACTTAAGCTAGCAGGAGCTGGTCTACAAGAGCCGATGGAAGGGAATGTGGCTTTGTTAAGGGGCTGCTCTGCCAACTGCAGCCTGAAATCTCAATTGACTGAGAGTTCAGTAATTTGGAGACTTGCTGGGTTGAAAAAGTGTGATAGTGTGATTTATAATAAGAAATACATATTTCCTGGCACAGAGCTCCTAAAACCCTTGGAATTTCCTAAGTGGTGAGAGCTATGAAGGTGTCTTTTGTTATGTTAATGAGTAACTTTTGGAATGTCCTTGGGTCACCCAAAGGGGAACCAACCAACTGATTAGAAGGTTGAACTTTCAGTCTCACCCCAACTCCCCACTTCTGGGAGGAGAGAAGGGCTAGATGGAGGTTGAATGTCTTGCCAATGGCCAATGATTTAATCAAGCATGCCTATGTAATATGAAGCTTCCATAAAGCCCCCAAAGGACAGTTTGGAGAGCTTCCAGGTTGGTGAACAGGTGGAGGACGCTCGGGGAGAGTGGCGTGCTTGGAGAGGGCATGGAAACTTCATGCCCTTTCCACATACCTTGCCCTATGTGTTTCTTCATTTGGCTGTTGATTCATCTTCTTTAATATCCTTGGTAATAAACTGGTAATGTAGCGAGTAAACTGGTTTCCTGAGTTCTGTGAGCTGCTCCAGCAAATGAATCAAACCCAAGGAGTGGGTCTTGGGAACCTCTGATTTGTAGCCAGTTGGTCAGAAGCTCAGGTGATAAGGCATCTGAAGAGGGACGCAGTCTTGTGGGACTGAGCCCTCAACTTGCGAGATCTGCTGTTGCCTCCGGATAGAATAGAGTTTATAGTCAGAGTAGAGTTTAATTGTAGGACACCTAGTTGGTGTTGGAGATTTCCTTGGAGGTGTGGGAAAAAGCTCTCAAAACACATTGGAATTGTGATCAAAATCATTAAAAAGTCAATTCTGTGCCTTAAACCGAAGCAGCGGGTAAATGGCATTGGAGATGCCATAGACATGGCAGAAGATGAAATTAGCATTCGGCCATACAGCAGTGGTGAGCCTGCTGACCTAGGTGGGTACAAGGATGACCTCCCTCCCAAGCCTGTTGTTTCCTATGGCCCCATGACCTTCAGCTGAGAGCTCTGGCAGAGCCCAGCAATTTGTGAGAGCACAGCATGTGGGCTTAAAAATGATAAATAGGCAAGAGATTTAGTGGTAGTTTCTTGCACATGGAATGAGCAAAAGTATTTCAAAAGCATTTGAAGAAATGATTTTACCAAAGGAGCCATAATCCTGATTTTAAAAACTTATTATTTAATCCTGAAAACCATCCCTGGGCACCCTGTCCTGCCCAAGCAGGAAGGAGCCTGCAAAACCTTTGTAGCCTTCTGAAAATTCATACCCTCCAGTGACCATGCGAGGGTGGCTATGAAGGACTGTGGATGAGGGGGTCCTGTCCAGGGAGACTAGGCTTACACCAGCAGAATCTACTTTGGAATGACGATTTTGGAAACAAAAGCCATATTTTGAAAGTAACACACACTTAGTGCAGAAAACTTGAAAAACCAAGATAAATATCTCCCCATGTCAACCTCCCTCCAGCCCTGCAAATAACCTGTTATTCTATCACATGAGATTTTGGTGTGTGTCAGGTGTTTTTCTAGGAACATCTATTTATATATTTACTGGATTATGTATTTATTTGCTGTGAAATTGGATTATGCTGTATTTGCTGTTTTATATTCTACTTTTTAAACTTAGCACTGCTGTGACTATCCTCTCCTTTTCTTAAATATTCTCCTCAAACATGATTTTTAATGGCTGCATAATATTCCACTGTGTGAATCTCATCAAGTTGGACATTTAGATGATTATTTTTCCTACCTCAGGATAAATACCTTCACGTGGAAATACTGGGCCACAGGATACAGGCGTTTTTACAACTTGATACAGACTGCCCACCGCCTTCTAGCATGATTTTTACCACTTTGCACTTCTGGTAGCAGTGTTTTTTGGGATTTTTTTTTTACTGTGAATGGTGTTTTATTTAGTCGTTTTTGTTTACAACTGAAACTCTGGGAACTCAAAATTAACGTCCTTGCCCGTGAGCTTCTTACAGACGCCAGAGAAGGTCTCAACCTTGTGCTCCACGTTGTTCTGCTGAGCCTTGTCCAGGTGGACCGTTATGAGCCGGCTGCCGTCCAGTTTCACGCGGATTCTCTTGCCCACAATCTCACTTGGAAAAACCAAGTCCTCCAGGATCGCATCGTGCACGGCTGTCAGGGTGCGGCTCCTGGGACGCTTTTGCTTCTTTTTTGTTCGGCTTTTTCGAGTTGGCTTAGGCAGAATTCTCCTCTGAGCGATGAAGACAACGTGCTTCCCACTGAACTTTTTCTCCAATTCGCGGACTAGCCGGACTTGGATTTTCTGGAAAGATTTCAGTTGAGGAACAGGAACGAAGATTATAATAGCTTTCCGACCACCACCAACTTCAATTTCCTTGGCTGCCGTTATGTTCAGCTCCCGAAGCTGCGCCTTGAGGTCCGAGTTCATCTCCAGCTCGAGGAGCGCCTGGGAGATGCCGGACTCGAACTCATCCGGCTTCTCGCGTTGGGCTTCACGATCTTCGTGCTCGAGCTGAACATGGCCTTTCCTGGGTGAGTGTCGGCTTGGGAAGAGACCTAGGTCTCGCGAAAGGGCCTCAAATCCCCTGGTAGCAGTGTTTGAATGCATCTGTTTTCCCACTCCCTCTACCACGCTGGCTGTCACTCATCTTCAACTTGGGGATGCTGAGGTCTCAGACCAGCATTGCTTCTATGCAGCAGAACTTTTGCTTGAGTATCTTTTATTTTAACCTTGGCTTCGGCCACCCTGGAAGATGGTGCACTTTTTCATCTAAACACCTTCTGCTGACCATTTCCTTGCTGAGCTTTACAGAAGCCTGTGGGTAACCACCAATGTGCTATCTCTGTCCTTGTACCTGGTCTCAGGATGGCCCCGTGGGCTTCTGTACCTGCTGCAGAAATCCTAGCGGCTCCTCTAGGCAAATACCCAGAAAGAAGGAATGCCTGAGAGTCTGAGCACACACGGAAGCAGGAATCGCCCAGCTACACATCCTCAGCTACTTACAGAGAGAAGGTGTAGCATTGTACCTCATAGACAGTGATTCTCTGCCACTGGCAGGTCGCTCTTGTCCAGTATGGTGCCTTCCTAGTATCACCAGTGGAGATTTCTGACTGCAAAAGTGTCCTTGTTCTTGTGGACATATTTTTTTTTAAAATGAAAGTGTAAAGAAGAAAGTAAAAATCACACATGACCTCCAAAAAATAATAATAACCCTCCAAAAACACTGTTGACATTTTGGGGTATACATTTCCAGAATTTCCTCCTCTGCCTATGTTTTTCTCAGAATCGAGATCATATAAATGTGCAACTTGCTTTCAACATTATTATAAAGAGTTTCAAAGAATTTGCCATTAACATTATAATGGGTGCATAATATCCAAACATGGGGTATTTTAGAGTTTCTTTGCACATCCCAATTCTTTTACAACAAAATCTGTCATGTTTCCTAAATTTCTCTGTGCAGAAAGCTTATTTTCCTTTGTATTTGCTTCCCCACAGTCACTCCCCATATGTGGAACTGTATGTGTTTTAGAAGAAAAGATAATGGCTGTAGGTGATATGGAGGAATGTTACTTGGGGAAGGCCGTCGGGCTGCTAACCAAATCCCACCAGAGTGGGACCAGAGCTCATCCAGATAAGCAAATGTGTGGGTCACTGTGGAAGGCTGAATAATACCCCCACACACAAAGATGTCCATGATGTATTCCCCTGAACCTGTGAATATGTTATTTTACACAGTAAAAGGGATTTTGTAGTTGTGATTTGGTTAAGAATTTTGAGATGTGAGATTTTCCTGGATTATTTGGCTAGACTAGTGTAACCACTAAGGTTCTGATAAGGGGGAGGCAGGAAGGTCAGAGTTACAGAAGGAGGTGTGATGATAGAAGCTGAGGTCAGAAAGGGAGGAGGAGAGAGATCTAAAGATGCTACACTGTTGGCTTTGAGGCTAGAGGAAGAGGCCACAAGCCCAAGATGCAGATGGCCTCTAGAAGCTTGTAAAGGCCAGGCAAGGACCTCCCATAGAGCCTCCAGAAGGAACCAGTCCTGCCAACACCTTCATTTTAACCCAGTAAGACTGACTTGGGGCTTCTGACCTCCAGAACTGTAAGATAATTCATTTAAGCTACCAAGTTTGTGATAATACATGAAAAAAGTGGTATGGATCACGTTTCCATGCACAGTGTTTGAATATCAGTGTTTTCAACACACAAGGTGCACTTCTCCCTCAGAATAGTCCAAGTGACTGCAAAGCCAGTGTCCTCCATGTAACAGCTCAGGGATTCATGAGGGTCCTGTGTCCAAAGCCTAAGGCATCCTTACTCAATGAGGCAGAGTAAGAGAGAGGGAAAACTATGCACGGGCTTTTCCCTGCCTCAGGCTGGAAGTCACCTCCTCTCACAGCCCATGGCCAGAGGCCAGCGTATGGCTCTACCCTGCTATAAGGGGCTTGGAAAGTCCAGACTTCCTGCTGCCAGAAAGGGGATGAGAACTGATCATTAGTAGACACTAGGAAAGTCCACCAAGTAGTGTATGCAAGAGGCATGAAAAAACAGTCTCTCCTGCTCTGACCCCATACCTATCAAGTGCTACAGTGGCTCACATTTGCAGGTTGCATGGTGCAAATTCTGGGCCTCCTCCCCAGTCCAGAGACGAGCCAGCAGTTACCTCAAGCTCACGGCCATAGTCAGCTGACCTTCTGAAACGGAATCATGCATGGAGCAGTGCTGTTCTCAGGAAATGCGTGCTTTATTTTATTATCTAAAATTCAAATGTTTTAAGATACCTCCCCAAAAGTTACCTGGCTGAGAACACTTCGTGGAAGCAGCTTCCTCTCTGGGAGGCAGCCTGCAGGGAGCCACTCTCCCACCTACTGCATTCCAAAGGAATTGCAGGAGAAGTGGAAAGCCCAGGGGAAAAAAGGCATTTAAATCATATTTTGAACATGACTTTGTAATTCTATCCATGCAGGTCACCTCAGACTTCAGTGAGTATGAGGGACTAATGCTGTCCGTTTATGAGAGAGAAGAAAACTGGAGAAGGAAAGACTGCTCCACGTGCACCAAAGTGTGACAGCACATTCGATGGCTGAGATAATATTTTGTGTTAATTTGAATAATTTTTATTAATGAAAACATGTTAAATATTGTTATTGTTAGCAAATAAGTTTCCCCTTTATTTTTCTAAATAGGTGTTAAATATGTTTAAAATATTGTTTTTGAAAACCCTAATCATCTGTTTCCATGAAGGAACACGCTTGTTTCTCTTCGACCTGAGGCTCTGCAATGTGGCATTCACTTAGCAAATTCACTGGAGTTGGGTCTACTCTCAGCCTTGCTTGCCGTGAAAGGATCTCCTCATAGGCAGAACTCACGTTAACCAAACTCACACAGGCTGCTGTATAAACCAGAAGGCCAGGTTAGTTTGCAGTGAACACTTGGGTTTAAGCCGCCCGGGTTTTCTGGCTCACACATTCTTTCCCTGTTGGCGAGTTAAAGGAATGCCAGGCTAGAACAAGGTTATTCGTACAATTTGAGATCACTTAAGGCACTACAGCAATATATTTCAAACTTGGCTACACACCGAAATCATTTTTAAAAGTTTTAAAACATCGCAATATCTAAGCCATAACTCAGGTCAGTGAAACCTGTATTTCTGGGGGTAGAATCCAGGCAGCAGTAACATTCATTGATTGATTGATTAATTGATTGATTGATTGATTGATTGATTACTTAGGTCTGAGAACCTGTGTGATGACAGGGGTAGGTCTTCCAAGGAAATGAAATTCCCCTGCCTCTGCGTCCCTAGCAGGTGGTTGGGTGAATAAGGTCAGTGGTGCCTCAGCCTCTCTCTCTCCTGTGTCCCCAGGGAAGACTCAGCACCTTCCTACTCTCTGCCAGCCCTGAAGCCATTCTGTCTCTTTCAGGGACCTTCAGTCCGCTTCTTTATGGATTGGTTTCAACACTCAAGGAACAATTTTTAGGTTTCTAATCTCCAAGGGGAGAGACAGGGAGACCAGATGTAGTTTCCCCATCTTTACTTCTGAGATATTTATGTATTTTTTTAACAGTAGTAAAAATACAAATCACCATGCCTTACATGTACAGAGTGACTTGTATATCCCAAAGCACCTTTTACTTCACCATCTTCTTTGATTTTTCCCAGAAGCCCTGTGGTCAGGCCAGGAAGGTGTTAATCCACTTTTTAGTTTCAAGGCCTGCATTTCCATCGCCTGCCACCACTTTAACATGGCAGTTTCATCAGTGCCTCAAAATGCACATTTCTGAAATATGCTGTCTGATCTCACCCGCTTCTCTTACTCTTGTGTTCTCTGTTTTTGCTCATTGCAGCATCATGTTCCTGATGGTCCAGTCTTGAAACCTTGACATCCTGTTAGGTTTCGCTCTTTCCCTTGACATCACATCCAATCATCTCCTAAATCCTGCTGCTTCTACCTTTGATAGGTCTCTCATCTCAGCCCGTTCCTTTCCCTGCCTTCTCCCTTCTCTCCTGAATAATTGCAGCTGCCTCTCAACTGACCCTTCCACCTCAACCCAACAGCAGGACTAGCACCCTAAGCATAGCTCTCATCACCATCCCCCTGTGCACAGCCCTCCAGCACCTCCCTACCGCTCACTCCAAACTCTCGAGTGGCATTTCAAGGTCTCTTGCTGTGACTCCAGTCTGCTTCTCCAGTTTCATCTCCTCTGTACCTTACGTGGCAGCCAACCTAGATCCTAGACACTCTTCCAGCATGTCCCAGGCTTCTCCATCCGTGGGCCTTTCATGTCACTCTCATTCCCCCAACTTTTTGTCTTGTTGAAGTCCTACCTGTTGTAACTTGTGCCCAAATGGCCCTTTGTCCACAAGGCCCTCTCAGCCTGTCACTTGGAAGTGGGTTCTTCTATGCGTTCCCTAGCCCTTTCAAATTATCCTAGACCTTTATCAAATTTGCCTTGTATTGTGGTTATTTATGTAGAAGTCTTGTCTCTCACACTAAACTGCAATCCCCTTGAGGGCCAGGAAGGCAAGACCCTTGTGGTTTTCTTCTCTGCTGTCACCAGGAGAGCCTAGCAGAGTCCTTGTGCACTGTGCCAGCTCAATAAACATTTGCTGATTTGAGCTAGTTTCCTATTCGTAATGCAGATAGGCTGAGAGTCAGAGAAATTACACAGCTTACACCAGGTGGAATACTAGGTTCACAGCCCCAACTCATAATGCAGTCTTTCTTTCCAGGACTCCAATATTGACTGGAGAGTTGGAAGTCCCACTGGCCATTCAGCATCCATTCGGTGCTAACTGTGTGTCTTGCATTGGGTGCTGGGGAGACACTGGTGAACGAGACAGCAGTAGACCCTGCCCTCATTGGATGCCTAGCCCAGCTAAGGAATGGCCAATAAATACTTGGTAATTAAAAGCTAGAGGGGAGAAGCAAAGTGCTAGGATAGCATAGAAAAGGGGGATCTTCCTAGACTTGAGGGAGGTGTGGGTAGTGAGGAAAAGCTTTTCTGAGGCACTGCAGTTTAAATCAGCCAGTTGAAGAGGACCAAGAAATGAATGGCTTTCATGCAGAGACAACAGGATATTTAAAGGTCCTGGAGCAGGAAGTACAGAAGACTAAAAGGCCAGGTGGCTAAAGTATAGAGAGAGAGGGAGATATTGGCAAGAAAGAAGGCTGGCTAGGGAAGGGTGTCTGGTGGCAGAGAGACTTATATAGGCCATCCAAAGGCCACTTACAAGAGAGGCTGCTTGGAAGTGGGGTATGGAAAAGAGGGTGGACATGAGTAGAGGAAGGAGATTACTGGGGAGATCACGGGAGTCATCAGACAGGATGGGGGGCTTAGGGTAGAGAGGTCACAGTGAGACGGAGGAAGCAGATGGACAGCCACCTCCAAACACCCCTCTTTGTGAGTCTGGATGGTGAGCCCACGCTTGGAAGAGTACAGTAGTACTTAATGTCTTTTCCAGCTACCGTGTTGGGCAGACTGGGGAGAGAAGACCTGGAGGCCTGGCTTAACCCCTAGCTCCTCCACACATTTCTGTGTGGCCTGGGAAGAACCCTGAGCCTCTTTGGTTCTCATTTTCTGAACCATATAGTGAAATTGGTTAAGCGTCTCAGTTGATGACAGTAAAACCCTTTTGATTCCCTAACAGAGCAGGACTCGAGACATCCTGTAAAGAATGACTATCATTTACTCTCTCCTAGTTACTGTTTTCCCCTGAGGAGGGGGTTCATGCATGTATAAAAGAAAATGCTAAAAAATAAATTAATTAAGTAAAATAAAGCAATTGGCAGCTGTAGGAATTTGTCATTGCAGACTGGCCTTTGCAAGGTGGACAAACCCTTGCTGTTTGGGGGGAAAAAATGCAGCCAGCGCTCATTGGATTAAGAGTGTAGAAAAGCAAACGTGTTCAAATCTTAAACACATCATAATTTTAAGCATCCACAAGTGTTTAAAAAGTGTTAGCTGCTATGAGCACATACATCCATTCACTAGTTAAACATCATAACCTGTTTCTTTTCTAAACACATGGGTAGGAGAACAGAGGACGGTTAACATGTTAAACACACTGACATGTTTACAATGTGTTGCAAGAAGGTGTTTAACTTTTTGTGTTCCAAAGCTAAACACTTTGGAATTAGAGGGTTGGCTAATTCCACCTCCAGTTGGTCTGACTATCGCCTAGTGGCCCCTTGGCTTAGAGCAGAGGCCCATTTGGCAATGCAGATAGTCCTAGTAATAAAGGGCAGGGCGAGGCTACTTACTGCAGGATCTTGGGTACAGATGAAATATGTGTTGCTAAAAGCAAATCATAAAAGAAATGAGTCCTAAATGCACGGACTGCTGGATGCAGCCCATGCTCTGGGTTGCATGGCTGGTTTCTTCTCTCAGTTGTTCCTTCTAGCAGCCTGCTGGTGGGAGCTTTCAAGGATGTCCCCGGCCATAGGCCAGCTGGGTCCTTGGTCTCTGATCCACACTGACTCAGGCTTTCATAGAGAACAAAGGGAACCCTGGAAGCTAAACTGGAAAGGTAGATAGAGCGAGGAAGAAGGAGAAAGGAAGAAAGGGTGAATGTGTGTTTCCTGTGGCTGCTGTAACAAACGACTACACACTTGATGCTTAAGACAAGATAAATGTATCATCTTACAGCTCTGGAGGTCAGAAGTTTAAAATGGGGCTCTTCAGGCTAAAATCAAGTGTCAGCAGGGCTGTGTTCCTTCTGGAGGCTCTAGAGAAGACTTCATCGCCTTGCCTGTTCCAGCTTCCGGAGGCAGCCTGTGTCCCTTGGCTTGTGGGCCCCCTTCTCCTTCAGAGCCAGCAGAGGGCGCTGGCGTCTCCCCCACACTGCATCACCGAGTCTGCCCCTCTCTCCCATCCCTCTTTTACTTATTCATCATACCTCCAAGATATTGCCAGTGTGGTTCCAGACCACTGTAATAAAGTGAGTCGTAATCTCTTTCAAGGTAGAGGGTCTTGCCTTCAGTTTGTAAAAACCGTAACAGCTATGAACTGTAGTAAAGCAAAGCACAATGAAAGGAGTTATGCCTGCAACGACCTTTGTGATCACGTTGGGATCACCTGGATAACCCAAGATAACCTCCTTATGTTAAAGTCGGCTAATAAGCAACGTTAACCCCTCCTTCACCATCCAATCTGACTCCTCACTGCCCGTGCTGCGCAGGACGTGACGCCCCTCGCCATGTACCAGCATTCACAGGTTCCGGAGATCAGGACGCAGACGTGTTTGGATAGGCGTTATTTTGCCTACCACAGGGCGTTAGAGCAGGAAAAGGAAAGAGAAAGAATAGAAGGAATGACACTAAATTGAAATCCTATTTATCCTAAGATTAGGGACCATCTCAGACAAGCCCTAGATGGTGGTCTGGGAACGTGGGCCGAAGCACAGGGACATGTGCTTGATGACTGTGTTAGCCATTTCAGGGGCTCCAGGTCACTGCCCTCTTAAAATTCATTGTATGCGTTAAGGTTTGGGCTGATCTGCTATAACAAAAGAAAGTTGTCTCTGTCATGGTTACAGTGGGAGTAGGCAGTCTAGCTACCCTGGCGGTAATCCCCAGTGTGCCTCGGGGTTAATTTTCACTGCCAGAAGCGGTAACCCCGAGACACACTCAGGATTACACTGCAGTGTCCCAGAGAAGTCCCTTACCTGCTCCCTGCGATCCTGCGGTGTCCTCCGCTGTGGTCACCGACGAGAACACCGGCCGATGACAAATTGGTGTTTTTTATTTGATTACATTACTGAATAAAATTATATTATTTTTTATAATTATTGATTATATTATAATTTATGATTTTGTGTTTCAAACTTTATCATACCTGGGATGCCTAGTAGACTCTTGTTTGGACAGATTTAAGTGAGTAATTCCTAAGAATTACAGGCCTACAATATAAAACAACAAATTTCCATGCAAAGCAATGTACCGCTTTGGGTACAAAATTACTGACATAATCAGACCGCCAGGGAGGCTAGAGCTGTTATGATGGCCCTAGCATCCCCAAGCAACTGGTTTCCAAGGACATTGCTCCAAGTTTCCTCAGCTTGTCGCCTAGAGGAAAGGAGGAAGGGACCAGAGGACATGTATAGTCTAGATCTATCAATAAAATAGAATTTTTCAACCTTGATGCTGTTGACATTTGGGCCAGAAAATTCTTTTTTTGTGTGAGGGGCTGTTTTGCGTATTGTAGGCTGTTTAGCAGCATCCCTGGATACCAGTAGATACCAGTAACACCCCCCCCCCGAATTGTGACAACCAGAATTTCCTGCAGAATGGAAGGAATCACCCCATGTTAAGAATCACTGATGTAGAAAAAGCACATGTTACTTCTGGTGTTATTCTATGACCTGGAACTTAGGTATATGGTCATAACAAGCTGGGCAGCCACATACCCATCTTATACTTGGGAGTTCTGTTATAAAGAGAGAGAGAATGAATGTTTAGGGACAATGTTTGCCTTCATTTCAGGCATCTAGACTACGAAATTACTGAAGTCCCACCTCATATCTTAGATATTGGCCCAGAATGCACAATGGGAGGGAAGGGAGTAAGGGTGGTCACTGGGTGGGTGAGCTGAGCCAGCAAACTCTGGGTCTGGAGATGTAGGAATGAGGCTTGCTGGTGGGGGGCGGGTTGCAGAGGTCCAGCCTACGTGTTTGATGGGGCCCATTGAGAGAGGAAGAGTGGAGGGTTGACTAAGGCAGAACAGCCAAGGACTTGGTCATATGAGCCAGGAGCGGAGGTTCAGAAATCGCTGGGAATTCAGAGGACATGAATTGAAGCAGGGCTGCCATTTTGGGAATAATGACTGGGATAGGGAAAGATCAGCCTTTAGAAGGGAGGCAGGGGGACAGGGACAGACGGCTGCATGGTGGAACACTTTGACCCAATTGGAGGAGCTCAGAGATCTGGCTGAGATCTGAGGTGACGGCTGGGGCCACTTTCTTTCAGTGAGGTCAGGCTTGCCCATGAGGCAGAGTGCACTGTTGTCTTTGGGGTAAATGGGGTGCCCCACAGGCAGCCTAAGAGCAAATTTAGTACGAATAGGATGGCCCCTCACCTCCCTGTTCTATTGCCAACCCCTGTGCTATATCACACCTCTTGGCAAGGAGATCATGAAGGCATGTTGGGGAGGAAGGTCACCTCCATCAAGTCCTCAGGGAGTTGCTGAGTTAGTGATGGCTCCAGGGCAGTGAGCCTCAGACCGTTTCCATCTATAGCTCATTCTTGGCAGAGTAAAACGATCTCACGTGTTCCCACCCTTCTTTCCAGAATGCCACTTAAGTTCCGTGGTCAATCATTATAATCACTTTCTTGCACCTCTCATTTCATGGTTACTGTCTTGGCAAAATCACGACCAAAGTTAAATCCAATTCTCCATTTACTCCATGCCTGTTTGGGGGGAAAATACGACCATGACGACTGGTCTCGCATTAATCTCATGCCCATAATTTTCAAGGAAGCCTTCAGTTGCTGCCAGGTGGTCATCGTCTGCTCCCCTAGTCCACTCATTTTCCTACACTCCTAGATGACAACCAGACCCCTAATGCCTTCCTACCATATCCCTCTCCCTCTCTGCTGATGACTTTGTTTCCCTCTTCACCAGCAAAGCTGAAATTATTATAAGAGGACTTCCGCAGAGGCACCACCACATCTCCTGGCCTGCCTGCGCCCACCCTCATGTCCTCACATCCTTGGCTGGCACTTGATGGACTTTCCAGGCGCCTCTCTAGAGCCACCCTTCTTCACCTGCACACCCATCCCCTCCACCTACTCAAGGCCATTGCTCCAGCCACATTGCCCACTTCTCTCCTCCATCTTCAGCCAACAAGCTGAATCATTTCTGTCAGCAAACAACCATGTGATTATTTCTCCCATTTTACAAAAACCTTCTCTTGAACTCACTTCTACAATTTTTTGTTCATTCCCCATGTGCTGCAAAACTGCTTCAGAAAGTTGTCTCTACTCACTATCTCCAATTGTTTCCTCCTATTCTTTCTCCCTTGTAAACAACTTTATTGAGATCTCTTTGACATATAAAAATTGCATATATTTAAGGTGTACAAGCTTATGTTTTAATATATACCAGCGGTGCCAAAAAATGTACACAAGCGGACACTTTGGTCAGTGTTGCTCAAGCAGTATTTCGCCGTAATCAGAAGTGTCTGGATGCTGATGGGAACCACTCTGAGCACCGCTTGTAATTGCAGAAGTCAAACGCGACTTGTATTCATCTTTTGTTATCAGCATATATTGAGTATAACAATTTTAATAGTTTTTTCCTTTCTTAAAATGTGTATACATTCTTTTTGACACCCTCTGTATGTATTGTACATTGTGTAAAGATCACTACAGTGAAGCTCAGTAACTTGCCCATCACCTCTGCATAGTTACTATTGTGTGTGTATGTGTTGAGAAGATTTAATTTAAGATCTATCCTCTTAGTGAATTTCAAGTATATAATACAGTATTGTTAACTATTGTCACTGTGCTATGCATTAGATTTCCACAACTCATTCATCTTGCATAACTGAAATTTCCTGTGTGCCTCCCCCTCACCTCTGCCACCTCTGGCAACTACTGTTACAGTCTCTGTTTCTATGAGTTGGACTATTTTAGATTCCGCACATAAATGAAATCATGCAGTATTTTTCTTTCTGTATCTGGCTTATTTCACTTAACATAATGTCCTCCAGGTCCATCCATGTTGTCACAAATTAGAGGATTTTCTTCTGTACTTTAAGGCTGAATAATATTCTATTGTGTATGTGTATGTATGTATTTGTGTATAAATCTATCACATTTTTTACCCATGCATTCTTCAGTGGACATTTAGGTTATTTCCACACCTTGACTTTTGACCAAGAAAGATCCAATTTCATTCTTCTGCACGTGGCTGTCCAATTTTCCTGGCACCATTTATTTATTTATTTTTTCCCAGCACCATTTATTGAAGAGACTGTCCTTTCTCCGTTTTGTGGTCTTGGCCTAAATGTTTGGATTCCTTCCATTTTCTCTTTAACCCACTCCGATCAGCTTTTTGCCCCTAGTACTCAACAGACTGCTCTTGTCAACCTTCATATTGCTGGGTCTAACGGTCAAGTATCCATCTTGACCACTTAGTTCATCAGTTGCGTTTGACACAAGTTGATCACTTTTTCCTGCTTGGCATGTATTCTTCACTTGGCTTTCACAACAAAACACTCTTTGTTTTCCTTTTGTCTGCCAAGTTGCTCCTTCTTGGTCTTCTTTGGTGGTCTCTCCTCATCTCCTTGATATTTTAGGTTTGAAATGCCCCAAGAGCTCAGTCCTTGGTCCTCACCTTTATGTACATCAGTTCTTTTGGTGATCGCACTTGATGTCGTGGCTTTGTATATCAAATATCCCTGATGATGCCCACATTTAAATATATACCTCCAGCCTTCAGGTCTCTACTTGGATGATATCTCAAGCTCAGCATGCTTGCCTGACCTGCCCCATGCCCACCTCTACCTTGCAGACCTGCTCCACCCACAGCCATCGCTGTCTCACTCGATGGAAACTCCATCCTTCCAGTTGCTTAGGTTTGACGTCTCCATGGCTACTCTTAGTTTGTGCCTCTATTGTTTCTCACCTACATTGCTGTCATAGCCTGATTCCTTTCCCCTTTGTCTTTCTTCAATCTATTCTCAAAGCAGCAGCTAGAGGGAGTCTTTTAAAATTTAAATTACATCATATCATTCCTCTTCTCAAAATCTTTTAATGGCTCCCCATTGCCTTAAGGCCCTTCCAGGATTTGCCAATGCGTCTCACCTCTGCCTCTCTGAACTCCCCTCTGAGTCCTCTTCCTTTTATTTACTCTACTCCCGACTGCTAACCTCATGGCAGTGCCTCAAACACGCCAGGGATGCTCCTCTTTACAAACCACCCTGTCTGTTCACTCTCCTGGAATGCTCCTTCTGCAAATAGCCACATGACCCATTTCCTCACCTCCCTCAAATCTTTGCTCAGATGTCACCATCTCAGTGAGTCCCACTCTGATTCTCATATGCTCTGCACAACCTGCCTCTGCTCCTTACCCTGTTCTGCTTTTTTTGTTTCCATATTGTTATCACTTTCTGACATACTATGAAATTACTTATTTTTTATTGTTTATTATTGGTAGGTCTTCTCCTGATAGAATATAAGTTCCACGAAGGCAGGATTTTTTGTTTGTTCACTGCTAAACAATGGCTAGCATGTAGTAAGTGCACAAGAAATATTTGTTGGATGAAAGCACAGAAGAAAAACTGTTCCTGCTGTAGAAAGACCTCCATGAAAGATGTCTGCCATCCATCCATCTGCCTGTCAATCGACCCATCCAACCTAATCATTCCACAAGTGTGTTTTGAGCACCTGGTCATTGTTTTACCTTATGCTTTATTTAACCTGTGGGAAAATGGTGTCTACCCTAAAAGAACTCCACTCAAGTTAGAGGGAATAGTCCAGGTACAGGAATCAGGAAATAGAACTTGTTACTCTAAACCAGAATTAAAAGCATAGACATTGTCACTCTGGAGGGCTGGTGGCCGGGGTGGGAGCACAATATTTATGGCCTGGCATTCTAATAGAGTTGAGGCTCTAAAGCTCACGCAGCCTTTGAGGACCTGACATACTGCATGTTCTGGGAATGCAGGGGATCTGCTGGGAGGGGCAGGGCAATGGCATTGACAGTCCTGGGAGAGGGCAGCCTACACTGGGACCCCGGAGACTGAGGCTGCAAGAGGAACTGTCTCCCCACCCCGACACCGGCCTGTTTCTTCTGTGTTTTACCTGGACCCCAGGGCTTTCTCCCCAGGGCAGAAGGGAGAGTTTTAGCCCCTGAGATGGGGGTGACATCCAGCTGCCTGTGTCCAGGGAGCTGCCCCCTTTCCCCTTTTCTTACCAAATGTTTCCTCCAAACTATACAATTTTGAATACAAATGATTCATGTTTATTATAGAAAGTACAGAGAAATTAAAAGGAGAAAATCCCAAACACCCATAATCCCTTCTCCCCCCACCCCATAACTATGTTTGGGCACACGCCCGGCCACATTGTCCCTATGCACACACACACACATCTAGTCAAGTAACTTACTGCACTATTAATGGTGTGGGTTCTCCCTGGCTCCTTACCCGGCCCACTGGGGAGCTTCTGGTAGAGGAGGAAGCAAAGGTTGTCCCTCTGTCTCTTGGAAAGGCCCAAGCTCCTTGAAGCCCCATATTATGGCAGGTGTACATAGGAAGGTGTACATAGGTGTACATACATGGAAGAGGGGACAAGACAGTGCCCAGCCCTGATCAGGGGTGGGATCTGGGGGACCCCGACCTGTCCTGGCAGCACCTGAAGAGGGGACAGGACACTTCAGGGAAATGACTGCCCCCAGGGGACAGGCCCAAGGCACCTGAGCTCCCAGCCTTGCCATCCCCACCCCCATCTCATGAACAGCCTCTTGAAGGGTCTGTGGCCTTGGCCATGAGAATATCAGTGTAGCCACAAAGGACAAGAGGCTAGAGGCTGGCTTCTGTGTTCTGGGCATCACCTTAGCATGCTGGGTTCCCATGTGATGCTGAGTAGGGGAAGAAACCCCAGCCATGCCTGAGAGTGAATTTCCTGCCAGCCCAGCAGGGTGAAACTTACAGTTAGATTTGAGTCGATTTAAATAAAATAACATGTGATAGCATCGCTGAGCTTGTGGAGTACGATTTATATACAGTATAGGCTTTTAACATAAATGGGACCATCCTGTTTGGTTACCTGTTTCTTTCACTCAGCACTATATCACAAATATCCTTTCATATGTATTCATAGGCACTCAGCATGCTTTTTAATGGTCACATCACATTCCACCACATGAATGTATAACAATTTGCTCAACAAACGCAGCTAAATACTTCCTAACCCAATCTCTTTCTAAGACCCAAATCTCCAACAGGCTGGAATTGGGGAGAGTCTTCATCTTGCTGGTGAATCAGGAGCACTGGGATGGCACCTGAGATCTTGATTTTTCAGTGTGTGGTGCCCAAGAATGACTGGCAGCAGTTGTGAGAACATCACACCCAGTAATAACAATAATTAACAGTTATGCAGCACTGTGGGCCAGGCCCTGTTCTAAGCATATTACACATGTTATCTCACTTAATCTTGACTATAACTTGGAGGTAGTACTCTTTTTATCCCCATTTTATAGATGAGGAAATTGAGGAGAGAGAGACAGAGAGAGAGACAGAGAGACAGAGAGAGAGAGAGAGAGAGAGAGAGAGAGAGAGAGAGAGAGAGAGAGAGAGAGAGAGGAGAGGGGAGGAGAGGGGAGGAGACGGGAGGGGAGGGGAGGGGAGGGGAGGGAAGGGAAGAGACACTTGTGCAGAGTCACACAGTAAGCACAGTAAGTGGCTGTGCTGGAATTTGAACTCAGCAGTCTGGCATCAACATCATGCTTTTAACCACCGAACTAGTCTTCCTGGTTGGGGAGTTTGGCCTGGTTATTGGGAACAAGTAGCAGTGTGTTTGTTTTTTACCTTTTCCCCTAAGTTTTGGCAGATTGTATTTTAAGGCTTGCCTTTAAAAAAAAAAAATCAAGAAAATATTTTCTAGGGCCGGCCGAATGGCATGTTGGTTAAGAGTTGGCTTGGGATGCCAGCTCTGAGCAGCAGGGCCCGGTTCGGATCCTACATGAGGGCCAGTGATGCTGCGCCCTCTACAGCTAAGATGGTGAACAACAGCTCAACCTGGAGCTGGGCTGCCATGAGTGGCCAGCGACGGCGTAGGCTGCAGTGGGGCTGGCCGGCAGCGGGCGTGAGCTTTCGTGAGCTGCCGTGAGCCGCCATGAGCAGCCGTCCAATGGCTGGCGAGCAACTGCCTCACCTGGGAAGAGCGCAGTGATAATACCAACATGGGCCAGTGAAGCGTCAACTAAACTGAAGAACAAAAGGACAGCATCTTGTCTGTTCCCCTTCCCAGATTCCCCAGCGCTGTTCCCCTCTCCCAATTCTCCAATAAAATCTTTTTAAAAAACCAAAAAAAATCTTTTCTAGTTTTCCTCTTAAGAATTCAAGAGCCCATACCCTCTGGACCCGTCATTCCTGGGCAGCACCCTGCTGACCTGATAAGCCACAGGTTAATATTTTGAGCTGCTCCTGGGTGGTGTGGCCTGACACCCCTCCATCCAGCCTCCCCAGGACTGAAATGACAAGGCGTTCCCACTGCTAGCAAAGGGTCACCCTGCCGGTCTTCTTCACCCTGGACCAACATGTTTCTGTGTAGAAGCTGGCCACTTTGCTGGGTCCATTCCAGTGGTTCTAACAACGGGGGCTAAAGGACTGCTGTGTACTATTCAGCTATTTGTGGTGACCCTTGGTACACGTCAGTATCACTGAGCCACTTTTGCAAAATACAGATGCCTTAGGCTCAGACCTGTAGCAGGAACCTCTGAGGGTGGGGCCTGAGCTTGCACCTTTTGAAAACGGCCCCCAGTGAATCTGCTGCCCAGCCTTGGCCAAAGGCTCCTGGGGCTCTGATCAGCTTCAGCCTTAGGTTTTTCTCACCTGTAATGCTGTCTTGTGCAAAGATTCTCTTGCCCATCTCGGGGGCGTTTGATGTGAAGGATGAGGCTGTGCAGGTGACAGCCCCCTGGGGTATGTTGTCTGAAACCTAGAGCGGTTTTGAATTGAGGCCCTTCCTGTTGGGAGCAAGAGCTTGGAACTGATGAATTTCAAGGATTCTGTGATTGTGAACCATCCTAAAAGTGCTGTTAATTGTCACTGGCACCATAAGTAGATGAAGAGAAGCTGCCTCTTGTCCACTGCTCAGGAAAACCACCCAAATGGATACATTCTGTAAATTTGCAGTTGGAGAATCTAAAGCTTTGGCCACTTTAAAGCTTAAGAGATGAAACTAACAATAAAAAAATTAAATTAAATTAAATTAAATTTAAAAATTAAAACAAAAAAGCTTAAGAGAACGTTGTATTTTTTTTTTTAGCTGAGCCATCCTGCCACCTGTTGGCAGCTCAGCGGCTGCTCAGCTCGGGCCGGGACTCAAACCGCTGTTGCTCAGAGCTCAAACTCTTGAGTGAGCTCTTAACCAACTGAGCCACTCAGCCGGCCCTATGAGAATGTTGTATTTTTTTTGTTTTCCTTTCTTGCTTCCATTTTTTTCTTAAAGGAGGATCAGAAAAACGCAAAAACAAAACAAAAAACAAGAATGCATTTTCTTGATCTAAAAGTGAGTTGAGCCACTCTGTTTAATTTAAGATGTTACCATCAGGGTAACCTGAGTGAAGGGGATACAGACACTTTCTTTACTATATCTTTGTAACTTCTAAAAATCTAAAATTATTCTAAAATAAGAAGCTTATTTTAGAAAATTATTTGGTAGAACTTCCTCAGCTCCTAATTATTTGGTAGAACTTCCTCAGGTTGCCTAATCCATCTGCCTACATCTGGCTCTCCCTTTCTCTCCTTACTTCATTTCCCAAGAGAATAGGTGACATAACGCTGTTGTGCCACCCTGGCATTTTCTCCCAAGGACTTGCTCCAACAAGAAGAGTGATGTAGGCCTCCCTGAAGACAGAGCAAGGGCCTGCAGTCATCACAAAAATGTGATGAGTCCGTGGGGATCTGATGTTTGGGACGCAAGACAGCCATGTTTCAAATGAAGACTTGGGGGTCTTCTTCCCACCTTAGGCAGGTGTGATGGAGGCAGACTCTCGAAGAGTCTGCAGAACCTGTATCTGAAACAGAGGTGCCGCTAAAGCCCATCACTGGTCATGGGGGCGGGGTGACTTGTCATGGTCAAAGATAGTTTAGGAGATAAAAATGAAAAAAAACTGGCAGCTGCTAGGAAAATGGATATAAAAAGCAGCAGCATCGGAGGAGAGGGAGGAAGAGGAAGGAAAAAAGAAAGGCCTGAAAGGAAATTTAAAAGGCCGAAAAGAGCTTGGTGGGTTATTGGAAGGTTGAGAACTGCTGTCTCTGGAGTAAGCTTGCCCTGTCTCCCCCCACCCCACTTCACCTGCCTTTCACCTGGGGCCCCTTCCTGTCTTGGGGATAGTTAATAATGTGAGATGTCAATTGTTACAGGCAGCTGTGAAGAGCCCATGCTGGGCGTGGCCAGTGGATGTGGGCTGCTGCCCTCCAGCACTTTGAAGCTGTTCAGGGTCTGCTTGAGTAGGTCAGATCACATGCTTGTCAAACCAGCTTGCAGCAATCCTGAGCCAGGGGACAGTGTGCTGGCCAACCACAGAATGAGCGAGGCACAGACAAAGCATCAGGAGCTGTGCTGGGTGCTGGGGGTGCAGTGGTGACAAATGGAAGAGTTCCTGCCTAAGTGTCCTAGAGCAGTGATTCTCAAAGTGTGGTCCCTGGACCAGCAGCCTCAGCATCACCTGGGAACCTGAGAAAAATGCAAGTTTACTCAGAAACTCTCAGGGTGTGGCCCAGTGTTTTGTGCTTTTAGCAAAATCTCTAGGAGGTTCTTAGGTGGGCCGATGTTTGGGAAGTCCTGTCTAGATGTCACCCCCTGCATAGAGTGGGTGTTCAGTGTACAGGAGTCGGCAGCAGTGGTACCAGAAGCAATAAGTAGGACTCTGTGGTCCCAGCTCCCTCTCCCTCCTCACTGGCTCCAGGTCCATAAAGCCCAAGATGGCACAGAAAAAATAACTGGCAATGGTAATTCCAGAGCTCTCCCAGGCAGAACAATGATGATAAAACTAATAATACCAACTGTAACAGCTGACGTTAAATGAGCACTTGCTATGTGCCAGCCACTGCTCCAGCTCCACGTAGAACTTAATCCTTGCAATTCTAAAGCAGGCACTACTATTATCACCTTCATTTTACTGATGAGGAAACAGGCTTAGAAAGTTCACAGATCTTAGAGAGTATACGGCCAATGAGTGGTCTAGACAGGGTTGTTTTGAATTGGGGTGAAGTAAGAATTACCTGGGTGGGTAGGAAGGGTTGGGCTGGGCATCACGGCAGCAGGAGGGCAGTTCTGGGTTACTGCAGGTCACATTCGAGATAGAAAAGCTAAAAGCCATGGGAGGCCTTCCTGCCCTGCCCACCCCCTGATTTCCCAGAAGGCATTGCCCAAAGGCTTCTACCATTTAGCCCCTTCCTCCTGAACATTGGTGTCTGTGGACTCTCCACCTATGTTTGCCTGGGCGCTTAGGGGAAAGTTCCAGGGCAAACCATGAATCTCTAGTTAAAGGAGGAGCCTTAGAACATGTGGTGCCATATCCCCTAACTCTTGGCTTGGTCCAAATCGCCATGAGAGCCTTGACGCTAGAGTTCTCTCTGAGAACCAGTGGGTAGAGGTGAAGACATCGTAGGTGGGCCTGCACTAGGAGGTGAGCTGAATCCTCTGCAAGCCCTCAGTTTGTTCCCTGTCCTGCCTTAGCTCTAGATGGACCCACAAGAAAGCCCCTCCTCTCACTGTTTGGAATCACACCCTCAGGTGGAGCATGGAACCGCAGCTCCCTCACTTGCTCTCTGCCCCCTCCCCAGCTTCCCAGAGTAGAGGACCAATAGCCGAGGGCCCTAAGTGAAGCTCTGAGAACCTCACAGCTTTCTTGAGGCTGACTTTGCTCTCTTGAGGGTCCCCATTGGAATAATAACAGAGTGGGATGTGTCCTTAATATGAATGTGCTTGCAAATTTCAGAAAAGAATGCTTTTGGAAGGAAGGGGGAGTAGTTTGAGAGGAAACAACAGTAGCGACAGTGTTCACTGAGGTATCGCCAGGCTGTAGCGAATAAGAGCCGCATGAAGTATTTGCCTGGGTGAGCAGTGCGTGCCTTGCAGCAAAGCCAGGGATGCCCCACTATCCAGGCCTCCCAGGACATTCGGACGGTGAGCCCAGGAGGAGGCAAGGTGCAGTGAGCACAGTTAAGGCAGTCTCCATCCTGGGAGGAAAAAGGTCTGATTAAGCCTGGGAGATTCAGAGGCCGGCAGGGATTCCAATAGATGAATGCCCTGGAGGGTATGCTGTCCTGGCAGGGACATCACTGGGGAAAATGCGTGTGTAGGTAAGAAGGGCCATCAACAGTGAGTGAGCCACCCGGAGGCTCTCTGGCCCCCTGGGCCTTGGGCCGGGGGTGCCTGCACATGTCCCAGTCTGCAGCAAGGCCCCCACAAGGTCATTAACTGCGGCAGGGGAAACACCTGCCCCTGGCCCGTGCCAGGATTTTTATGTTGTCTTCATTGCTTCATGCTTATCTCATTTATGATTATAGAAAAGATTCTTGGCAGCTGTCATCAAATCCTGCAGTTCCTTTAATGTCCCTCATATATCCTGAATGTGTCAGTAATTCCACACTGCACACAGGCATTTCTTTCGCCTGCAATAAAGGATTAGAAAAATGTAACTTCAGTGGAAATGCCTGTGAGGATAATAAAGAACATAAACACTCTTCTAATGCTTGAGGAAGGTGTGTGCACATACCTGCAAAGAGCACGGACTGAAGCGGTCGGGGCCTAGAAGAAATCGGGGGCTTGAGGATGACCTCAGGCTGTGGGCACATAAAGGTTCTACACACATCGGCAAGTAAGGCAGTTCCGGTGACAGCTGGCAGGGCCTGGGCTTCCCCAGGGTTCTCCTCCACGGCACGTCAGAGGTGATGGGTTTACTTTCTCGTCTCTCTTGGGTTAGTTAGTCAGTCAGTCAGTCAGTCAGTTAGTTAGTTAGTTAGTTAGTTAGTTAGTATGGTTCTTGGGCTTCTGTTGAAATGATATGTAGAAGTGCTGACGCCATGTGTCTGTCCCCTTCCTGCTGGGGCCCAGGCCTACCTATGAATCTCCAATGTTGGACCGGAAATGACTAGGAGATAATACTTTTTAATTTTATTCTTCTCTGAATATGGGGACACGCAGCAGGTACCCATTTGTGCATCTGAGCTGACTTGTGATGACCTTGTTTGTCCTGGGGGGCTACATGTAGAGGTTCTAGGCTCTCATGGCCTGAACAGGCTCAACCTTGCTGAGATCGCTTGCTCTGTGCTGAAAAAGGATTTAGAGGCTGTTTCTGATTTGGAAATTGCAGCCAGAGTGTTTTTGGTGCTGTTTTCCAAGGTCAACATTCCCAAGCAGAACTGGGGTGGAGAGGAAACAGTGGCCCTGGACCTTGGAAGAAAGGATCAGTGTGGTTCCATTATATAATTAGGCTTAAGAATGCTCACGGGTGCACCCTGAGCAAGAGGTGGGGGAGAGGGGGGCACAGGGCAGGGGGAGGCTGTATGTTATTGGACCATCCTCCGGATCTAGAGAGGGATCCTGTGGTGGGAGAGAGCAAGGGGCGAGAGGTCAGGGTACTGGCCTCTAAGATGCCACTAATTGTACGTGTTTGGTCAGTTAGGGCCTCAGTTTTCTCATCTGCCAAACGTGAATATGTCGCTATTTCTCAGAATTATCATGCAACTTAATATAGGCAATCTTTATTTCTTAAAAAAATGCTTTAAAAACCTCACTGTAGTCTAATAAAAAATATACTGGGTCATTCATGGGCTATGTGGTCTCGGTTAAATCCCAACCTTCTCTGGACCTCAGATTCTTCAGTTGAAAAAAATAACGTGTTGGATGGCATGGGCCTATAGGTTGCTTAGAGTTCAAAATGTTTACGTTTGCTCTTTTGATCAGCAGAGGCCCAGAAGGGACATATACACACACATGATTAATTGACTTTCAAGACGCACTGGTTGGCCACCATCTGTGTACTAATAAATGGCTGCCATTGTCAGCCAATCACTGAACACTCATAAAGTACCACCTCTTGATCTTGTGCTTCTTGACATTTTATTGTTTGGTTCTTGTATCCTTGTATTGACTTCGTGTGTGCACATGTCTTGTGGTTCATCTAGACCAACACTCCCTGGTGTGTATTTTATATTGACAACCCATGTCAGTTTCCATCAGTCATTTTTCAAGTGCTCAATGGCCACATGGTTCAAGTGGCTCCCATATCAGACAGGGCAGGTCTACATTGTAAGCTGCTTAAAGGTAGGGATTGCATTTTGTGGTATTTAGTACTTTGAAATAACTTTAGAGTGTATAAGCCCTTTCTGATATGTCATCTCCTTCGATCCTTACTGTTGTCTGTTTAGATTGATACAGTCATTATGCCCTTTTGTAGTTGAGGAAACTGAGGCTTTGGAGAGATGAAGTGCCTGCTCAGGTTCATAGCATAAGTAATAATAGAACTGGGATTTGAACCCAGATATTCTGGTTCTAAATGTAGAGGGAGTTGTAACAGGGCAGCTACCTTCATTTACTTGTTCATTTGCTTGTCAATTCACTTGTTAATTCATCTGAGTGGACACTCTATGCCTCCTGCTGATGTTAACCAGACATCATCCTCCTCCGTTTTAAGAAGAGATAGAATGGAGATGGTTTTGTGTTGTTTTTTTCTTTTCTTTTCTTTTCTTTTTCTTTTCTTTTCTCTTTCTTTCTTTCTTTCTTTCCTTCTTTTCTTCCCTCCCTTCCTTCCTTCTTTTTCTTTTTTTTTTAGGTTGGAGAGAAAGATAAGGTTGGAGGATGGCTCTAGCTCTATTGTCCGCTCTTTTATCTTTTGATCTGCAAGCCTGCCTCCACATGTCTTTGAACCAGGACTGGGTACATTCCTGCATTTCAGACTGTTTCCCCTCGTCCGTTATCTCCCAGTTCTGTGAGTCCCCTGCCCAGCTCCTCTTTCCTCCTTGGTCTGTATCCCCTAGCCAAGCCCGGAGATGGTTATCACACACACTCTCCATTAGACCTGACTTTAGCCAAACTAAACACAGTTCTCTCTCTCTCATGCGGTGATCTCAGCTCATTGTTTTTAAGAAGGGACACCCTCATTTACTTTCCTGACAAGGATTCTCATTCTGGAAGCCTGATGCCTTTCTGCTGCAAGGAAAGGTTGGTCTGTGCTGCTCCGAGGGGAGCTTGATGTCCTAGAAAAGCTCTGGGCTACACACTGCTCATCAGAGTGGTTGCTGATGGTTCTAGAAAATAGATAGGGTCCCACACTTGAGAGCAGGTAAAGGAGATGCTGGAGGCAGAGCCAGAACCCATGATCGAGTTTGGTGCTCACTTGGAAATGCCCAGCTGAGGAGGGAGCAAGAGGCAGAGTGTGGGACAGCTGAACTGAAGTAGATGCCACCACAGTCAGGGCCATCAGCAGGAGCTGAGGCTTGGGAAGGAGGGGACCCTCTGCAGGCAGAGACCATGACCCATGTTCTGCATAAGTCCCTTGGTGCATTGGTACATAAGAAATGACACAGTCCTTGGGAAGAAGGAATCTTACAGGTCAACTGTTCTGACCCTCTAACTGAAGCCAACATGGCCCCCAACAGGTGCTCTGGGGAGTCCTAGTGGTCCTTGGGATGTTCCAGGGGTAGGGTTGTCCCATGCAATATTTGGGACAGAGCTACATTAAAAATTATTAATTGTTTATCTGAAATTCAAATTTAACTGGGTGTCCTGTATTTTGTTTGCTAAATTTGGCAACTCTATTTAAGGGCTCTGCCAAGAAAGGAATGGATCTCAAGGAGCAGGGATTTCCACCACATACCCACCCACCATTTTAAGAAGGCCAGCTCTGCTTTAATCTATGGGTGATAGTTAAAACTAACAAAACACACCTCTCCCCTTCTGTGGTCTGTGATCAAGGAGGACTCCGAGGAAGAGATTTAGACATAGTGCCATTCATGGCCAAGGTTATTAACTCTCCCCAAAAAGGTTCAAGTAGTGTCAAAGGAGGAGTATAAATCTCTCCTGAAGACCAGCCAAGGCACGCTGTTGTTGTTTTGTTTATTTAAGGAATTGTTCCTCATGATGGCAAGTTATGGTTGAGAAGACAACAGCATCTAGGAAAGGGTGCCTCCACTGCCCATGCTGGCCCCAAGTTGCCCAAAGACCTTACAACCAGAGTGCCCCCTCCTTCGCTTCACATAGTGGCAGATACTGGGATGGGAAGAGGTGCCAGGACAGTCACAGGATGCTGCTGGAGTGTGTGAAATTTGCAGGATATGGGAAGGGACCTCAAGTGTTAGGAACTTATACTTGAAGAGGGAGGGGAGGGCCACCAAGGGAAAGGATGAAGATGGTTAGGGTTCCCTCCCAAGAGGGAAAGGGTTAGAGGGAAGTGAGGGGAGACAAGGAGAGCCAGGGAATGAGGAAGCATCCTTGTCACCCCCTTTCTGTATATACAATCACCAACACTTGTTATTTTCTGGTTTTTTTATAGCAGCCATCCTAATAGCTATGAGATAGTATCTCATTTATTTGCGTTTCCTAATGATTAATGATGTTCAACATCTTTTCAAGTGCTTCTTAGCCATTTGTATATCTTCTTTGGAGAAATGTCTATTCAAGTCCTTTATCCAGTTTTTAATTGGGTTGTTTGTTTTTTGCTGTTGAGATATAGGAGTTCTCTATATATCTGGACATTAACCCCTTGATCAGATAGATATATGATTTGCAAATATTTTCTTCCATTCTGTGGGCTGAGTTTTTACTCCATTCATTATGTTCTTTGATGCACAGAAGTTTTTTATTTTGATGTAGTCCAGAAAACTGTGCTTTTCTACATGACCATGATTAGTGTGGAAGTCAGTAGGAGGCCAGCCTTGGTGACAGGAGTCAGTATCTGGGCAGGAAGCATGAGGCCCAGAATGGAGGCACCAAGCAGGCCTTTTCGGTTCCTGGAAACACCAGCTTTTTGGAGAGCTTCAGTGTTTGGAGCCCGTGGTGGGGAACTACTGCCTTCTGAGCGCTCATCCTTCTCTTTGAGGCTCATGCCTGCAAACTGGACACTGGGCAGTGGGCACAGAAGGGCCAGACGTGGTTTGAGGGTCAGCACCTGGCAGTAGCTGATTCCTTACGGCAACCCACTTTTCCCAGTGGGTTGGAGCAGGGTGGAGAAGGCAGTGTTAGGGAGGGAAAAACACAAATCTTTGTTCTATGTTCTGGATTGACTCCCTGAAGTTCTTAGGATGGGTACACGGTAGGCCCTCTCTCTGGCAGTCTGCAGTGGAGAGGAACTCCAGAAAGACCCAGAGCCAGTACCCAGGCTGGGCAGGAAGTGTGGGCTTCCAAGGGCAAGGGCATGACCTGGTCATTGTAAGCTGCCAGCTGTTAGGTCTCTGAATGTTAGGTCTCAGAGACTGATTTACAGACAGAGCCACGTCTGCAAGAAAACAACAAAATGTCTGTTGGCCTGCACCTGCAGACAGAGCCAAACTTGCGATAACAGAAAACACCACAAAACAGCTACTGGCTTCCAGGCAGGCAGCATTTTCTGTCCAAACAATGCTACCCTGTCATCACCACCCCTATTTAACCCTCCTCACCTCCTCCCTTGGGGCTGTGGTCTCCTTTAGATGTGCAGCCCTGGCTGTAGCTATCTTTGCTCAGCCTGACAGACTTTCTCTAGCTCACAATAAACTTTCTTAACTTGCCTGACTGTGCGTGCTCCTTTATCGACCTACCTATCACCAGCAAGTAGAGGGAATCTGACCAAAGGTGCCCAGGGACTGCTCTGGCCTGGCCAATGAGCCCTTTGAAAGGCTTTGGTGAACGCTCTTCTCCTGAGGGGTGTGCTTCAGAGTGGAACTCTGCCTCCAGCTGTGGACAACAGGCCCTTGTCTCTCTCCATGAGCAGAAGAGAATCTTGTGGCCCAGCCACTTGTTGGGAGTCCTCTGTCAGCAGGGCCACAGGCAGAGATAGTAGGTACACTGGGCGGGCTGACAAAATTGGTACCATTTCCAATGGATTCTCTTTAAATATGTGTTCTTTTTTTTATTTGGAGCAGAAGTGGAGTGCTATAGGGGAAAGTACACAGAGGGAGAACCTTCCAGGCTAGCTACAGTTTCTCCTCTGGTCTTAAGCATTTAACTCTGTTCTGGCTTCATCTTAGGTCCCCTTCTCAGTAGAACAAAAGTCCTGAAGTTCATTCTGCCCCTAAATACAGTTTAGAGACCACCCACTCTTCCATGCCCCACCCCCTGCTACTAGCAGAGTATTCCATCCAGACTCAGGGCCCCAAGAAAAGTTCACATAAATGCAGTTTTCTGCATCTTGATACATTATTGTTCAGTTTATCATCCCTAAAAGATGGGGCTGCTAAGTTGACTGGCTGGCCACTCCAAAATACGGCACTGCCTCCAAGAATGATGTCTGACCTCCAAAGACCTGCAGGATGCGTCTTGGCAGGGTCTTTTGAGTAGGAGATTTCAGCCTCACCTGCATGATGGTGGGTGAGCCTGGCTTCTGTGAGAAGTTGGTGGGAGGCAAGCAGGGAAGACCCACCTGGACAGTGGAGTTCTTCCATGGTAGTGCTGGGGAGCCTGCTGTAGGGAGTGGGGACGCAGTCACTTTGCAGTGGGCCTTGAAGCCTGCAAGTCTAGCTCAGTGAAGAAAGGGAAGAAATATGTTCCAGGGTGAAAGAGTTTCTTGTGGACCCAGAATAGATTTTGGAGGGAAGGTGGCAGGGAAAGAGACTGGCAAGGCCCAGAGTTTAGAGCCTTGACTATCATGCTGAGTGCACTTAGAGCTGAGATTTTAAACAATGGCTTGCTACTGATGGCCCCTCCTAGATTTACCTTGTAATGCAAAAACAACAACAACAAAAAAACCCCATTCTACACTTCCCTGTCCTATGCCCTTTCTCACGCAAAGCCCTCAGCATCCTGCAAAGCCTGTCTTCTGTTTGGGGCCGGAAGAGGCTCTGGCATTGCCCGTGGTCTCTGGGACTCCAGATGTTCTCCCTGCTGGGAAGGAGCTCATTTAAAAAAAAATCCAATAGTTAGTAATGAGATACAATTTTGTCTCAAAAGCAATTATGTCTGCTAATTTGCTTGCACACAATTGCTTTTAAGAATAAATTCCAGGTTCCTTACAATATCCCATACATCATATCAAAAGACATCTTTCACCTTCTGCATTTTATTTTTAAACAGATTCAGAGTTTAGCCTTTAAATAGAGAAGGTTCCTGAAGCACAAACTTCCTCCTCACCATAGATGTGAGTTTATATATGAAATTCCAGATGTGACTAGAATCCACTTTATTTTGCTGATAGACTAGTAGGTGCTGCTAGCAACAAACTCACTTCTGCCGTTTCCAGGTGAGAGACAAGTGAAAAGGTGCTGGTGCTTCTAGATAACCTGTGGGGTTTTAAATGGAGTCCGAGAAATAGTTAAAATGAAACAAAATAGTAATAGCTAAAGGAGACCCCCCCCCCATTCAGGCCTGGCCCATCTGTGTGGTGAGGAAAGGGGAATGGAAGGGAGAGTAATGGAGGGAAGAGGAGAGGAGAGGTGGGGAAGAGAAATAATTCTAGAGCAGGGAGCACCTTGATGGTGGGGGACATAGGGCTGGTTCCAAAGTGGGGAGGCCAGGGACTTGAAAAGGAGCCCCACGGGTACTAAAATAGAACAGCGGTTACTTCAAAATTCTACTTAAACCAATCCTGCATCAGAAAAGAGGGCTGCCCTACCCCTAGGACCCAGAACTCATGTATTATCCTTCACCTATATTATGGGGTACAGAGGTTAGTTGGAGAATAGACCTGCAAGCATAAGAGGACTTTGCTAGGGAGATTTGTTCTCAGTTAACTAACTTCTAGGGAATAGAGGACTTGGAACTAGGGCTCCCTGGTATGTCCATATTCAGGCAGACCCTTCTTGGAACATGATGTTGGGATAGGAAGGTAATTTTCTCAGGAGTTAAATTCAAACATCCAAAATTATTCTCCTTAGTACAACTATTGAACAGGAGATTCCCAGATACATTCAAAGGTTTATTATCTTCAAGATATTTGTACCTCCATAGACATAGCAACATAATTCATAATAGCTAAAACATGGAAGCAAACTAAGTGTCCACTGATGGATGAATGGACAAGGAAAATAGGGTGCATTCATCTAATGGAATATTATTCAGCCTTAAAAAGATGGAAAATGGGGTGCATTCATCTAATGGAATATTATTCAGCCTTAAATGGAATGAAAATGGGGTGCATTCATCTAATGTAATATTATTCAACCTTAAAAAGGAAGGGCATTCTGACATATGCTACAACATGGATGAGTCTTGAGGTCATTAGGATAAGTGAAATAAATCAGTGACAAAAACATAAATACTGTGTGATTCCATTCATCTGAAATATTTAGAACAGTAAAAATCAGAGACAGAAAATAGAACAGTTGTTGCCAGGGGCTGAGGAGAGAGGGCGTAGGGAGTTAGTGTTTAAATGTGTACAGAGTTTCAGTTTTATAAGATAAAAAGAGTTATGGAGATAGTTGTACAACACTATGAGCATATTTAACACCATTGAATTATACACTTAAAATGAATAAGGTGGCACATTTTATGTATATTTTATCACAATAAAAAAATACACACAAAATAGTTTATCTTCAAACCACTCACACCTGACCAGAGGCAGGGGTCCCTGAGCCGGAGGAATAGAGACACTTGCAAATGGCTACCTTGGTCCCTTGAAGAGTCTTTAGCTGTAAAGATGGAGCAATTCTTAAATAAGAGGCAGTGGGAAAATTAGATTCTATTTATGAAAATGTCATGTAAAAACAAGTTTTCAGGGCAGTGCTGTGCCTTTTGAAAGAAGTGAAGCCCATGTAAGCAGAAATTCTCTATTGGACCAAAGGCTTTCTCACTTCCCTCAAAATAGAATGGTGACTGTGGCTGTGGGGGAGTCAGCATTTCTCGGGAGAATTTGCTCTGAGGACGCCCACTCCACATGCTAACATGATATAGGGGAAGCCAGGTAATTCAGCGCTCTAAATGTAAGTCTGGGGTTCAAGGCCCTCTCTGCCACTCACCAATTGAGGAACCTTGGAGAAATGATGTAAGCTTTCAAAGCCTCAGACTCCTCATCTATAATGAGGGATGTATCAGGTAGCTTTTACCAAATAACAAACTACAGTCATGGACCACTTAACAATGGGAATATGTTCTAAGAAACGGGTTGTTCGGTGGTTTTGTCATTGTGCAAACATCAGAGTGCATTCACACACACCTACATGGTAGAGGCTACAGCACACCTAGGCTGTATGGTACAGCCTCCTGCTCCTAGGCTACCAGCCTGTATGGCATGTTACTGTATTAGATATTGTAGGCAACTGTAACACAATGGTAGGTATTTGTTTATCTAAACATATCTAAACATAAAAAAGGTACAGTACAAATACGGCATAAAAGATAATGGTACACCGTATAGGGCATTTATCACAAATGGAGCTCGCAGGCTGGGAAGTCCCTCTAGGTAAGTCAGTGAGTGAGTGGTGAGTAAATGTGAAGGCCTAGGACATGACTGTACACTACTGGAGACTTTAGAAACCCTGTGCAGTTAGGTTATACTCAGTTTATAAAACAACACGAGATCAAATCAAGCACAAGAGAAAATGACGCCATCAAGAGATGCAGTAAACATGAGATGCATGAGGCTGCTGTCTGTGTAAGACAGCACATTGTTTTACAGCAAACTTTTCTTACTGTAAGAAGGAAGAGTACTAAAATATGATAAAAAGGATAGTAAATACATAAACTAGTAACCTAGTTGTTTATAGTCATCATCGAGTATTATGTACTATATTTAATTGTCTGTGCTATATTCTTATAGGACTGGTAGTGCAGTGCAGGAGGTCTGTTTACACCAGCTTCACCACAAACATATGAGTAATGCATTGTGCATGATGCTAAGACAGCTAGCTACAATGTCACCAAGTGATAGGAAATTTTCAGCTCCATTGTAATTTTATGGGACTACCACATGTGGCCTGTCATTGACTAAAATGTTGTTATGCAGCATATGACCTTACCTGAAAACTTGGTGGCTTACCAAAAGCACTTAATATTTCTCATGATTGTATAGTTTCATACCAGGCAGCTCTTCAGGTTCGGGCTGCCTCAAATGGGGCTGGATGGTCTAGGATGGCCTCACTCCTATGCCTGTGGCCTCACTTGGGATGGCTGGAACCGCTGGGATCCTGCTTCACATGGGCTCTCATCCTCCAGGAGGCTAGCCCATGCTTTCTCACATAGCAGGCTAGCCAGGGCTTGCTTGCTCACACAGCATGGTTCAAAGCAGCAAGAGGGGGCAAGCCCTGATGGACAAACAGTTTTAAAGCCCCTGCTTGTACTGTATTTGCTAATGATCAGTTGGCCAAAGCAAGATGACCGTCAATATCAGATTCAAAGGATGGAAAAACAGACTCCACCTCTTGATGGGAGGAGGTACAAAATCTGGGGGGTTTTTTTTGTTTGTGTGGGTTAAAAAAATCTATTTTTTGCAGTCTGCCACAAGGGATAATAACAAAACCTGCCTCAGCGGGTTATCGTGAGGCTTGGATGAGATGCCCCATAGAAGTAAAGCTCTTGGCATGGTCCTGGCACATAGTTGGCCTCTATGAATGTGAGTTTTCTTCCCTCCTCCATCTCCTTGATTAAGAACACGTCTTTATGAAAGACATGACGGATCTGTTGACTCTAATTCCATTCTCTTTCAGAGCACTTGGAAATTAAAGCCATGTGGGACTTAACAAGAGATCAAATATGCCTTCGACGTCCCAGGGCAGCAGCCCTGTCCCCAGAGCCTGGGGCGGCCCCTGTGATGGGGCCTGCCCTGCCTGGTGCTCTGGGCCCCTCTCTTCCCAGCTGACTGCAGGTCAGTCTTTTTTTCATTACAAATTGCTCATAAGCACACACATCCCCAGATGCCCGCATAAAAGCTGGTATTAAAATTGTGTAATGGTGGTGTGAGCCTTGTTATGATTAAGGCGATGGTAAGCTGTTCCCCAGAGCTCAGGGTTCTAGTGGGGAAAGGCGCTGGGAAGCGGCCCATACTCCCCAGTAAGAACCCTCCCCCCTACCATCCATAAGGCTGGAAGGAGGAAGAGACCGTGTTGTGTAAGCTGATGGTGAGTCAGTTATCAAGGGAATGAGAATTTGTGGGAGACAGAGATCTCTGACGAGGGAGACCCCAAGGGACAGAAGAGCGGCATTTGAGAGCTTCAAAGGACTCTGCTGATGAATTTTCCTGAGGCAGCCAACACAGTGCCTGGCACCTATCAGGGAATACTGTGCCTTGCATTTGGATGGCACTTCACAAGGGACCAGGCTTCCTGCTCTTATTGGGTCCTCTCAGCCCAGTGAGCTTAAGAGGAGCATGAGCCCCACTTGATAGATGTGGACACTGAGGCTTCAAACCCAGCGTTGTCATTCGTTTACTAGGAATGCTGTTTCCTCTACGTTTGCCGGCCCCACCTGCTCCTTGATCTTGAACCAGCTGTATGCGATGATGTTAGTGCTGATGAAACATTAATTAATGACCTCTGGAACATGCACTCTTTAACAAGCATGACTGTGTATTGTGTGTGTGATTATATATTATATGATAAATTATCCTGGGCTTCTTGCCATTGTAGCATCCAGAGTTCTTACAATGGCTGATGCAAATCTCATGATGAATAGTGGGATTGATGGAAAGGAGAAACTATGAAAACCCAAGCCTGGAGGGAAAAAAAAAAATTGCAAGCTAGGAAACAGGCCATTGCTTCTTAGAGCACTGAGCAGAACCAAAACAGAAGAGAAAGCAAGTGCTCAGGCTGAGGCCAGCATTTCGAAGGCCAACATAATAATGATAATAATATTTAACATTTATTAAACCTTTTTTTGCCAGAAATTATGCGAAAGGGTTACATGGATTGTTTTATATCACCAGCAGCACCCCATTAACCATTACCACCATGTTTTGCACTCCTTCATATCCGTTTCTCTTCTAGACACCAGGTTAAAATTACACTTCCCCACACCCTTGCTGGAGGCAGGACCATGTGACTAGCTTTGACCAATAACTGGTGAATGAAAGTATGTGCATCACTTCTGGGCCAAAGCATTAAATAGTCTCTGGGAGGCCCTCCAGATGCCCTCCAGAATCCTATTCTAATCCTGGAAGGACATGGTAGACAGGGATGGCACTTGGTTGAAATAGCCTGGACCATTGAGCCTGGACTGTGCGGTGGACAACTGCCTTGGGAAGTCCCTAGACCTGGAGCTAAGAAACAGCTTTATTAAGAAATAAAGCTTTATTGTTTTCATTCACTGAAATTTTGGGGTTGTTTGTTACTGTAGCACAAGCTAGCATATTCTGCCTAGTAGACACTCTCATCTTATAGGACTCTGAGGTCAGGAACTTCCCCAGGGCACACAGATCATCAGTGGGAACACTAGGATTTGAACCCAGAAGTGGCTCCAGAGCCTGAGCTCTTAAATACCGTGATATGATTCCATACACCAAAGACGTGTCCAATGGTGAGTCATGAAAAGACTTTTCAAACTGGAGGTGACCTGTTGACAGCAAGGTCTGTGGGAGCCTGACCTGGCTTAGACCTGGAGGGTGGGCTGGAGTAGGGGGATAGAGCACACATCCAATCAATTACCTAGAGTTTGTGCTTTCCCAGCTTCTGCCTCTGGAGGGGCAGCCTTGTCACCCACCGTGCCTGGCATTGTCACCACTGATATTTGTATGTCTCTGGGGAGAGGACAGCAAGAACTGCTTCACCATGGGAGCTGGGAGAGGCAGGATGGGAAGGGGCAGCTGGTGTGGAGGTGGGGAGACATGCTTCCAGAGAGGGTGGCGAGCAGAGAGATTCTCTATCCCACTCCCGGGTCAGTCACCGCAGCCCATGGGCCTGACAGCTTACTCAACGCCATCTTACCCTGACTTTCTCCTGGTGGAGACCTCCTCTGGAGCCCTACCCTACACTAAATGCCATATACCCAGGGATGGGGTTTGCCATTCTGAGGGGGTTTTACTGTCTAGTTTAGCCAGATGGTTGTGGTGTTGATTTATAGGAGTGTTTCCAAAGCTCCCCTGGACAGATCCTCAGCTGGGGCCATAGTCCATATCCTGTCTTCCAGCCCCCAAAGATTCTGATGCAGTCGTTTTGCTGTGGGGCCCTGGGCCCCACACTTAACAAGCCCTCCAAGGGGCTCCTACCTCTGGCAGGGTGTGGAAACAGTGACTCATGCCATGCCCCGTCTGACTGAGCTGCTTGTGGAGTGAGGTGATGGGGTTGCTTTGGTGTCCTGCACGTAGCACAGAGCCCTTGTCCTCAAACTCCCCTTCAGCCAGAGTAATTCTTTTATCTAGTTAATTTTTTACATTAAAAAAATAATCTTTAGTTTGAAAAAAAGGATTACCTACTTTTTTGTTTTTCAAGATGACAACCACTGGTTTACTAAATACCTCAATATTCCCTTTGAGAACCCGTGTGAGAAATAGCTTTGAAGTCTGCCTCCCGGGAACGTCTGTGATTCTTCTGAGTAATGGTGTGTTTTTTAGCTTAGTGACACCGTGACTCTTGTAACTGACACTGTTATCCTCTTTGCTCTGGCATCTGGGAAGCCCACGGCCAAATTTATAGTTCCCCTTAGCAAACATTTCATGTAGCAACCAGGACTCATCTTAGTTTCCTACCCACGTTTCTCAGTCATTTGCTAAAATATCATCTTTTTCTCATCTCGTGTACATCTTTATAAGCTTCCACAAATCCTATCTGGAATGCGTTGGGGTGGATATTAGTAAAGATAATTCTAGGGGAAATAATTTCACAGAATTGCCGGCTCAGAGTTTTATGTTGTAGGAAATACAGGAGCTCAGCGAGAGGGAGTGCAGCTTCCTGAAGACATCCTGTGGTACATATTGGGGACGGGGATCTCCCGGGGTCATGGGACAGAGGGAGGCAGGTCGAGACTGAACCCAGGCATCCCGATGCAGGGCAATTTCTAGAACATTGTTCTGTGGGCAGGGCTGTGTGGTTGGCGGGGTGCCGCCTCCAGCGTGGCGGCGTTCCCTCTTGCCCTCAGACAGCTCTGTTAGCACCCAAGACATTCAACAGTTGGGAGCTAATTCCTTTGGGTCTTGAAAACTCTTAATTTGGGGGGATCTCAGTGAAAGTGCAAATCTCTCTGGGAAAGGCGCAAGCTTCAGGGGTCTCAGCTAGTTTCAGGTACTCTCCAGAGGAGATGGGGAGCAAAATTCCTGGGAAAGCAAGTGAGCCAGGCTGTCCCAATGTTTGAGGGGTCGAGCTGGCAAGAGTATGTGTGTGCCCGGGAGGGAAGAAGCCAAAACTGGGGCTTTTCCCTGAGGCCCTGAGCCCTATGTGGGCCTCCTTCAGCCCAGGACTGTAATAAGGGAAGAGGAGAAGAATGCTGGAATAAAGGCTTCCTTGGCAGCTTTGCCAGGGCTTGACCTGGCAGAGTCCCCAGGTACTTCTATGTGCCTTCGAGAAGGATTGTGCCTGCTCCGCTTTAAGCTCTGCCCCATGTCCCCTGTGGAGGCGGAGAGTTGCAGTGCTCAGATGAGCTTCTCGCCTCCATAGTGAATAAGGCTGTATGAGGAGACCCAGAGAGCAAAAGCACTGTGGAGAGAAATGTTCAGAGCAAGAGCTCCGAAGTGAAGAAACCCCCTCATTACAGCCCCAGGTCTCATTACCTCGCTGGCTTCTTGGCTTAAAGGTCCCATGACTGTAGAGACTCGGGCCTTGTGGCCTTGTGGCCTCAGTGTCCCTGGGGAGACCCGACCCTGCCCTGGCCCTTCATGAGACACACGTGTGCGTGCGTGTGTCTGAGTGTGAGTGTGAGGCCTGGTGGACACACAGAGGCCCGCCGACGTCTATTACATGGAGAAACATCTGTTTTCTGCAGAACATCGCCAGTATCAGATGTTTTACTGCAAGGAACCCATTTTTTTAATAAAATGAAAATGAGACATGGAAATCAAGGTAACCACATTTTAAATGTTTATGGAAGATAAAGGTTTAACCACAAGTCTTTCATCAAATGGAGGACAGTAGAAAAAAGTTTAGGGAATGCCCTTTGGCTGTCCTCGCCTGTGCGGTGAAACCTCACAGAGTCTCACCTCATATAGTAGAGGGGCCCTCCGGGCAGCTGGAAATATTTAGCAATGTGTCTAAATGTTGTTGCACAGCAGCCCCACCATTGGGCCTGTCGGGCCATGACTGTTGGGAGGGAAAGATTTGCTCAAATGAAAAGCCCAGACTCATGTGTGATGGGTGAAAGGCACCCCAGGGTATAGAGCGCAAGGCCTCTGCTGGGAAGAAGGGCTCCAAGCTGATCCCCGAGCTGAGAGGGTGTGAGCGGATGGAGACAGGAGGGCCCAGCCAACTTGCCCTTTTGTTTCTGGTTTCCTGGGGCCCCAGGGTGCTGAGTCAGAGCAGGAAGACACCTCCATCTCCTCCCCGTGAAAACAGGGAGCATTTGAGCCCCTTTCTGAAGTTGCTGTGCAGGACTTGGTCTTCTTAGAGATCCACCTCATATCCCTTTAGTGAAAACCTCGGTCCCACCATCATTCCCACTGAACAGTGTCATTGCTAGTGAGCAAAATAAAGCATTTCCTCTGCAATTACATGGTCATGAGGATGGAAAATAACTCCTTTGCCATTTCAAGGATTCTTCCTCCCAAGGACCAGTACACATTCATATTTTACCTTATTGCCTCAGCAGAAAGCTATCCCCATGTTACAGATGAGAAAAGGGGGGATCTGATACCTTTAGACAATTCTGAGGTTGCGTGGACCAAAAAGGGAAGGGCCAAGTCTCCTAGATGGGGTTCAGAGAGGAAAATGGGGACTCGTGATGGCTTCCCCCAGGGCAGCCCCCTCCCCTCCCTTCCTCAAGGTCTTAGGCAGGTCGCTTCTCTTTGGATCTGAAGTAACTTTTCCATTTTAGAGCAACCCCTCATCTCACAGCTCCATCACAGGGATTTATCTCTCTCACCATCAGCCTTGTGTCCCCCGAAGCACATAAAGTGTAGGATGGAGTGAGGGATCAAGTTGAATTATGTGACCGGCAGTTTACAGTGGAGGCCCTCCAGACATCCGATCCAGTGTCTGAGCTCAGTTACCACAGCTCTGTCCAACGGGCTGATTACACTTTCCTGAAGGGGGTGCAGGGTCTTGAGGGAGAGGGTGCTGAGGATGAGGGAGGGGCTGAGAGGGCTGTGAGGGTCATGTGGCAGCTGACTCTGGGCACACTTTGGGTCTCCGTGGCCTCACTGTTGTTCAGATCCCTGAACAGTTCTAGTGGGGATAGTGGTGGTGGGGCTTGTTGGAGGAATGGAGTGAGATGGAGCCCAGGGTGGGGCTGCTTTGATGTGCCAGTGAACCAGGTTTAAGGATAAGAGGAAGCAGTACCTTCTCCCATCAGCTCTCATCCAGGCCGTGTCCATCTTGCTGAATTAGCAGGAACTAAATGTAAAAGGGTTTTCAACTGGGGCAGTGAAACCAGAGGTATTTCCTAGACTCACAAACCCCTTAAGCTATCAAATAAACTGGAGGATTCTGCTGGGCCCTGAGCGCGGTCTTTATTAGAGCTGTCATAGCCCAGCTGTTTGGCAAAGAGTCACCCACAGAACAATGTTTTGATTTCTTAACATATGTTATAGGGATATTTGCAAAACCCCAACATGTGCCATTCTGGCCGGGGTCCTTGCAGCCTAAGACTATGATTCTGGGAACCCCAGGATGCATGAGGCCATTGTGGAAAGGCTTGAAGAACTCTTCAAAGCTTCTAGACCCAGGTGTTAGAACAAACCAGGACCGAGGTAGGATCTCAAGAAATATTTGTTGAATGAATAACTTTGAATAGGAATCAAGGGACCCAGATCCCAGTCCTGGTTCTGTCATTTGCTAACTGTTTTTAAATAAAACATGGAACTTCTGAGCATCAGTTTCCCCTTCTGTGAAACGGCCTGCAAATACCTGTCCTGGGCACCTCTGAGGGCTGCTCTGAGGATCAAATGAGAGTGAGTGTGAAAGTGTCTTATGTTCTGCAGGGTCTGCAAATAGGCATTTATATTGCCCTGTTCCATTTGTTCTCAGAAGTTCCTCTTGATAACCCACCATGACCCTTGTTCATACAAAGTCACCTAGTCCTTCTAGGACTAGTTTCTATTTAAGCCATCTTTCATGTGAGCCTTTCCACTGCTTTCTCAAGTGTGTGTGTGTGTGTGTGTGTGTGTGTGTGTGTGTGTGTGTGTGTATGAGGTGTGATCAAACAATACGGTGAGTGTTTAAATAAAACAAAAAAAGTATTACAGTAAAAGACACATTGCCATTAATCCCCCTCAAAATACTCCCCCTCGCTTCTAACACACTTATCACATCATTCTTGCCACTTTCTGAAGCAGTTCTGGAAGTCCTCTTTTGTGAGTGTCTTTAGTTGCACTGTCATGGCTGCCTCGATGTCCTGAATCAGTTTGACTTTGGGGAAGAGCCAGAAGTTGCACGGTGCCAGATCCAGTGAATAAGGTGGATGAGGACACAGTGTAATGTTTTTATCTGACAGAAATTGCCTTACCAGAAGCAATGTGTGACACAGAGTGTTGTCATGATGGAGGATGATTTATGGAACACTTTAAAACACACCTTCTCTCAACCATAGCTCACACCTGACTGACTGCACCGAACAAGTTGAAACTAGTCACACACTGTTACTAGGGTTTGACACACCACTTCCCATATTGAAGTTCCTCGCCTTTCTGTTGGATGGCACTCAGCAGCCGTATTCACCATATTTTGTGATCTCAACAGAAAGGCTCCATATCACACATTGCTTCTAGTATGGCAATTTCTGTCAAATAAAAACATTGTGGTGTGTCCTCATCTACCTTATTCACCAGATCTGGCACCATGTGACTTCCGGCTCTTTCCCAAAGTCAAAAAGACCACGAAAGGTAAACGTTTTGAATCAATTCAGGACATCAAGGCAGCCACGACTGCACAACTAAAGACACTCATGAAAGAAGACTTCAGAACTGCTTCAGAAAGTGGCAAGAACAATGAGATAAGTGTGTTAGAAGTGAGAGGGAGTATTTTGAGGGGGATTAATGGCAATGTGTCTATTACTGTAATAATTTTTTTTTAATTTAAACATTCATTGTATGTTTTGATCATGCCTTGCATATATGAGAGAGCAAGAGAAAGAAAGAGAGAAAGAGAGAAAGAAGTGGGTAAAAATAGTTTGATTTGGGAATAGCCCTTCATTTTCAACATAGTGGCTACTCTCAGCATTTAGACCTCAGGTCTCTAGTGCAGCCCCAGATAGCCACATCTGTCTCTACAACACCCTCTGCTGCCAGCCAGCTTGAATCAGTTTCAATTTTCCAGGAAGGTGGAGTTCCTCTTCTTTGGGTTCAACCTTGTCCTTCTTGGTAATAATCAAGTAATGATGACTCATCTTGTTCTAGAACTTTCTACTTAGAAATCATTCTCAATAATAAAATTGCTGCCAATGTCATAGTCATCATGCTAAGAATTTTACATGCCATAAACAAATGACAAACTAAGGGGAAAAAATGTGGCATTGATAAGGAAGGGTTAAAGTTTATAATATATAAAGAGCTCTTCCAAATCAATAAGAGATAAGTCTCCCAAAAGAAAAGTGAACAAAGGGCAAGAATTAGCAGTTTGCAAGAGAAGAAATGCATCAATCTCATTACTTCTCTCCATGGGCCAATTCCTCCATTTAACGGATGAGGAAATTGAGGCCAGGAAAAGTTAAGTAACCAGTTACACAATTGCTGATCCTGAGCAAGAATGAACCCAGATGGGTTCAGAACCCCAGGAGGGGTTGTTATCATTCTTATTTTATAGATGAAAAGGCTGAAGCTCTGTCCATCTGCATTTGTACCTATAGTACTACTTAAAGATGTGATTGTCTGCTTATGACATCCTCTTAGCTAGCTTGCTCACTAACTGAAGAAGTGGTGGGTATAGGAATCTGAGAACTGGAATTGGAGGTTGGGGAAGGTGAGGGCTGAGGGAGCTTGCACAGACTGAAGTTAAAAATTGTCAAATGTGGGGCCGGCCAGGTGGTGCATTGGTTAAGAGCTGGCTTGGGACGCCAGAGGGCCC
>NW_017731745.1:882869-885839 GCF_001890085.2 Hipposideros armiger
GGCCAGTGAAGCAACGTCCTCCACAACTAGACTGAAGAACAAAAAGACAGCAACTTGTCTGTTCCCCTCCCCTCAATTTCCCAGCGCTGTTCCCATCCCCCAATTCCCCAATAAAAATCTTTAAAAAAAAACAAAAAAAATTGTCAAATGTGGGTTCTAGCCTCTCCCATGATCACTCAGTTGGTGAGTGGCCGAGCCAGGCTTTCATCCCGAGCCTCTGGATGCAGAGCTAATGCTCTCGGTGCTGTGCCTTGTAACCCAGCCCTCCACTGACTTTGGCCTCTCACTCACCACTGCACCCTGGGATGGGCATGGACGATACAGTGAATAGTAAATACAGCTTGATTTTTGTAGCCTGCCAAGCTGTGGTGGATACTTAATCTGGGGAGATCCCTGATTCCTTGACTCAGAAATTAGCATGTAAGCGCAGAAACCTAATAGCTAACCAGAGACAAGGGCTCTAATAAACCTAATAAGCTTTAATTGTTTCTATTTGTAATCTGAAATGACCTGGCTGGGTTGCTGGAGCTTGGGGCCAGGACCCCTTCTTTCTTTAATATATGTTTGCTACCAGCCACGGAGGGAGTCTTCCTGTCTCCATTATTAATATGATATAGGCCTTTGGTTTCCAGTATCATCTCTTTGGAAATTCTGTCTCAGATCCTGCACAAATGAACATTATCCCCCGGCAGGAATAACGTTTCAGAGTCCTGGCATCAGGCTGGGGCCTCTGCGTTTCATGCAAATATTGCCAAATGCTGTCAGCCCCCGCCTTGTCCTGGGTCAGCATCTCTGCACTGGAGGAACCACCCTCTATCCATCCCCCCATTCTTAGGGTCTGAGTTTAAACCTGGAAGCCTTGGGGTGCTCTCGCTGGCAGGGAGGAGGCTACTGGCTCATGAGGACTGTCATTCAGTGACTCTCCCAAGACATAGGCTGCAGAGCTGTTTTCTGAATATCTCAGGATAACTAGAAAGGGTTGAGATGAGGTCACAGCTCATCTCCAAAGCTTTTGATGAACAGGACACATCTTTACTCTTTAAATTAGGCTGCTGTACTTCCCACACTTTCCCAAATCATACTGTACGTAGAACAGAATAATTGTTGGACATCCTAAGGAGAGTCAACAAGGCTCCTTACAGCTGGAGGGAACTGCTGACCTAAGGGCTCTGGCTGCCCCAGCTGCCGAAAGGATGTGTATCTCAGCCCACCTGTAACCCATCAGCGCCTGCTGAGGGGCAGCAACTGGCTGGTTGGGAAGCTCTGGTAGGACTATGTGGACTGGCCTACACTGTCAGGCTGCCACTCATTTATTTTATATTCGCTTCACAAACATTACTGAGCAACTGCACCATGCTCAGTGCAGGGGATGGAGACTGGGGTGGACAAGAGCAGGGACATACGGTCCCGGGCCTCAGGGCACCGAGGAAGACGGACATATAACTAAGTGGTTCTGTCACTGACTAGCTAAGTGACCTTGGGCAAGTCATTTAACCTCTCTGAGTGAACAGTCACTTTGTTCGCCTGTCAAATAAGAATAAAAAGCATGTACCTTATGGGACAGTCATGCGGATGGAAGGAGGTTTATTCAAGAGAATGTTTATTTAACAGCCTTGCTATATGACCAGCTGGTAGGCAGCACTTAGTGCATGGGGAAGCACTTGATATGCGGCAACAGGCTGGTGCAGGGATCTTCGGTTATTATTCCTCATCTCTTACACTGCATCACCTGATGATATTTTACAGTGGCTTCCTGAAAGGGGTCTTTTAGATGGTGACAAGAGGATCAGGCTATTGCTAAACATACTGATTGTCCTTTCCTGTTCCTAAAACTTTCTAGGGAAAGTAGACGAGGCTACCGGCAGCTGGAGGCTACTGGTCCAAGGCCTCTGAGCTAGTGTAGGCTTAAAGAGTCTGTATTTTTTCCAAGTTCTCCAGGTGATTTGGAGGCACAGCAGGTTTGAGAAATACTGGTGTGGTTGACAATTTGGGGGGTGACTTCCTGTCTCCATCCAAAAGCCATAGGCCACAAGAGTCTATAACCATAGATCCTCTGCCAGCCTTGTGGGAGCTACTAAGTGACCCTAGCCCCCTGCCACAGCTGATGGATTAAGGCATGGGTACCTGACTAAAACCTGGACTATCAGAATTTCTTACCTGAAAATCTGGAATGAGGACCAAGGAATTCCATTCTAGCCAAGAACAGAATTTGTATTTCTCCTTTAAACAAAGGAGATGATTGTTAGATTATTATTCCCCATTTCTTACTCTGCATCACCTGGTGATATTTTATAGTTTTTTTCCCCAAAAGGAGAAATATTAATTCAGCACCAGCAAGGAGGCTTTTTCCCACCATGTTGACTGAGTTGACAGAGAGACAAGAATGAAGTCTCTAGGAGAGGAAGAAAGAGTGTCCTCTGGGTTCCCAGTGGCCTTCCGTTTTCCATTTCAGGCCCTTTCTGAGGCTCCACTGCTCTTGCCTGCAAGTTCTGCGAGACCTGCACTTGTGCACTTAAGTTAGCATGAGGTGGTTTCTGTTTTTTGCAACCAAAACAGTTCTCCTTAATAAAAGAAGGGGAACCTATTTATTTTACTGCGAGGGGTTGGAGGAATAGGTGATTAAACCAGGAGTCTGGAATTTATTTAGTTAAGGGTATTAAATCTCCTATCATCTCACGAACTAACTTTTAGCCAGAGTCGTCTCAGCATTGAACTTGAAGCTTTTATGATCTGCTTCTTATACCTGAGACATTGAGTGTTCACTCAACTTCACCCAGATGGCAAACTGGAACAATAATGGTGATGATACCTTACATTTGTATGAGGTGTGATCAAAAGATACTGTGAAAGTTTAAATTAAAAAAACATTTTATTGGGGCCGGCCGAGTGGCGCGATGGTTAAGAACTCACTTGGGACGCCAGAGGGCCCCGGTTCGGATCCCACATATGAGGGCCAGTGACACTGCCCTC
>NW_017731745.1:886089-908283 GCF_001890085.2 Hipposideros armiger
CCAGTGAAGCAACATCCTCCACAACTAGACTGAAGAACAAAACAACAGCAACTTGTCTGTTCCCCTTCTCCTAACTCCCCAGCACTGTTCCCATCCCCCCAGTTCCCCAATAAAAAAAAAACCTTTAAAAAAAAAACATTTTATTGCAGTAAACACATTAAGCCCCCTCAAAATACTCCCCCTCACTTTAAACACACTTATCCCATCATCCTTGCCACTTTCTAAAGCAGCTGTGGAAGTCCTCTTTCGTGAGTGTCTTTATTTCATCCTCCATCATGACAAGCTCTGTGTCATACATGGCTTCTGGTATGGAAATGTCTGCCAAATAAAAACATTACAGTGTGTTCTCATCCACCTTATTCACTGGATCTGGCACCATGTGACTTCTGGCTCTTCCCCAAAGTCAAAATGACCATGAAAGGTAAATATTTTGAATCAATTTAGGACATCGAGGCACCCATGACAGCACAACTAAAGGCACTCATGAAAGAGGACTTCCAGAACTTTTAGAAAGTAGCAAGAATGATGGGATAAGTGTGTTCGAAGCGAGAGGGAGTATTTTTTTTTAATTTATTGGGGTGACAATGGTTAGTAAAATTACATAGGTTTCAAATGTACAATTCTATAATATATCATCTATATATCACATTGTGTGCTCACTGCCCAGAGTCAGTTCTCCTTCCATCACCATATATTTGACCCCCTTTACCCACTTCTACCACTCCCTCTCCCCGCCTACCCTCTGGTAACCACTAAACTCATCTGTGTCTATGAGTTTTTGTTTCTTTGTGTATTTGTCTTGTTCCTTTGTTGCTTTCAGCTTTATAGCCCACATATGAGTGATGAGGGGGAGTATTCTGACGGAGATTAATGGCAATGTGTCTTTTACTGTAATACTTTTTAAAAATTTCAGTGTTCACTGTATTTTTTTATCACACCTCATAATATGCTTTACAGTTTACAAAGTCTTGCTCACATTTGTAGGAGTCCAGAAACACAACTGTTTAATTTGTTTATTCTCTGCATCTGCTGTGTTCTGAGCATTGTGCTATGTGCTATTTTAAATTGTCTTTTAGTTCACAGAGGGCTCCCGCTAGAAACTTTACAACCAGCACTTCCCCACTGTGTGGATAATAGCACCAAAGAAAATGGGTTTAAATTAAGAGAGACGGTAGCTCCAATTGGCAATGGAGGGAGAAGCAATGGGCGATGGGGTGGGGGGTGAGATGATGTACCCGGAAATCTTCAAAAACAGAGGTGATGTGATCAAGACATATGCTTGTCTGATGGCAGGAGCTGAAGCCTGGCCTTGGCATTATTTTTTCCCCAGCACTGGGCTTTTATGTTTCTAAACGGTTGAAGTTGTCATGTGAGAACATGGCCCCAATGCACTGTCTCTAAGGGATCAGTTTACCCTGCAGTGGCCTAGTTTTGGTTCCTATTATCACTGAAGCAGTTTCCTCACTTATAAAATGAGGTTGATAACACTACTGGTGTATTAGGTTCTCCAGAGAAACAGAACCAACAGGCTCTGCCTGTCTATCTATCTATCTGTTATCTAACTATATCTAGAGAGATTGATTTATTTTTTAGGAATTGGCCCACACGATTGTGGAGGTCCAAGTCTAAAATCTGCAGGGTGGGCCTGCAGGCTGGAGACCCAGGAATGAGTTGCAGTCTGAGTCCAAAGTCAATCCGCTGGCAGAATTCCTTCTTGCTCAGGGGAGGTCAATCTTTGCTCTATTCAGGCCTTCAACTGGTTGAACAAGGTCCACCCATATTACGAAGAGTAATCTGCTTTATTCGAAGTCCACTGATTTAAATGTTAATCTCATCAAAAAGAACAAAAAACAAACAAAACAAAACTCTTCACAGAAATATCCAGAATAATGTTTGCCCAAAATATCTGGGCACCACGCATGGCCCAGCCAAGGTGACACACACAAAATTAACTATCACAGCTGGTCTCATAGGACAGGCCTGAAGAGTTAATTAGCCAGGAAATGTGAGAACTGTTTTGTAAATGGTAAACCGCTCCATACTGCTAAGAGAAGGGGGAACTCTGTAGATCCTTAACCGCCCCGCCCCCTGCCTCCCCCACTCCACCACCCCCGCCCCAAGTAAGAGGGTCCTGGCAGATGGAGGGTTAAGCAGCTCCTGCCTCCCCTACTCTTCCACCTGTTGTCTGAACTGTCACTACCCAGGCCCTGACCTTCAGGTGAGGAGGGACAGCAGAGGGGCCTGAAGTTGCCTGACACCTGATACTTCCTTCCTGCCTGGATTAAAGTCATACTGTCAATATCATGTCAGTGTTTACCAAATTAACAAATGGACTTCAAGTTAAACACCAGGCGATTTGTGAGATGGATTTTTTTTTTAATGTGACCAGGCTTCGGGGATTACTCACAGGTGATGGGCTCATTGCCTTTTGGGGACTCCTTTCACTTTATGTCACTTTAAATTGCTTCTCCTGGAAAACCGCCTCCCTGCCATTCCTTTGCCTCCACTGAGAGCCTCCCGGCAGGCATTTCTGTGCACAGCTGGAGCCGTGCCTTGCTGTGGGGGAAACTTCTTTCTTCTGGGCCCAACAGAGACAAATCTCTGGTCAGTGGCTCCAGAATGGAAAATAAAGTGTGTTGAAACACTTCACTCCCCACCAGGAATTTCTACCAATAGAGCAGGGCCGAGCAGGGTAGAGCAGAGGTTCTAGAAGCCAGTCATTTACAGTTTGCTAATGAGCGACAAAAACAGCAGAGGTTTCTCTGCGAGGTGGGCATGACACCAGCATCTGGTCTGGGCATTCCTTTCACTTCTAGATTTGACATCGTGTCCGTAGCCAAATACCCAGGGATATGACTGTATCTTCTCCTGGCAGTCGAGGCGCCGCCTCCATGGGTCAAGCCTAAAGGATGCGCCAACTCCACTGCTTTTCAGTGACAGGAGCCACCATGACCCCAAAGAGACGGGCACTCAGAGAAGCGTGCCTTCCGCAGACAAAGTGATGAATGTCTTCCGTAGATTTTCATACTGAGCTTCATTTTGTAGCCTGTTAATTTTTAATTGCTATTTATTTTGGAAAGACGCTCAAAGGAAAGAAAGAAGTGGATTTCAGCACCTTTACCATGTGCCGTGCTGCAGTTATTTCTGTAAGGCAGCAAAACCGCCGTTGGAAAAGTGAAAGACTTAGGTCAATTATTTTTCTTTCCTTGGCTCACCGGACAGCAAAAAGCTGGTTTCACTGAATTGACCAGTTGTTTGATGAATCAATCAATCAGCAAATATTTGTTCGGTGAGGCCTGTGAGCGGAGCACTCACTGTTTGATTAAGTTGTTTGATGAAACAGCACACATAGACCTGTCTTCTCGGCCCCTTGTAGACACAATCTAGCTGTGTGTAGCTAATTACTTTACCACCTCTAATTACAGATACACGCTCAAACCGGGCTCTTTTCCTTGAACCTCAAGTTAATCCTGGAAATCTGGTAATGCAATTACTATGCTTGTTTCAACAAGTGAGCGAGGGAGGGAGGGCGGGCGGGAGTGAGAGAGAATATGAATATGCCCCATTTATGCAGCCCCACATGAGGGCGAGTTACAAAAAGACTTTTATATCCCAAGAAAAACGAAGGTCTGTAATTGAGCATGATTTGGTGTCCAAGAGTTGGCTTTGAAAAGGAGCCGGAACCAACTTTCCTAAGTGGCATTTAATGTACTCCCCATGGGTTAGCTTTTTCATTAGCTTAGTTTTTAATTGATGTCACAACTCAAAGTCAGGACCATATTTCAACAAGGTGGCAAGAATGAAAACACTCAGGAAACACACAAAACAACCAAAAAACTAAACCACAACAGTGAAAAAAAACGTGTCTTTCTTTTAAACATCATCTTAGAATGAAGCAAACTGATCTGTCAGATATGCTTGTCATATCCACATATTTTATAATCCAATATGTTCAGGCAAGAATTTTGGCACGACCTGCCAACAAAACCTGAACTTTTCTTGACACTTTAAAGAGCACGTAATGTGTTTGGGGGGGTGGGGAGGTTCAGATTTGGGGGAGGCCTTAACCCTTTCATTAGGAGTAAGTATCACCTGAGAGTGGCTCTAGGACCTGCCACAGGCACCGGTGTTGACCAGCCTTGAGCTCTGACAGTGGCTGTGGCTACAGCCCCCACCTGTGGCCACTCCCGAGCATGTGAGCCAGGAAAGCTTTCAACCGAACCCTCTCTCAGGGATGACCTCACTTGGAATACCGTCCAATTCAGTTCAATTCACCGAACCACAGAGTCACACGGGACTATTTTGATGATCTAATCCAGTGGCTCTCAGTCTTGGCTACACATTGGAATCACCTGGAATGCTTAAAAACAAGGACAGAGTGATGTTCGGTCTCACCCAACACTATTCAAACAGAAGCTCTGGGGTAGGTCCCGGCTATTGAGACTTTTTCTACAGCTCCACATGACTGTAATGTGATGCCATGGTTGGGAACCACAGCCCAACCTCTCGTTTTGCAGATGAGGAAACTGAGGCCCCAAGGTGGAGGTGACTGCCAGTGTCAGGGCCAGGACTCTTATCTAGGCATATGTCAACTTGGTTTGCTAGGTGGTGGATGGACACCTGCAGGATGCTTAGTTCTGCCCTGGGCACAGTGGGGTTACAAGAGGAGCCTGAAGCCTGCTCCCTGCCCTCCAGGAGCGTACAGCCTCAATGGGCTGGGAGAACTAACAGGGGAAGCCGTCAAATCAACACTGTAGGGCAATGTTCAGTTAAGAGCAGAGCTTCATAACACCCAAAGCCAAGCCCAGACTAAAGTGTCCTGGAAGAGATGCCAAAAACACTGGTTAGATTAGTAAGCATTAGTGGAGTCAGGAAGCCACCGGCAGAGCTCAGAGCAGGGAGATATCCCCAGTGAAAAAAGGAGAGGGCCCTTTCCAGGGGAGACAGCTTAGGTGACAACTTGGGGGTTGGGATGAGTGATGTGTGCGTCACGCAATTTGGTGGCCTTTGCTGGAGAGAGCCTAGGACTTCAGGGAAGCATGTGGAGTATGAAGAGTCAGGGCAGGGAGGCTGGTGATGCTGATGGCAGAGATCCACAGCAGATAGGGTAGAGGGTGACTGCCCACAGGGAGGGACATCACTGAAGGTTAAAACTAAAAGGCCAATGGCGCTCACCATGAAGGTGTCTGGTGAGACCCCTGTTCTGATGGGTTGGTGCCCAAGTCATACCAATAGTTAAATATTTTGAAGACCTCCCCAGTGTCACATCCTTGGCCACATGGGGCCAGTCCTTTGGGAGCATTATCTTGAGCCGTGAACTTTAGGGAGTGGCGCTGTTACACAGAAGAGGCACCTGGAGCTCAGGAACTGCTCATGGGGGTGGGGTGTTGGGCATTCAGAGATAAGTGAGCAAAGGGAGGCTTCAAGTCAATGCTAATGAAAGTGCAGCCCATTGTCCCTGCTGTCATGCACAGCCGTCAACAGGCCATGAGAATGGCGGGGCCTCTTCTTCCCTGCATACATCTCACGGAGGTTCCCCTACCCTTGTCTTCTCTCCTTGACATCTTGTGTGGTTGTCGGCTTCCTCCCTGGATTCAGTGGATCAATTCTGCCTTTACTGTGTTTTATATAAGAATAGGCCCAGAGGGCAGGGTCTTGGGGCCAGCATCCTGGGCCAAGTAGTAGCTTTGGGAAGTAGAAGAAAGGTGGAGTTTCAGTACCAGATGTCTCTTCCTTCACAGCCATTTTGCTCAGAGCCCTTTAGGAGCCCACAGGAAGACAGGTACTCTTCTTGGGGCCACTCTTCAGCTATGCTGCCTCCTTTCACATCACACATTTGTCACTTGATCCTTGTCTCCTCCATTGGCTTTCTAGGTGGGTGCAGCTGCTAAAAAGCCACTCCCATTCTGTAGAAGTCAATTCTGTCACAACACTGTCTGCCTTGGAATGCTGCTGAGGATAATAGTCCTTGTTTCATTGGGTGGTGGCCATATTTAAAGAAGATAATCCATATAAAATGCTTAGAATAGAGCCTGGCATATAAATGTTATCTTATTATTATTGCTATCAATGAAGAACTTGAGACAGGCATGTTCTGTAGACTTTCTGGAAACTGGATACTGGGAACTATTTTGTAACTTGTCATGTTACTTAAGTGGTTCTTAAGCTTTTCACCAAAGCATCCTACATATCAAAGAAGAATAGAAACACAAACCCAAGGGATCTAGGGGCTTAGATCGATTCCATCAGAGTTAAATGCCTTGGACTTTTGCATTACCTTTAAAATAAAATGCATGCAAAGTTTTCATTTTATTTCTTAATGAACCCGTGTGTGTTCCAGCATAGAAATGGTGGTTTCTCCCTCAAAGTTGTTATCTTTATAAAATCAGCTTTCCTAAAGATAAGTGACGCTTAGTCATTGTATGCTGAGCATATCTAAGCGTGTGTAACTCCAGTTCGAGGGCCACAAAGTTAGTATACGGAGCATCTTAAACAGCCAGTGACTGTTTCCATGTAGGATGGGACTGCAGCTCTTTTACAGAAAGCAGGAGGGAGAACGTTATAAGCAGCACCTCCTCCCCGGGAAGGAGGTGAGGCCAGCTCTGTGAGATGATGATAACTTCATCCCTGAAAGCTTGCAGCTTTTTGTTCTTGGCAGACCCAGAGGCCCCTCTCTGTGACTCTCTGGGCTCCAGACTGGGGGCTCTGTTCCCGCCAAGCCCCAGGGGGCCCACAATATGAAAGATGTAGCGTGACTTGGTGCCTCAAGGCAGGCTGTGTGCTGAAACGGAGGCGAGACAGACTGTCAGCGTGGAAACCATGCGGTGACAGCTTCCTTCACCCTCCAGACCTGTCAGCTCATGGGGGAACTGACAGGCCTCGACTAATAAGGTAAACAAAGGCTTTAGAGCATGGAGGAGGAATGCCGGAATTCTTTCTTTAATGTTTCCCTATTCATAACATGTCACAGAGTTAATGCCTGGCCCAGTGGAGGTAGTAGTTCCTGGCTTTTAAGATCTCCCAAGGGTGGTGAGTAGAGAGGCCGGAAATGCAGAGACTGAGCTCAGAGTCAGAGCCGCTCTCTCAACACCGGGCAAGGCATCTGGCCGCTTCCTTGGGAAGCCCATGGCTCCCAAGGTTGCACATTTGAGGATAAAGTCCAGACTCCAGCCTGGTGGTCAAGGCCTGGCTATGGCCATCGTCCAGCTTTGCCTCTCTCTACTCCTGTGCTCTTTACACTCTCTCACCTTTCACATCCCAGAAGTTCAGTTCTAATTCTCTTGACCTAGACAGGTTCCAGGAAAAGCTGTCTCGGCTTTACCTTCTCTGAAGACTAGCCAGTGTGCACACTCCCATTTGGATCTAGAAAAGCCACCCGCTTTTCTAGATCAAATCCCTCCCTTCCTTGGGTGTTTGTGCCCCCTGAACCTCTTTCCTATGTACCCACCCAACCTCCCCCTTGCAAGGCAGAACCCCTTAGCAGGGCCAGGATGGCAGCAATACAGTATTTCTGTGCTATTACTTAAAAAGACAAATGGCCTGTTAGCTTTTTAGGATGTAATTTAAAAGCCATTTGTCTAGTGGTCATAACTAAAAATGAACTTCCACTGTAGGCCAGTATGACTTCCTCCAGGAGTGAGAGATCGACTAATGGTGACCAGTTGGCTGTGGCTGTTTTCAGACTGACCCACTGTTTCCACTAGAAAACCCAGAAAGGCGGTAAATGGCACTTTGAGGAGACTGTGAGCTCACAGAGTGCTCTAGAGAAAGGCAGATGCTTTTCTCTGGAGCCACAGTTGCTCTTATTTGTCTTACGAGTATGTACTGAGAGGACCAGGGATAAAAATAGGTTCAGAGAGGAGGGGATCATGATGGTTAAACAGCCAAATCTCGCCAATCAGAACCCTTGAAATCTGAAAAGGCTGAGCTTCACCTTTGTCCTCTCCTTAAGAATCTGCAGGCAAATTTGAGTTATCTGGCTTTTGTGCACCTCAGAAGTGAAATTTCTCAGACAACAGAGGCTTTTTTTTTTTCTGTAGACAGCCAAGCTTTTACTGTAACCATTCAGAATAGACAGTTTTCAAGAATATATTAGCTGCACCTCCTCTCCAGCAGGATTCTTGCAGAGACATTAAGTGTTCTTTGATGACACAGGGCCATTATTTTGAATGTCACTTCTAAAGGCTTTGTCTTCCCTTTGCTATTCTTTTGTTCCTTATATGCTATTTTACAATTACATCACCCCATCTGTCTTGGTATTTAATATACATCTACTCCTTATTTAGTGGGAAAAAATGATGAGAACACCCCAGATGGTAAAATAAATGATGTGTTCACTCAATGGGTTACTCTGTGACCTTTGAAAAGGATGTAGAAGGCTATGGATATAGACGTGGGAATACTGGAAAGAAGTTTGTGCTGTATGACTAAGTGATTTGGTAGGCTGCTAAGTAGCCTGTCCACTAGAATGGTCCCTATGGCTGGGGATCCTGGTGGGCTGTGATTCTAGACTGTTCAGATCTACAAATGAAGACGCCAGAGTACTTAGCCTTAGATGAACATTCTGTGCATTCAGTTCAAGGATTCCAGGCAAAGGAAGCAACATTTACCGATCACCTACCATGTGCCAGACACTGTTTCAGGAACTTTCATTGTGATCTTTGGTATCATCCTGATGATAACACTCTGAGGTTATCCTTGTTCAATAGACAAAGACGCTCAAGCTAAGGGAAGTTGTATAGTTTACTCAAGTTCACACAGGTGAAAGACAGTGGAGCTAGGATTTGACTAGAGATCTATCCAATTATCTGTTGCCTCAGTAATGCTGCATGATGCATGACAAACAACCGCAAAACAGTGGTGTGCAACAGTAAGTGCACACGGATCAGCCTTCTGGGGTCAGCGGGGAGTCAGCCAGGCACTTCTGCTGCTCTTGGCTTGGCTCACTCACTTGTCTGGTGGTTGACTGGCCATTGGCTGGTCTAGGCTGGTCTTCTCAGGGGCAACTGAGGTGAGCATGCCTTTCACCCCTCAGCAAGCTAGCCTGGGCATGTTCTTGTGGTAATGACAAGGTGGACGAGAACAAGAGGAATCACACAGGCCCCTTGAGGCCAGGCTGGGAACTGGCACATGGTCATTTCTATTGGTCAAACCAAGTCACATGACCAAACTCAGAGTCAAGGGGTGGGAAATACTCATATACTCCTCCTTTATGGAAGGAACTGCAAAATTATGTGGTAAAGGGTGTGGATACAGGGAAGGGTGAAAAAGCTTTCAGCCACATTCAAGTTGCCTTATTCAAACAGATGTTCTGAGAGCTTCATTTACGCATTCATCTCATCTTTTTGAGGTTTTGGTAAGGTATGTGTGCAGGTGGGGTGGGGACAGGAAAGTTGCTAGGGGAGCGAAGTGGAGGAAGGAGACAGATATATGTTTAACCAAAATAACATCATTCCATAGCATGTTATTGGCTATACCGAGGGGGAAATAATTCTATCCTTAAATAAACTTGGGAGATGCTAAATAAATCAGGGTTAAGGTTGATCTACTGCAGTACTTCTCAGTGCCTTTAATATTTCAGTGTACACTGTGAAGATATGGGTGGAGTATTAAATATTTCCCAAACCAGTTTGATCATGGGATCATTTTTATACAGCCTACCTATTAACATCTCTTAGTAAAAAATGTTCTGGGAAACCTATTTTGGAAACACTGGACTAGATGATTTTTAGTAGATTGACTTTTAATACCACGTTCCATTATTCTATACCATTTGTAACATGGGGATACATTCTGGGACTATTTAGGGAAGGAGAGGGGTTTTTGTTGTTGTGTTTTGTTTTGTTATGTTATGTTTCTTCCATCCCTACACTAAATGTACCCAGACTCACGACTCAGAGAGAAAGACAGAATAACTTTCCACAGCAGTTCCTTGGCTGTCAGCAGGTAATATGTTACTGTTGGTACTGTTTCTTGCTGCCAGGCTCTGCCTCTCAGATGCCACGTCTGGGCAAGGGGCTGAAGGACCTGCGTCTTGTGAAGAGTGCAACGCCTGAGCTTTGTGAAACTTATCTGCTCCTCAGATATTCTTTCCTTTCCTCAGTGGGTATGTGATAGTTCTGGGTGCTTGAGATTCCTGCAAGTCCTTCCTCCAGGTAACTGTTATCGCGTAAATAAAATTGCAGGCAGAAAGGGAGCACAGTTTAAAGAGCAGCTATCACACACTAGGAATGAATATTTGAATACAATCCACCATGTGAATTATAAGTGATGAGTCTTCTTGATTTGGTAAATGGGGCCACCAGATTCCTACTTGTCACTCTTTGTTAATCTCCTTCAAGGCCCCGTATGTACACAAAAATATCATAACGACATTAAAAAAAAGAAAGAAATCTGTAACTCAGAAAGTGAAAAGTGGTTTAATTTTTCTAGCGGGTTTGTTTCATTGCTGTCCTGTCTCACCCTCAGCTTAACGCCGAGCATTGCTGGCCCTGCTTCTTGCTAGTTCCAGCTCCCCAGGGAGCCCTGTTCAACCTGGACTAAAAGGCGATGACACCATTTTGTTTCCCCTCATTTGCCACATGGGCAGCTGGGGGACTGGTCCCTTGGACCTCGTTTCTGCCCTTCCCCCTTTGGGACTGCATCCATTGATCGCTGACGTGGACCCTGCTATCTAGGAGTACCAACCAGTCGGCTAGGAGTTCTGGCAAGGAGTGCGGTGGGAGCCTGTAACAAACTGCACCGGACAACCGACTCTTGCTTCCCTCCAGAGGCTTAACTAAAGTGACTGTAGCTGATTTGGCGGGGCTAGATATGACCTCTCATCCTCTCGTCCAGGGATCTCCTTGTCTGATACGGCACAGTGCTTACTGCTCTGGGATTCACACCCACCACGTGTGTGATCGTGTGTGAACTAGTACTCTTTGGAACTTGGATTCATTTACATAACACATTTCTCGGGTGCACGTAAGTTATGCACGAGTCTGTGTTGTGAATCATTTGAAATTTAATTTGAAAATGATGTTTTTTTCTTACTCTTCAATATTCCCTCTCTCTCCTCCCTCGAGCTTATGCAACACTTCAGAAGCATTCTGGGTCTCTTTTCCTGACCGTGTGGGGTTCCTGACTTTTACTTTAATTGGGGGGGGTGCTCAGGAACCTAGGCTGGGTGGGGTAACTTGGCCAAGGTAACCTAATGAGTAGAGAATCTGTGAGTAAGCCTCAAGAGTCCCTGCCCCACAGGCTCTTCCTGTCTCCCCATCCTTTCTCCAGGCTTGGCGGCCTGTCTGTTAAGAAAAAGCTAGTTGAGAAGGTAGCTAGGTCATCCCTACCTAGCTCTGTGCTCAGGTTTCTGAGGGGCTGTCCCAGAATTCCATTAGGCAAGGGCTCTATATTGATTAATGTCCAGTGATTATTTCCCTTTGCCAATTAGAATTCTCAAAAGTGAGAAGGATTTTTTTTTTTTGCTTACAAGAAGGTGTGAGTTGAAGAACTACAGAAGGCAGAACTCTAATTAGTTCTCATCAGGGGTTCCCCCTCTGGGAATTTGGCTCCCTACACACACACACACACACACACACACACACACACACACACACACACACACACACACACTCACTCACTCACTCACTCACTCCATCCCTGCTCAAGTGTCATGACCTGAGCAAAAGGCAAGTTCAGTTCCCACAGGTGCAGAGAACTCTCTCTCCTAAATGAGGGAGAAGAGAAAAGTGATGAGAGCTGATATCCCTGCTCCCGAAAACAGGAAGCAGCCTGGATAGATTAACTTGATAGGGAGCTATCAGACTGCCGCTCGCCTCACACTGGGACTTTTATCACCGCCAGTCATCAGCACTCCGGCAAGCTCATGAATAATGCATTTCCCAGTGATTTCCTTCCTTATTTGCTAGCTCCAGGCAATATTGATTTTTTTTTAAAAGTCTAGATAGCTGAGCTGTGTTGTGGTAACATTTATTTTAAATGATTGGGACACAGAGCACACATATGTTTATCTCTACATACGTGTGTTAGTATCTGTTGTCTGTGGATGATGACATTTGTTTAAGGGGCCACCGTGTTTATTCAGCAGTTTTTTCAAATCAAAGTTTGGTTCAGATTGAGGCCCTTGAAACAGCTGTGTGGTGTGGACAGGAAGGTGAGGCAGAGTGCACTGGGAGGAGTCACAGGCAGGGAAACTGAGCCATTGAGTTAGCAGGAAGGCCTCTTCTTATTCAGCTGAGCTAGGTTCCCTGCCACCCCCCCTCCACCCCCATCCCCAATCTCTTCCAAGGATGCAAAGCCCCTCCTGGATGTGCCAGTCTCCATATCCAAGTAGCAAACCTGAGGGTGGCATGTCAGAAATGCTCCTGCAAAGGGACCAAAACAATAAAACACTGTATGACCAGTGTTGGTGACGATAAGACTATGAGGCTGAGCTCAGAGAGAGAAGCAGTCGAGTGGGACTAGGGCGTCAGAGGTTCCAGGGGGTGGCTCTGTCCTGCTGAAGCTGCCTGGACCGGCTCTGCGCTGGCATCCCCACCTGTTGAAGGCTCCTGGCTCAGAGCTTCTGTTTACTTCATTTATGATCTCAGGGACTGACAGAGAGAAGCACATACCTGGAATTACTGTGCTGATGGCAGGCCTGATGCCCCCAGCCCTGCTCACCCACCCACCACCTCAGGCGAGCCAGAGGCACACTTCCAGTTTGACAGGCTGTCGTGGCCTCCCACTTAATTATATTGTCACACAAGCTTTCAGGGATTCCAAGAAGAGAGACCTCTTCAGGGAAATTTAATTCTCCCCCCAAACCATTCACTGACTCCACTTAGCCTTCCCCTCACCACGCTGGTCTTTCCCTCTAAAAGCTCAAGAGAAAGTTCAGCAAGTGCCAGACGCCTGCTTGGTGTTGAAACAGGGTCCAACGGGAGGAGGCGGCAGCGCCTTCGGTAACCCTCCCTCACAGCTTTCTCTCCCAGGTGCTCAAGGCTCGCGTCTGCATCTCCTGGGTGGGTAAATGGTGGAGGTGGGTAAGCCACAGCCAACAACATTCTGGAGAGAACGCAAGGTGTGGAGGTTCACAGGAGTGGAGGGTGCTGGACCGCTGGCAGAGCAACTTCAAGTGTCTCCTACCCATTGACCCGACACTCCTACCAGTTAATAATCAGAATCCAAAGCCTCATCCATAGTGCGCCCCCTACTCTTGCAAAGGTATTTTCACATATAGTGTATTAAGTGAACGGCCCCGAAAGTCTAGAAGTCTCCCCCCAATCCTTTATTCAGTTGTCTTACCCAGCAGCAGTTTAAGCTCTCTCCTCTCTCCTTCAATCCCAAACTTAGGGAAAAAAGAAGGCCCCGCACACACTGCCTCCACTTCATGACTTTCAACCCTGCTCCCTCATTGATCTGGAGCGGCCTTCTTTCAGGCTACCGCTAACATCCAGGTTTAATCCTAGGGCCCTTTCTCAGTCCTCACTGGCACGGGTGCATTTTTTTCCCTGTTAACCAGCTTCCAGTTTCCCTCTACCTCCTCCCAGTGAACCTGCCTCCTTCCACCCCCCAACCTCCTATCCTCCCATCACTCCCCGCCACCTCCAAGTACACTACTACCATGTTACAAACTGGTAACGTGGTTAACCCAAAGAAATGGGTTTTCAGTTGTATCATTCCACACATCAGATGCAGACAATATTTTGGATCAGGCAACAAGGCTAATGGTTCTCTCCAATCTTTCCATCTGGACAACCACCAACTAGCCCACATAAGGAAGTGGCCGTAGGTCCCTATTGCTAGTGACGCTGGGAAGTCACCCGGTAGTGAATCTCACCCGCTTCCATTTCTTTGGTCCCAAGTCGTCTTGGAGGCCTCAGTACTTGGTGTTTTGAACTTCTAGGTCCCCCATTTGCCGAGCAGCACAGGGAACTGAGAGTTCGCACCCTCCTCCCCTACCTCGTTGAGTCAAACGCTTGAAGTTGGAACCCCTTCCAGGCTTGGGCCTTTGCTTTTGCTCACCTAAAAAAGCAAGCGGCTGGAAGGGAAGGGCTCGTTTCCTCTGCTGCAGGACGTGCGTGGAAAGCTGGAGCACGCACCAGACAGCTCTCGTTTATTTGAAATTGCTCCATGGTGCAAGGCCCTCTAATCGATCATTGCTCTGCAAATGTCAATGGAGAAATGTGAGTTCCGTATTTATAGAGCCAGAAAAATGGGGGCTTGTCCCCCACCTCCCAGGTGTGTATTTATGCACTGATGAATGACCCCAGAGTGGATTTGTTATAGAAAAAGTCCGTGCCAAAGGCAGGAACCTTGCATCTGGAAACACAGTCTGACAATTAGGCCTCTGAGCCCAGAGGCCAGAGTGCAGGCTCCGCGTTGGTTTCCTGGCTGTGACTATCACATCCTTAACGCTGGGGTGAACCCAAGAGTTTTGGAATTTGGATCCTCAGTGTTTCCACAGTACTGTTCCCCGAGGCTGCTCTTTGTTCTGTTTTGTTTTTGTTTGTTTGTTTGTTTTTTGGGGCTGGGGTTGGAGCTTTAAAAATCTTGGAAGCCAAAAAAATTGAGTACAGGAGAGCAGAACTCTCACTTCATTCTTGTCCCAAGAGGAGAGTTGTGGGGAATAAGGAGTTAATGTTCAAAGACCCTCTGAAGTAGTTAGATGGGGGGGGGGGTTCCTAGCAGACTTGGGGCCTCCAGATTGGATGAGCATTTCCCAGGAGCCCAGCCCTGCCCAGCTCCACCTTGGGGAACATGCAGGCCTGTTCCAAGACGTGACCCCGACTCTGCTGACTCCTGTCCCCTCCCTACCTCCCCTCCAAACCAGCCTCTTTTTTCCTGCCCTCCAAACAATAGCATCCTTTGTTTTAAAAAGTATGGCGAAGTAGGAATCACACTTCCAAAGTAACATTTTATAAAAAGAACAGGAGAAATTAGGACAGGCTAAGTCAAAAGTGGTGTATCCTGCTTGGGCTCCTCAGGTCTTTCTCCTTTCAAAAGGCATCCCTGGGAGAGGTCTGAGCCGAGTAACCTCTGAGTAACATCTGACTGTCATGCCTTGTGTTTTACATGCTGAGGGGGAAGCAAACACTGGCTGTGTAAGGGTTAAAAATCAGCTCTCTTGGTCAAGAGCCCCAAGCGACAGTTTCAGTCAGGAAGAAAGACAAGTGTTTGGTTTGTAACTGGATATGGCTGGCTAGAGCTGGGTTTTGGCCTCCCTTCCCTCTGCAGGTTGAGAGTTGGGGATGGCCCAGTTCTTACAGTTATTTGGAAGTAGAATCGGGGCAGGAGGCCCTGGAAGGCAAGGCCTGGGGGTGCTACCCACCCCTTCTTTACGCAGAAGGAAACAAAGGCCCAGGGCGAGCCTGGGGACTTGATTCTGGTCATCTTAGTGGCACAGCGAAGAGGGGGAAAGTCTGGCTTCCAGTCCCAGCGTCCTGTCTGCAAAGCTCTGGATCGTACTAGAATGTGGCTTCAGGTAGACATGGATTCAGGGCTTCCAGCCTTTTCTCGGCTGGGTTATTGGCTATTCATCTCCAACTAGATCTTTCATCTGTGAAATGGGGTTCAAAAATAACTCTTTGGCTGGGTTATTTTTGTGTTAAATGAGATGGTATGTTTAAGCCAGAGACTAACACACTCAAAAAGAGGTTCATTCTTGGGCTAACAGGAATTGGGACCGGTCATGCCGATGAAACAGCCTCTTCCCAATCAGTTAAGGATGTAAATGAAGCCTCTGAACACCAAATATTCCCGTTGGTCCTAATACTCTCAGCCCCCTAATGGAGGAACCCCATGTCAACGGGAAAGAAAGGCAAACGGGATGGGGAGAATAAAAGAGCCTTTTCTGAGCAAAGGGGAACTCACCCCCTAGAAATGCCGACTTAACGATGCCCAAAGCAGGCCTGTGAAGTTAGAGAGGCCTGGAGATTAGAAGACCAGGAGGAAATAATGCTTTTCTTGTCTGGGCTGCGGTGGCAGAACAGAGCAACAGCTGGCGGGCATATGCAGCCTGTTAGGGGCACGCTCCCATCAGACAGAAGGAAATCCTGCCCGGCGCTGGCAGGGCTGCAGCAGCCACTGGGGAGCAGGCGGTCTGGGGGTCTCGGGGAATCAGAGCCGTTGCTGCCAAGGCTCCGGGCCCTGTGTCCCCCCCCACAGCTGCCTGAGCAGGGGCCTCCCTCCCCAGCTGTTGGCCCCTAAGGCCCTTCCCCTTCCCAGGAGGTGTCGGATCCAGCGATGCTATCGACAGAAACTCCGAGGAAGCCTGGCGTTTATTTTGTACCAACTTCAAAACGCCTGTGCGTCCCCCTCCTCCTCCTCTGGCTGTGCCCGGATGGCAACTTTGGCCCACTCCACAGCCTGGAATCCTTCTCCTCAGCCAGCTAGACAGTGAGCGGCCTTCTTCCTCCTCCTCCAAACTTTCCTTGGTTTTCCTTTACCAGCCAAGGGATCAGACTCCTGAGAAAGGGGCCAGGGCCGCCGCCATCCCCTGGTGGACCCTCAGCCTCTGAGCCGTTGGCCCATGTGACAAGATGCCCAGCATTAGCGTCTGTTAATTAATCGGAAAACCGGCTCCCTGTTGGCCCGTAGCTTTTTACAAACCTGAATTAAACGAAGTGTTTATGTGACAGATATGTGGGAGGGATTTCAGATATAATCACCATCAATCTGGCTGCAGCCAAAATAAATTCTGTGAAAAGTAAAACAAACTATTGCACAGACAAAGTAGGCCTTAGGGGTCTCCAGCAATAATCTGTGTTTTCTTATTTAGCCACGTCTAATATTTCTGCTCTCCTCGGTATAGATAGGATCTCTGCACACAGGGTACTCTTGCTGCAGCTGACAGGGGTGGACACACGCTCCCTCCTGCTGAGTGGAGGGAGAGGGGAAGGGATGTTGCATATTTACATTTAAATTCTTAGTTCAAATAAACCAGCTCTGGAGGGGCACAGGGTGGGGGTAGGGGATGGGAGACTGGGGGTAGAGTGAGGAGCCCAGCTGTAAGGTTTTGTCTCCTCCAACCTGCCTGAGTTCAGGCTGCAGTCAGGCCAGGGAGTAGAAAATCAGAGAATGTGGATCCTTCCAGAGAGGGGCTGGGTTAGGAGGCCCTGAGTGTGTGCATAAGGTGTGCAGGCTTTCTGAGTGCCCTCTTCGGTTCTTTTAGCACTCCTGTGAGGAAAGAGAGGGAGGAAATTGAAGCTCTGAGGTAGTAATAACTGGCCCAGCTCTAAAACAGTATTGTTAGGCTTTGACCCTGACTCTGAAAGCCCTTGTTCAGTCTCTGTTCACTCTGCCTTGCTAAATAAAGAGGAACCTGGTTTCGCCATTTCTCTCTAGGTAGATGCCTTTGGGCACCGCAGTCAGCCCTGCCTAGGTGCCCTACCTGCATCCCTCCCTCTGTCACAGCTGGGCTACTCTGTGCTCCTGTCCCCATACTCCCCCGCCATTGGGGTCAGCTTGTCCCTACTCCCCAGACCAGGCCTGGGTGAGGGAGCAGATGCTGAGGATCTCCAAACTAGCAGCTGCCTGTCCTGCTGGTCTGGTGTCCTCCTGAGCTCCAGTCCTTTCCCTCATGGGTCCTGCCCAGTTGACCAACCAGCCTAGTACCCCAACAGCCCCCCAACAGCAAAGACTTCAGCCTGCTCCATGCAGGTGTCCAGGTACTTCAAGCCATCTCTCCCATTCACCTGTACCTGGGCTTGGCAGACTTGCTGAGATTACACAATTCTGGGCAAACCCCTTCCTCCCTCCACCACTGCCCTACTGCTTAGCACTTGCCTGGGCCTGGGGCTAGACCTTAATATCTGGAATTGCCATAGGGAGCCCTCTCTCGGTGCTACTCCTTACTGACTCTGAAAGCCCCTCTGGAAATCTACCATGAGGGATGTTTTTCCTGTTTTGTGTTGTTTTGTTTTGTTTCATCTGCCCCTGTATTCCTTTTTGCAAGAATCCCATCTAGAGTCAAAAGTCCCACGCCCAGTGAGAGAAGATACTAGATCAGTGATTCAGGCCACAGCTACTCCTTCTCTCCTCAACAAAAGTAACGGGACAGATTCCCTGCTCCCCAATCACCCTGCAGCACGAAAAAGAGTCAATTATATAACAGTTAAGTGTATGTACACACTTGGGTAGACCAGAAAGAAAACCTCTTTATTAAATATAAGTGTGTTTGTGGCATTGCAAGCCTATTCATGCGTTTATTCATTAATGTTTATTGAGAAGGTACTGTGTACAATTGTTCTAGGCCCTTGGGATACATCAGTGAATTAAAAACCCCTGCCCTACTGGAGTTTACATTCTACGAGGTATAGGCAGATGATAAATAGTGACCATAAACAATAAGAAAGATATACAGTGTGATAGAAGGCAAAAACATGTCAATGAATAAAACAGATCAAGTTAAGAATGATTGAAAGTACTGGAGTGGAGGATGACTTACATGTTCAAGTCCGGTGTTAGGTGCAGATCTTATGGAGAAGGTGATGTTTGAACATAGACCTGAGGGCCGCGAGGAAGTTAACCATGAGGGTACCTGGGGAAGGGTGTTCAAGGCAGAGGGAACAACTAGTGCAAAAGGCCCTGAGGCAGGACTATGTCTGGCATGTTTAAGGAACAGTGAGAAGTCCAGAGTGGCCCAAGTGAAGTGAGCAATGGGAGAAGCAGACGGATGTGAGGTCAGAAAGATGACAGGGACCAGATCATGTAGGGCCTTGCAGACACCATAAGGACTTAAACTTTTTTCTGTCCCTACTGAAGTAAATTCATAAAGGCAGTCTCTCTCATTAGTCATGATAGAGCTCAAGAAATTTTACAAATATGTCTTGAATTTGTATGCCAAATCTTGAGGCATCTATTGATGAGTGAGGCAGTCTCTACCTTCAAGAAGTTCAAACCCCAAGGGTTGTGTGTCTGCATGGTGCAGAGAAAAGAGCCCTGGACTAGGACTTAGGAGACCTGGGTTCTTTTTTTTTTTCTTTTTTTTTAAATTTTTTTAGCTGAGCCATCCTGCTACCTGTTGGCAGCTCAGCGGCAACTCAGCTCGGGCTGGGACTCGAACCGCTGTTGCTCAGAGCTCAAACTCTTACGCAAGCTCTTAACCAACTGAGCCACTCAGCCAGCCCTTAGGAGACCTGGGTCCTAGTCCTGCCTTTCTATTTAATTTTGGCCATTTGCTAAACCTCAACTTCCTGTCACGGAAGATAATTATCTATGCCCTGGTCACCTCCTTCATGCTAAAGTGATCAAATGAATTAAAGAATATAAAGACTTTTTGAAAACCGAAGAGCCCTATATAAACAGCAGGGGATTAAGGAATTCAGTTAACATGGCCACTGCCCTATGTCCTTGTCCTTGGCTCAGTAGGATCAGCCTGTGTTGCAGTATTTGCAAGGCCCACTGTTCTCTCCATGACCTCATTGGCACTCACTCTGCCTGGTGAGAACCACCCCTGCCATTCATTCAAGTCGATGCAAACCTCCAGCATGTAAAATCCATCCAGGGGTGTCTGCTTTGCAAAGGAAATTTACCCCTTCCTTCTCTGTTTCATGCTTCCCTGATCAGATAAAGCCAAGTTTGGTGCTAACTTTTAAGTCAAGTATGCACTACTCCAACCAACAATAACAAAAACAGGCCCACAGGTTGCCAGGCACGGTGAGCCTTTAAAATGCATTCAGACAGTGTGAGGATATTAATAGGGAGACACATATCTCATTTCAGGCTACAAAGCAGATCCCACAGTGGGACATGGAAATGCTGGGCGCTTCAAGGTTAGCTTAAACTGAAGAGAGGAACTCAGCTGGAATACACACATGCCTGAGGCCAGGTCCCAGCTGCTGCGCACGTCCAGCTCTAATGGCACAGTCTGTCAACTCACCTCTGTTTTGAGTGGAACTGGACAATCGGTGATGGCCAAAAACAGCAGCTGACTAAAATAATGAAGCTACATGGAGACAGTGATGGAGGCAGAGAGAGAGAGAGAGAGAGAGAGAGAGAGAGAGAGAGAGAGAGAGAGAGCTGCACAGGCCCTTTGGAAATCATGTTAAACACTCTTATTTTTCAGGTGAGGACACCAAGGCCTGCACATCACACTGTGACTGCAATAATGACAGGACTCCAATGTCATTTTCACTGTGGGTGCTTTTGCCTTCTCTGGAGGCTGAGCAGTGTAAATGTCCTTAGCTTTCCTTTTTGTGTGACGGTGGCCCTCGGGACCCAGGACTAGCTGAGTAGACACTTGGAGATTTGGGAGCCCAGTGATGGGGATGGGCTATGTTGGTCACCTTGGAAAGGGCACTGGAGAAGGAATACAAAGACCTGGTCTGAGGCCTGGCTCTGGACTTAGGTGCTGGAGACGCTTCTCTCTCTGTCTGTTTTCTCAAATGCAGAACATGAAGCGTAGCTTAGAGAATGTGCGTTAAAGGACTCTGAAAACTGAACCTGTGCATGTAGATTTTTATGACCATTATTTTCATCTCTCTTTCCCAGGTTCCAACATGTCGTCTGGAGGACATGGTTCTGAATTGGCGGTGAGTCTCTGAACAGGGGAGGTGGGGGAGCTGGGTGTCCCCAAATGGACTGTTGTCCTTCAGGGTCACTGTATGCAGGGCTCCTCACCATCAATGTCCACCCTCCAACCCCCACCTCCCTTCTGTACCCCAGCCTCACGGGCCTCCTTTTCAGTCCTTAAATTTGTCCTCAAATTTGCAGTTGTCTCGCCTTTGCCTTCACCTGGGGAATTCCTCCTATCCTTTAAAATAGCTGCATCACTCCTTCACTAGGACCCTTCCCAACTCCCCCAGACAAGTTAGTTGCTATCTTCTCGGCATGATAGTAAAGAGGACAAACTCTAGAGCCAAACCTTGTGCATTTAAATCTCAGCTCTAAATGTCACCTACTAGGGGTTTGCCTTGGACACATAATTTAGCCTTTTGGCGTCACAGCTTCCTCATTTATTAGGTTGTTGGAAAAGTCGTGACGCATTTTTGCAATGAAAAACAGAAATAATATGCCATGTACTAGTGGTTATATTAATATTTAAACAATTTAAATTAGGGATGAATAATCAGGAATATCAACATACTCTCTTCGCCTATTTTATAATGTGATTTTTCAGGCCAGTAGGCATACACCAGGATCCATTGGTTGAGCCAAGAAAGGAATATGATAAATCGTTTGGAAGGATGGCCCCAACAATTCCTCCCCTCCCCAGAAGGGCCTCCCATCAAGAGGCGGAGTCTATTTCTCCTCCCCTTGAACCTGCGCTTGGCCTCGTAATTTGCTTTGGCCAAGAGAGCTCTACAGAGACAATGCTGTGCCAGTTCTGAGCCTTGCAAAAGGGAATTAAGGGGCCTGGTAGCTTCCATTTTCACTACCTGAGAGCCTTGAGCCACCATGTAAGGAGTCTGACTACTCTGCTGGCTTGGGGTGAGGGGCAGGGGCAGTCAACCCTCCCCCATTCTGCCTCTCCATCCCAGGTAGGAGACATGGAGGTGTGCAGCCATCTTGGTTTCTTCAGTCCCAGCGAAGATCCTCCCGTCCACACTGCTTGGAAAAGAGATAAGCTATCCCCTGGAAACCCTGTCCAAATAACATAATCATGAGCATGTGGCTGTTGTTTTGAGCCACTTCTATTTGGAAGGTTTTGTGACACAGCAATGTATACCTGAAACAAGGGATAGCACCAGTCTACTTCTGTGTCTGAGATCCTGTGTGACCTCTTCTTTGGATTAGGACAGGCTGGGAAAAAACTCGAGTGCTTCTCTCCCCATTGCTCATGGCAGACACTGTTGGCTGATACAACTTTCCCATTCAGTCAAGATACTCCTTTAAACCTTACTTACCACGGGGCTCTGGACAATGACTACTAAGCCATGGATGTAGGTCTTTGAACTGAAACTATTTGCCATTCTAGGATTAGTCACCATGTTTCTATCAGTACAGGGAAAGGGGAGTGGTGTACCCTCAGAATTCATTAGCACCTCCCAGAATCATGGAATATTAAAAATGATACAACTTTAGAGATCATCTAACATAGTGGCTCTGAACCCTGGCTGCAGATTCAAATTGCCTGGACTGCTTTAAAAATTTAAGTGATGGGGGCTGGCCAAGTGGCGCGATGGTTAAGAGCTGGCTTGGGACGCCAGAGGGCCCCGGTTCAGATCCCACATATGAGGGCCAGTGACACTGCCCTCCACAGCTAAGATG
>NW_017731745.1:908453-1041611 GCF_001890085.2 Hipposideros armiger
CTCTCCTGGGAAGAGCACAATGATGGTGCCAACTTGGGCCAGTGAAGCAACGTCCTCCACAACTAGACTGAAGAACAAAATGACAACAACTTGTCTGTTCCCCTTCCCCCAATTCCCCAGCACTGTTCCCATCCCCCCAATTCCCCAATAAAACTCTTTCAAAAAAAAAACAATTTAAGTGATGTCTGGGCCTCACCCCCAGAAGTTCAGAGGTCTCAGTATTTTTAAAATATGCATATTCCTGAGTCATGAAGAAATTTGGCTTCACAAATTGGGGCCTGAAGGGATGGATCACAGCTGGCTGAGCCCTGTTGAGGGTTCTTGGGATATCAGAGGCAGATAGTCCAAGGACCCTGAGCCTCAGAAAGTGGGGAAGGGTTCTTAAAGGGAAAACAAGGGTTCGTGTGAGGAAAAAGGAGGGTAGGGCAGGTACTCAGGCACTCAGCCAGTTCCTAAGTGGGAAGATAGACATCCCTTCCTTTCTGTCAGGAAAAGCTAATCTGTGAAGGCAGGTTTTGATATATGGCTCCAGATGTGAGTAGAAGGTACAGTCCACGTTTTGATGTTTTTCCTATGGAGAATTTCTTAAACCTCAGACCTGACTGTCAAAAAGAACTGAGACGAAGTACGAAGCGCACGAGAGATGTGTTTGACACAAGAGGGTCAGAAAAGTTCAAGGCGCCTTCTCTCTTGGCAATTTTGGCAGGAATGCTAAAACACAACAAAGGGATTGGAAACGTATGACAGTTAAATTTTAAGGCTTCATTTTTTTGGTAAAATATGACATGCTGTCAGGTATATGAGTTGGTAGCTTTGATGCAAATACATAAAAAATCTCACTTCTTTACTGAAATCTGAAGAGATGTTCTTGTACATGTAAATACAACCATGAGTGAGATAAAATTGCTTTTGATCATTTCACATGAAAGGTGTTAGGAATTTTCAAGCTGTTACCATAATTAAAGTGCTGAGGAATGGAAAAAAAAATTGTACTTGAATATCTCTCCTTCCGCTCATTCTTAAAAGATATTTCTGGAGAAAGGCACATTCACCCACTTTGGTATTGTTTTGACCTTAACTTTGTAGTTTGAAGAAAAGTTATAGCTTTTAGGGACAGCAGGAAAATTGTCTTGAAGTTGAAAACACTGCAAACCATGAATGACATTGTCATTTTCATGGAGGAACCAAGTTTCTCCTCACAGCTTCAGCCAAATGGAGTAACTTCTAAAGAGCTCATTTTTGTCAGTCAAGGAGTTGCCTGGAGAGCTTTCCTTCCTTTTTTAGGTCTGCTTCTTAATCTCCTGTCCGTAGGTCACAGTGGGGAAAAATCTTTGCCTGACTTATTCTTTCTAGAGGTCTTATTAAAATCACTTTTTATATTTGCTTTATATACCGATCACAGTTTTTAGTCCACAATCATAGGCTGAAAACAGGAGAGGGATCATTACTCAAGGGAATACCCCTACATGCTCACTCAGAGCACCTCAGTGGCCACCTCCTTGGACATCCTGGCTCCATCCCATCTGCTCTAATTCATGCCATGCTGTCTCAGGTTTAAGAGTCAAAGATTGACTGCATTTACCAGTGCTCCACTCAGAAATTTCAAGGTATTTCCTTTTGCTTACAGAATCAAGCTCAAACCCCTTAGCCTGGTCTTGACGATCCTGTATAATTAATCCAGTTTTATCTCTGGCACTCACCTCACTTGAAACCTTGGCTCCAGCCTGGCTGCTTGTCTTGCTCCTGTTCCCATTTCAGGCAACTTAACTTCCATCCTGCCAGAAATGTCCTCTTCCCTCTGATACAATTCCTGCAAGGTCCAGCTAACTTTCACCTCCTCTGGGAAGCTTTCCCCAGTTACTCCATTCAACTCCCTTGAGCTTTGGTGGAAATTATTTGATATTTAGTGCACGTGCACGCGCGCACGCGCGCGCACACACACACACTTACTTGTGTGCTTTATTTTCCTTTCTAGATGGTGAGATTTTAATCAATCAATATTTATTGTGTATTATACATGTGTGAGGCCCTGAGCTCCATGCAGGAATGCAGCAGTGAATAAGACAGAATAGGGCAGTCCCTGCCCCACAGAGCTTACAATATAGTGAGGAACAACAACCATTCAGTGTGACAAGTGTAATTTGGGGGATAGTACTGGGTGCCATGGGAGAACCTAAAAAGACTACTTTGAGGTCACTGTCAGACTTTGATCTTACTCCTGAGACAAGCAATAGGGAACTTTCATTTTTTCATGTAACATGAAATCCAGAGCGAGGTGATTCCAGGGTTGATTCATTTAATAGTTTGATCATGTCAGAGCTTTGGGCCATGTCTCCAGGGTTTCCTTGGTTTTCACTTTATGGTCACAAGATGGCTTCCACCGCTTCAAAGAGCATATCCTCAACGGGCAGAAAGGTAGAACAGGTAGAAGGGTTATGGCCTCTTCCACATACCTCCTTTTTATCATGTGGAAAAATATTTCTCAGACTCCTCCCTGCAGTCTTCAGTCTAATATCATAGGTGTGGACTGGATCACATACCTACTTTTAAACCAATCACTGGCAAAGTGGAATCAGATTTCCGTGATTAGCTTAAACCAAATATGACTCATCTTCTGAAACTGGAGAAAGGCCCTATCTTCCCTAAAGGCACTGTCACCCAATACTTGAATGATATTGGAGGTTTTTTTTAGTAAGGAAGAAAGAAAAGATTACTGTTGGGGCAACAACCAACAGTGTCTGCCACAAAGCATCTTCTAAATATAATAACTCAAACCCCTATATGAAGGCCTAGCAGATGAAAAGGCATGTTCATTTCCAGGCATAAAAACTATTTGCATCAATTTTCACTATCACATTCAACACGTCTGGCTTTCAACAAAAAATTATGAAATATACAAAAAGCCAATTATAAAAACAAAAAACAAAAAAAACACCACACTGTCAAGAGACAAAGCAATCAACATAATCAGATATAACAGATATAACAGATGTTGGAATGATCAGAGAATTTTAAATAACTATAGTTTACATGTTAAAGGTTCTAATGGAAAAGATGTACAGTGCACAATAGCAGATGGGTAATTTCAGTGGAGCGATGAAAATGATAAGAAAAAATCAAATGAAAATGCTAGAAATGAAAGAAACAGTAACATAGATGAAGAATGCTTTTAGTGGGCTCCTTAGTAAACCTGATACAGCCAAGTAAAGAATCATTGAACATCAAGATATATCTTCAGGAAATTACCTATTGGCGTTTTTCTTGTCAGGGTTCTTAAGTATTTTGAATACCAATCTTTAGTTTTAGAGCAGGTTCTCTAATAATGTCATTTCATTCAACTGTTATTTCGTTATAACATTGATAAGATACCTCAGGAACTTAACTCTTGTTTATACTAATTAGCCCATGGTAAAATCGGTTTTGTTATATGTTCTTTCACTTAAAGTCACAGAACAAATTGATGGCAGTAAGTGAGGACTTACTGTATACGTAGCAAATATATTTTCATTATCTGTCACTTTTAGTATGTTTAGGGTGACTTCTGTTGATAGAATTTCATAATTTAACAAAATTAAATTTATTCATTTTTCTTTCTATAGCTTTTGCATGGGCTTTCCCATCACATCCCCTAAGATTTTCTCCTAAGGTTTATAGTTTTATATATGTTTAGGCCTTTAATCTTTCTGGAACTTATAATTTTGAACAGTTAAAAGCAGTGAAGTAAATTACTTTTTCCCAAATGGTCAGTAAATTACTCCCATATTATGCTTCGAATAGTCCTTCTGTCCTTTCCCTATTGATTTGAAATGCCACATTTATCAGATAATACATTCCCATATATTCATGGCTCAGTTACTAGATTCCCTTTTGTCCTATTGAGCTATTTTGTACCAATTTCACGATATTTTCTTTTCCATAGCTTCATATTATGTTTTGATATTGTGATAGGCAATGGCCAAGCTTGTCCTGTTCAGCTCCTAGATGACATGCGTGCCTGAAATTTTGAAAAAAAAGAAGAGTCTAGAAGAGAACATGCTCTTCCACATATTTGAAGTAGTTCAGCAGAGAACAGGCCTTGGGATGAGTAGTGATAATAACCAGGCATCACACATGGCCTGTCATATTGTCTTAGGGCAACCAGGCATATTCAGTGCCTAGTTATTATCATTTACTCTGTGTTTAGTGCAGCATGTGGCATGATAGCAATATAGCAAGAAACTGAGACTGATAATAGGTCTGGATAATGTGGCTTACCAAAAGTGGTTTTGTAAAAACCATTCTGGGGTGTTGAAGTGTTGTGGCTGGGGACCTGTGGGCTCCTGAAGACATGGTTCAGGACTTCCCGTCACCTGGCTGTTTCCCCTGGCAGGCTGACCGTGGCCAGCCCTCTGGCCTGTCTCTCATGGTGGAATTAAGGTAAACCCAAGAAGCTATGCTCCGTAAACGCCCCTGCTTGAGGCAATCTCTTATCCTTCAAAGTCATTGCAGCGACATGTAATCTGTATACTCTCTGTGTGCCTGAGTGTTCCTTCTTGCTTGTCTTTAAACCCAGCCTCTACTGTACTGGACTACTTCAGAAATTTCAAACAGCATGCACTCTCTTTCAGAACTTCTTTTTTCAAAATTGCCTTGGCTCTTCTTTCACATTGTCTCCTCTAGAAGAATTTTAGAATCAGTGTGTATGTTCTGTGAAAAATCCCACTGGGAATTTGATTGTGATCTCACTGAATTTATAGAATAATTTACAGAGGAATGAGCATCTTTACAATGCCAAATCTGTCTAACCAGATACATGAACAATTTCTCTGTTTATTTGGGTTTTCTTTTATGTCCCTTAGTAAAATTTTTATCATTTTTCTTCATGTAGCTCTTGCAGATTTTTAGTTTATTTTTAGGTATGTTGCAGTTTTGTGGCTTTTGTGAATAGGATCCTTTTTCATAACATTTTATAATAGTTATTGTAGAATAGAGAAAGCTATTGTTTTCATATGTTAATATTATGCTTGGCCTCCTGACTGAACTCTGTGAAGTCTGGTAGTTTACTTCAGGTTCTCTTAGATTCCCTAGATACACAATTATGTTGTCTGCAAATACTGACAGTTTTGTTTCTTCCTTTTGAATTTGTATGTCATTTATTTTCCTTGTCATTTAATTGGCTAGGACATCCGGTCAATGTGAAATAGTTGTGGGCATCCTTATCTTATTCCTAATATCAATAGGAATCATTCTCTTATTTCATCATTAGGTATGATATTTGCTCTAGGTTTCTGGTTGACATTCTTTATCAAGAAAAGAAATTTTTCTTCTATTTCCAACTTGCTAAGAGTTTCTTGGAAATGAGTGTTAAATTTCATGCAATAATTTTTCTGCTTCTGTTGAGATAATTGTAGAATTGTTCTCGCCTAGTCTATTAATTTAACAACATTTTGAAATGTTGAACCAACATTGCATTTGAGGGATTAAATGCTGTATAATTTTTCCTAATTGTGGTAATAATGCTTTTAGTTTGCCTATAAATACTTAAATAGGACAGGCAGTCTTTGGTTTGACTGAAAACTGTTTCAAAGGTCTCCCATGAATCCACTGTTTCATTATTTTTGTCTCTATTTTGTCTCTAGTGATTGAGAGTTTGTGGTCATTTTCGTCAAAGGTTTTATTGCAGGTTATTTAGGGGAAACTAAGGATATTTGGGACAAATCCTTAACCTTTGAAAGTTGGCATCATAGAGGACAACCAGGGTGTACCAACTGATAATTGGTGTCTGCCAGAAACACAATCCTACATTTGAGGTGGGCTGAGGGGTTGGTAAAGGAATGACCCATGACCCATGATGGCATTGTATATAGTTTGTCTTCGTGTAAGGAAAAATGGAAAAGTACAAACGATTACATAAGAGTAGAGAGGCTATACCCCCTTGGAGTCAGTGATTCCAAAATCCAGGACACAAACAGAAGGCTAATGTTCTTTGGGTTTCCATGACAACCGGAGGTGGATTTATCATGCTGTTAATGACACTTAACGCTTCAGGGACTGTGACTTAAAAGGGCCCCTTCCAAGGAAGGCCTTGCTCCTAATTTTGTATTTGTAACTGCATCCTTCCCTTAAAGAGAGACCCCAAGTTCTATAAGCCTTAGATCCCACAAAACCTGACTTCATCCCTAATTACAACCCCAGGCATGGCTTTGCATACCAGCCACAAAGCCCGGACCCAGTGTTCTGAAAGCCCTTTCTGGCAACTCTGATAATTCTCTCAGTTTAGCAATTAGAGTGGGTGGCAGATTAAGTTACCCTGTTGCTTCCCAGCTGGGCTAGGAAAACTGTGGCCTGACATAGAAGTCGGTGGGTGTCACATGGAACAAGTGCTCAGCTATCTCACACTTTTCTCTCTGTGGGAGCACGTGACCAAATTCATTATTAACGCTGAGCTGATCTGGTTACCTTGATTGACACTAAGTGATTTCAGCCTGGGCTATATTTGTCTTTGTGGGGAAAATGACTGCTGCAGAGCTGAAAGGTTATTTCCCTCTTCAAATACATTTGGGGCTGTCACTGCAGAGTTACGCACCCTGACATCAAAATCGGACCCATGGGCTTTGGAAGACAGCAAATGACATCACGGGCAAAAAATGGTGTCAGCTTCGTTTTCTCTTTCTGAACTCTGACAGAGAAGTAGTTTGTCTAGAATTTGCAAGGCTTTCAGGTGAGGAAAAGGAAGAATTAGTAGTAGCAGTACTTATTTTACACACACAAAAAAAATAGTTTCCAGGACACGTTTCTCTGTTCTCCTGGTCCCTCTCTGTTACTGTTGAGCTTAATTTAAATTTTTATTTATTTATTAGGGCTTTGGTGTCTAATTAATAAGACTAATAAATCATTAACTTGCTATTGAATAAAAATTTAACCTCTTAGAATAAAATATTCCTTAATACAACACTTATTTTTGTTTATAGAATCAAAAAGGAAAATATGACCTACAAGGAACTTTATCCTTAACTCTGATATCCCTTCCCATGATTGCTAAGCATATAAGACAAGTCTATGAATGACCTAATGTTTTGTTTAAAATGTTTTGTTATGTAAATTCTGAATGTGTGTAAGAAGTACATCAAACCCAGTAACACAGGTAAAAATCAGATACTCCTAGTCCATAAACTTCAATTAGAAAATTTAAATTAGATCAAAGAAGAAATTCTAACCTAAAGATATCAAATAGAGTTATAGTGGCTTCAAGTGGACCATTGCCCTACCTTGTAGGATTTAGTTATTTTGGATAAAGTAAAAGTTAATAAATTTAACAAGCAGCTGTGTTAATGGATAGATCCTCTGGACTTGGGAATGTACAAAAGCAGTTTTTAGAAAACAAAGAGAAACTACACCTTTTGTCATTGTTCTTGTTGTAGTACCTGCATCTGGTTCTCTGTTTACTATTGGTGCATTGAGGGAGGACCTTATTGCCCAGTCCACATCTGGTGGGTTTGGGCCAGAGAAGTGATAAAGCTCATTTCAACAGGGACTTGCCTGTAGGAATAGTTCTTAGACCAGACCGAGTCAGGGGCAGAGCTACTGTTTCGCTTCAAATCACGAAGTCATAACTACCAAATCTGCTCCTCCCCTCTTGGGTCTCTGCCTTCTCTCCAGGGTGATGACAATGAGATGGGCTGGCTTCTCATTAGACAGGGAAATAGGAGGGAGTGTCCACTGACCTGAGGAAAATACCTCATGAAAACATGGTTTCTTTTACGTAAAGAGGCATATAAAAACGCATGTAAACAAGCATTTTTTATTTGAACATTAAATTTTATTGGTACGGAGCATGTGTTTTGTTATACTGGTGACTAATGCCTTTTAAAAATGAGATTCTGAAATGCCATTCTGCTTATGTAACGAGATAAAAAACTTTTAGAACATTGTTCTGGTGCAAACCCCTATAATAATAGCTGATTAATAACGAGACAACTTGAGGTGCCAAAAATATTTTCTGCAGAGCCCTCTATTAAGTGGAAAAAAAGTTTTGGGTTTGTTCTTTAATGTTATCCAAATGGTTTTTGTCTGAGAAACTTTTATAACTAGGCCTCAAAAGTCATCAGTTCGCAAACACTGGTGTGCAAAAAAATATTTATTTGCATGTTGCTAACCTGACTGGTCCCTATTTTCTTGTCTAATGGGGTCAGTAGGAGAATGATGTATTAAAAAAGCATCTAGTTAAGATAAATTTATCTACGAGAAACAGAGAAAGAAAAATCCAGGAATGAAAGTTAATGAACACACCAAAAGTTGCTTGTTATCAAAGAAGGAAGTATCTTGATGTCAACACTGTCTTAGAAAGCGTTGGTTATAGCCCATGTTCATGATTTGTCTTGTAGAAAAGTGCTTTTAGATTGCGAATAAATTCCTGGATATTGACTGTTAGGATGGTGGTGATGGTGATCACATTTACGGGAGTATGCCTGTCTGAAGAAACAACAGGAAAAGCCAAAGAGGCAAAGCAAACAAAGATACTTTTAACAAAGAAAAAAAATTATTGAAATAATGAATGTGGTTAGAAATGAATATTTTCCCAGGTTGGTAATTTTCTTGTACCATGAAGTCTATGACAGATGAGTCTCAGGTCACATTCACCTGGAGTCACAGGACTTCTCTGACAGGCCAGAGAACTTGCCATCTTTTGGAAGTGTGTGTCATGTGTCAGAGCATTTTCCCAGCCTCTGGGAGATTTCGACTTGGACCATCAGGGAAAACCTGCCTAGTTTCAGATTTCAGAAGGATTCTAAGGTCTGCAGGGCATGTGTGTTGAAAAAGAAAAGTGATTAGTTTTCATTATCATGAAGCAAAACCAGCACGTTCCATGGGAAATTGTGGGATTTGGGCTTATTCCCCAAGTTTTGAAGTTGATGTCCTTCAAGGCAACCTTGGTCTCCCCAAATTGTTTCTTATTTCTGAGCTGAAGTGATTACAGGCCAGATCGGCATCCTGTCCTGAAACGAAGCAAAACACCTTTGGATTTATTGTACGGTAGGGAACTCATGGGCTTTGGAAACTGACAGCTTTGAATTTGATTCTGTGTAACTTTGGGCACGTTTGCGTCCATTTCCTCACTTGTACATGGGGGAAATAATGTACTTTCTTTTTCCATCAATGTGCACATTAAATGAGATAATGTGTGGCAATGACCCGGCACACAGTAGATACCCAATAGATGTCCATCCACATCCTTTTTGGGAAGGCCTTCCCTGCTGGGACAAATCCAAACTTTCTGGAGGCTGAGCACTCTTGGAAGTTTTCATTAACTTACTTACAAAAGATTTTCTAGGATATTTTTGTGTTTCTGGGTTGTCAGATCATACAGGTAGTGTTTTGATTTTGTAATAGCTCTTACGGTCTCTTGCATTTCTTCACAGCTTGAATGTCACCTTGCGAGAGGCAGAGCCCAGGCTGGCAAGTTTCTGCAGAATGATGAACTATACCTTCGTTTGCTGAGCCCCTTCCTCAGAGGAAGAGCTCTAGACATCTGTCCTTAACCCGTGGGCTCCTCCTGGAAGGGGGAAAGGCGTTCCCTGGCCCTAGTCAGTCTGACCTCTTGCTTCAAAGGGCTGTAGTGTTAATGGTAGAGTTTCAGGCATGGTGGGGAGAAAAGGTTGTTGGAGGAAGATGCTTTTGAGAGGCAAAGCCTTCTCTGAACCCCACCAAGCCACCTGTTTCACCTGAACACAGGGTCGGCTCTGGCTAAGACCTCATGCTGACTCTATCGGATAGTACAAGAAATAGTGATTAGCAAATACAAGTAGGGAGCTTGGCCTAGTCAAATTCAAGGTCATGCATTAATGTAACAAACATTTTCTGAGCTCCTTTTCCCCCAGGGTATATACGTTTTGCCCATTGTTCCATAGCAGCCACACTAAAGGACCCATTTGTTTACATCCAGGTATTGATCCAGGGATGCAGGGATGGGTGTTGAGAGTAGATGAATCTCCTGAAAGTGTGTGCCAGACAGTACATGGGTGTGTCTATGCACTTCTGGGAAGAACATCCAGAACTTTCATTAGCTTCCCAGAAAGTTAGGAACCACCTGCTGGATGTGAGCTGGATGCTCTCCCTGTTCTCAGCTGGGGCCCCTAGGAGTCTTGGCTCCAGAGTCTCTTCTGGGCCTCCAGACAGATAAACTATCATGGCCAAGGGTGTGTTCACCATTCCCAGAAGCCCGTGCCCAGTGGCTGAGCCCTGAGCAGTATTCCCTGGACCCTCACCCAGTCACAGGCTGGTCTGCATTCAGCTAAAGATAAATCACTTTCCAACTGCCTGGAACTAAGCCACATTCTGGGCTAACATTATAGAACAAGTGTGGAGCTTGGTGCTCTGGGCTGCGTCGGGCCTCTGCTCTCCTACTGGGACAGGAACACCTGGCACCACTTCGTCTGTGCACCCTACACTGTGCCTGAACCCAGGAGATGCTCAGCTCATGCTTGTGGAATTAAGGAGAAGAGGGGTTAATAATCCTAGCCCTGGACGGGGAGGGGAGAGCAGACCATGTAGACAACCATAACGCAAGGCAGAAAGGGATCTATAACATGAGAGAATTGCAGGTCCAGGGCTTAGAGCCTGCAGCACAGAGACTGACTGGTGATCTTCAGTTCAAGGGCTGGGTGGGTTGATGGGGAATCCGAGAAGCCTTTCTGGAGGAAGGGCCTCTAAGGTGGGGCTTGAAGGAGTGGTAGAAGGCAGCAGACATGGGGCTATGCGGACAAAAGACATTTAAGGGAAGGAAGTGGCTTGGGTAGTAGAGGTTAGGCAGGTAGGTACGGGCAAGAGCCAGCAGCCTGGTAATGCTGGTGCCAAGACCACCTGGAAGGGAGTGGCCAAATTGGAAACTCGGTGGGTGCCCACTGCTCTTCCCTCTTCACGCACAGACCATGTGATGGTCCTGGCTGTTCCCCTTGACCAGCCCATCGAGCCGCAGCTGGGTACAGCTCCTGTGGGTTTATTGGCAAGGCCCCAGGCCAGGGCAACCCAGCAAGGCTCAGCGCTGTGCCGGGTTATGCCCTTTACAGCTAAAACATCATCAGTGTCCATTATGTTCCTGCCTGTTGGCTCTCAGGGCTCACACCGATCACTATCGAAGGCAGCAGCGAGCAGATTTGTAATGACTGAGGCAGCTGAGACACTTTCTCAGGGGAATCACGTTTTAGCTTATAACGTTGTCATTTGTAAGCCCCGTTCATCTCTGGTAATGAAACGAAGGGGGGGCGATGTTATTAGATGGGAGAGAGGATATTTTTTTCTCTCCTCCTACTTCACCCCTCTCATTTCTGTCCTTCCAATTGCAGCTTATCTGTCTCCAGCTGATCTCTGGCATTATAACTTCTCCCCACAGAGAGAACATTCTGTGAGGCAAAAAACATCGGAACTATTGCTTAGCCTCCACGAGACCCAGATCTCCTTTAACAACTAGTTCAACCATCTCCTCCAGGCAGCCTTCCTGCGTTGCCTTTACCAAAGACTCTGATTCCTTTATGATGGCCTTGCTGTTATACAGATGGTCCTCTTCTGTTGTAGCTGGTCCTGAGGGAACATTGTGGATATCTCAGGCCCTCTACCCTTTAGAGCATCAATTCTCTTGAAGTATGAGCATAAAGAATGAATTAAGAGCATAAAGTCTCTCTTTTCTCCTGAGGACAGAAGGGGCGGGGATTCTGATGTCCCCATTCTGCCTCTGTGTGGAGCCTGTCTCCTCCATCAACCTGGTGTTTCAGCCTTCTCTCTCTTTCTCTCAGAGTAGGTACCCAGGGCTTGCTGGGAGGAAGGGTGAGCTGAGCAGTGGGTGGTGGATGGTTGGTGTGTAGCCCAGGACCCCTCAGCCCACTTCCCCACTGGAAGCCACAATCCCTGATTAAGACAGAGGATAGGGGTATGTGGCCTGAACAGTGTAAGACTGCCAATGGTAAAGAAGAGCTTCTTCATATCCTTTTAACACAAACGATGATGAGTCTGAAATTGCTATGGTGTGTATAGTCCACTGGATACATTTAAGAGTAATGTTACAGTTTTATAACTCAATTCTTTGATCTCCTTCCTAGTTACATACCAAAATCACATGGAGACCTATCATCAAAAATTATTTTTAATGATCTATCAGCTGGTAATTCAGTTAGGTCCTTCATCAGTTTAGGTGAATGCAAAGAATGGAGAATCAACTAACTGGAAATTTTCATTCTTGGTAATTGCACGCATTCAGTTTCTCAATTTCTAGAAAGTATATCAAAAAGGCTCTACTGTGACTTATGGAATGACTATTAATTATATCCTGCAATTTTTCACATAAAAGTGCCTTGTTTAACCCGATATACTCTAAAAAAGATAATAAAAATGTTGTTATTTTAATATATCTCACTAATACAGAGTTTTTAAAATAAAAAGTATGTATAACACACACATATACATATAGTCTTCAAACTGCAGATTTAGCTCATTCAACTTACGATTTTATCCCCCATTTAACTTAATTAGTAATATGCAGAAAACTGGTAGTAATGCAGATAATTCTTGTCCATACAAATGGGGAAAGGAAAGAGGGAACCAGTGAGGCAAGAGGGTGTTCTGAGCACCTATGGGATAAAGGGTTCTCCCAAAGAGTGTTCACAGAATCCTACCTTTGACTAACAACTGCTTTTTTGAGGACTGGCCCCATGCCTAGTGGAATTCTTAATTTGTCTGCAGCATCTTGATTGCCACTCTTAAATGATTCACTGTGTCTCAGTGTAGCTTAAACATTTGCCAAGGTGTACAAGAAGAAAAAAATGGTTCCCGGAATTTTGATCTTTTAATCATTGCTCCAGACTGGTTCTGGGAACTGAAAAGAACCATCTGCAAAAGGCTTTTGGAGGAAATGGGGTGGGTGGAGTTGTCAGAGAGAAGAATATGTCCCCAGACCCATTAGAGCAGTCTAGTCCGCCGTCCCTCTAAACTGAGCAGCCACTTTGAGGAGAAAACCATTTTGTGGTGTCTTCACCAAGCCTAGAGATTTTAACTTCATTTCCAGGTCCATCTTGCCGTTCATTCCTTCCTTGATTTATTTTGGTTTTTTGGCTGTTGCAAAAGGAAAATCTGTTCCCTTTTAGAACAAACAGCACTGAAAAACATAGGACAGGAGAAAGTTCTCATGTAGAGCCCTACCTCTAAGTTTCCAGAAGAGAAGCTGTGTCTTCTGCTCCCAGGCCTTGGGCTTGTTTCTTTCATAGCCTGGGGGTCGGAGGAGGGACAAGCGACTTTATTCTCATAGGTGCATATTGGTGTCAAGTTCTACTTTCTTCATAAAGCTCTCCCTGGCCACCAGCCCACTGTTCTCTCTCTGTCCCCTTTGAACTCCTACCTTACTCATTGTTCCACCCATTTTTATATTTAATTCCTGACTTGGGTGAATTATATGAGTCATATTATTTTCCAATATGGAATTCTTGTCTTTCCAGCTATAAACTCCTTAACAGCAAGGACCCTACTCTGGCTTCCTTTCTGTTCATCACAGTCCTTAGCATGAGACAAGACTCACGGTAACAATTTAGCAATTACTTGAATTAACCTGAATTCAAGACATCACCTGACCCCTGGCAATAATACACCATGATTTACATTCCTGAGGGTAGATGAAGAATGCTTGGAAGTGGTCAGACTTTGAGCTCCCCTGATGCCACCCCATAATATCATAGGGAATTATATCAGTCCCCCACATTTGTTACCTTCAAAACTCCCATGCAGGTTGCCTGGTACTGGGGAATCTCTAGGAAGAGTTGTTCATCCTATTTCATGGCAGCCCCCCAGCAGCTAACATTATACTTAATGGTAATGCAACTCCCTAAGATTTGGAACAAGACAAGGATTTCTACTTTCATTGATTTTATACATTGTACTGGAAGTTCTAATCAGGGATATTAGGCAATAAAATAAATAAAAGGCATCAAAATTGGAAAAGAAGAAGTAAAATTATCTCTATTCACAGATGACATGACTTACATATAGAACACCCTAAATAATTCACACAAAAAAATTATTAACTCTAATAAATGTGTTCAGCAACGTTGCGGGATGCATGATCAATATACAAAAATCAATTGTATTTCAATAAGTAACACTGAGTGAACAGAAAATAAAATTAAGAAAACAGTTCCACTTACAATAGCATCAAAAAGTAAAATACTTAGAAATAAATTTGAGAAAATAAGTGAAAAATGTATACTCTGAAACTACATAAAATAAAGAAGACTTCAATAAATGGAAAGACATCCCATACTCATGGGTTGGAAGACATAATATTGTTATGATGTCAATACTCTCCAAATTGATCTGCAGATTCAACATAATCCCTATCAAAATCCCAAATGATTTTATTGCAGAAATTGACAAGTTAATCCTGAAGTTCATGTGAAAATGCAAAGGACCCAGGTTAGCCAAAGTAATCTTGAAAATGAGGAACAAAGTTGGAAGGCTAACACTGCCAGATTTCAAAACTTGTTACAAAGCTATAGTAATTAAGACAATATGTTACTGGCATATGGGTGGACATATAGATCAAGGGAACAGAAGTGAGAGTCCAGAAATAAACTTTCAACTTTATGGTCAATTGATTTTTGACAAAGAAGAAGACAATTAAATTGAGGAAAGAATAGTCTTTTAAATGGTGCCGGGACAACTGGATATTCACATGTATAAATAAGAATGATGTTGAACCCCTTACCTCTTATCACATATAAAATGTTCTCAAAACGGCATCAAAATTAAAAACTTTTGTGTCTCAAAGAATACCATCAAAAGTGACAAGACAACTTACAGAATAGGAGAAAATTTTTGCCAACCATATATCTGAAAAGGGACTTATATCTAGAATACATAAAGAACCCTTACAACTCAGTAATAAAAATACAAATAAACCAATTTAAAAATGGGTATCTGAATAGACATTTCTCCAATGAACATACACAACTGACCAATAAGCACATGAAAAGATGCTCAACATCATTAGCCATCAGGAAATGCAAATCAAAAGCACAATGAGATGCCATTTCACATTCTCTAGAATGGCTTTAATCAAAAACACAGATAATAACAAGTGTTGGCAACGATGTGGAGAAATTAAATCCTCATGCACTGCTGGTGGAAACTTAAAATGGTACAAGTGGTTTGGAAAACATTCTGGCAGTTTCTCAAATGGTTAAACATAGAGTTACTATATGACCCAACAATTTCACTCCTAGGTATCTATCTGAGAAACATGTCCACACAAAAATTTGTACATAAATGTTCATAGCAGCATTACGTGTATTCATAATAGTCAAAAAGTGGAAACAACCCAAATGTCCATCAATAAATAAAATGTGCTATATTCGTACAATGGAATATTATTCATCAATAAAAAAATGTAGTACTGATACCTGCTACAACATGGATGGGACTTGAAAATGTTATGCTAAGTGAAAGAAGCCAGTCACAAAGAACTACTTAGTGTATGATTCCATTTATTTGAACTGTCCAGAATATGCAAATCTATTGAGACAGAAAATAGATAGTGGTCTCCTAGAGCTGGAGGGTAAGGGATAGGAGATATTGGGAGGTGATGGATAAGAGGTATAGGGATTTTTTTAGAGGGATAATAAAAATATGCTAAAATTGATTCAGGTGATGCCTGCATTTTAATGTTAAATTGTACTCTTCAAATGGGTGAATTGTATGATATGTGAATTATATCTCAATAAAGCTATATTTAAAATTGTACATGGGGAAATTGGGGACCAGTTTTGGATCTAAAGTGCATATGTGTGTTGGGAAGAGATTGTCCGAGCACTGGCATAATAGGAGACCAAGGTGGAGAAGTAGAGGGGTCCCAGCTCAGAAAGAGGGGAAGAGCATTAAATGCCACGTTAAAAAAATAGGACAATGGTTGCAAACAGATTTTGTCTTAGACGCTCTCCCTGGCCAGTTGGTAGTGGGTATAGTGGGTACTTCCTACGCTGCATTGAGGAGTCTGAGACTGAGTCTAGTTTCCTGGGGGAAGATGCCCAGATTGACTAAAGTGTCAATCTGCATATAGCTAATATTTATTCACTAAGACCTTTGTGCTAAGCACTGTCCTCAATATTTTATGTGTTTCATCCCATTTAATTCTCTTCAGCATCATAAGGTAGACATTATCATTATCTTGAGTTTATAAAGGAGGAATATTCAGCCACAACAGGCTCAGGATCACACAGCTGGTTAGTGGCAGCGTCAGGAGTCAGACCCTGGAAGTTTGACACCACAGCGCCTCTCCCAAGAACATGGGAGCCTGTGCTTTAAATCTGTCAGCTGGTAGGGGTCATCCTTCCTGGCTATAATTAAAGAGGTGTTTGGAAAGCCTCATATGCTTTAAACCCTTTCCCCCACACTGCCTGAGGTCCAGAATCCCCATGGATTTTACTTCTTGGGACGGTGTTAGCCGTTCAGGAACCCCGGAGAGGAGTCCCAGCTCATCAGTGGGCAACTTCCGGGGACTTACAATGACTAGCTGGGTGCAAGGCCTGGGGAACACAATGCCAGGGACATGTCTGGGGATGTGGGGCCGAGAAAGCAAGTCATGGGGCACATACACAAAAGCCCCCTGCAATCCCGACAATCAGGACTTTGGCATCTGGCGACTGCCTGAGCCCTCATGTGTGAGGTGTTTCTGAGGATGCTTTATGCCTCCTGCCATCTCCTGGGCTAGGCTAACACCTTGGGAGGCTACAACTAGACAAGAGTAAGGCAGCCTGGATGTAAGGCAGCTTGGCTTTCCTGGGTGACCTGAATACAAAATGCCATGCACTTCAGGGGCAACGGGCAGTTCATTCCTTCAAAAGCAAAGGAGACTCACTGCCCTGTCTGCACTCACGTAGGCGGGCAACTGAAACTGGGAGAAACTAGTAACCCACAGGCCTGGCACCTCATGGAGTCGCCTGCCCAGCCTCCCTGATCTTCTGGGGGCAGTCATCAGCCAGCTGCCCCTGGCCCTGGCAGGACCCCCCAGTGGAGGAATGTGAGAGCTGCTTGCTTGGGCGTCACTCGTGTAGAGATCCAGGCTTCTCTGTCCCTGGGCACAGAATGAACCCTGACGGGCTGTGAACCCTATCCCTGCCCCAAGTCCCCACAAGCTGTCCTACTGTGCTGGGGGTGGATGGAGAAGTGTTTTGGGCAGAGGTGGTGATGTCAGTAGAGGGGTGAGGCAGGAAGGTGCTGGTTGGCTATAAAATATAACAAATGCAGGGGGAGATGTGAGAAAAGACAAAGGTGGAATTTGTGGAACCTGGCAGGCACAGGTAGAGGTGTGAGCGGCCCCACACCCAGGTTCGCCTCAGCTTGTTCCTCGCCTTCTCAGATTTCTCTCTGCCCTCTTCTCTGAGTGTGCTGTCAGCATTGCCTGGGTTTACATGTTGGCTCTGCCACTTACTACTTGCAGGTCCTTGGGGAGTTTATTCTCCACGTCTTGTTGTCCCTGTCTATAAAATAGATGGATGACACTGTAGCCTACCTCACAGGGTTGTTGTTAACATTAAACAAGTCAATGAATAAAACGCCTAGTGCTACAGGGGCATAGTAGGTGCTCAATAAGTGATATCTGTTCTATTATAGATATTTTTAAAATTTATTTTTAACATAACATTTACTGACTTCTCCATTTTTTAGTGTACAAGTTGGTGGCATTAAGTACATTTATCATGTTGTGCAACCATCTCCACTATCCATTTCTAGAGCTTTCTCAGCATCCCAAACAAAAACTCTGTACCCGTTAAACACTAACTTCCCATTCTCCCTTCCCCCAGCCACTGGCATTTCTAATCTTTTCTCTGTCTCTATGAATTTGTCTGTTCCGGATATTTCATATAAGTGGAATCATACAGCGTTTGTCCTTTTGTGTTTGGCTCATTTTACTTAGCAGAATGTTTTCAAAGTTTACCCATGGTTGGAGCATATATCAGAATTCCATTCCTCTTTAAGGCTGAATAATATTCCATCAAATGGATATACCACATTTTGTTTATCCATTTATCCGTCGATGGACCTTGGGTTGTTTCTACACTTTGGCTCTTGTGCCTATTATCGATATTATAGTCACTCACCATGAAGAAGCAGTTTAGTTCTGGAGGATCAGACCACAGACCTTGGAGGATCAGACCACAGAGCAACCACAGGGATGCTCTTAACCACTCTGTACTTCAGTTTTCTCATTGGTAAAATGGGGATACTAGGCATTCTTGCTCAAGGCTTGTGAGGAGGAAATGGGTCCACATGTGTAAAGTGCTACAGTAGTTTCTGGTCGACATTCAGGCTGGTTAGCTGTTATCACTGTGTTGGGAGTTGATGTCTTTACTGGGGTACTACATATGAGACCTGCCTGGGTAGACTGGAGTTTTCTCACCTCTGGGAATTGGTGGTCGATGATGGAGAATTGCAAAACTGCCAAGTGCTAGAGGTGAAAGAGCCTCTGAAACTTCCCCCTTTTACCAGTGGGGAAACTGAGACCCAGAAAAGATGAGACCACAGCCAGAGTGACAGGCAGAGCTGGCGCCAGGCACCTGCTCCCCATGTCTAGACCTTGGCCTTGCCTCCAAACCTGGTCTCACCAGCTCCCCTCTCCCTGCTAGGTCCCCCTCTGTGGATACTTCCCCTCTTTAAGTAGGGGCCCACTTCACTCAGCAGGATTCTGCTCCGAAGTAGGGGACGCAGGGGCCCAACTGCCCTTCGACCTGAGCTCAGACACAAGGCCAGCTGTTTGCTGCACTCTGAATGCCACCTGTCCCTTCTCTTACTTCTGCCTCACTGGTGGGGGCAGAACAGGGAAGGAGAGCATCAACAAGCTTTCCTTGAGAGGGTCTTTTCTGGCAGGGCAGGGAGTGGGCAGGGAGGAACCCAGAGCCAGCCAGCGTAGGGATGGCGAGACTTTGGTTGTTTTAGGATTAGGTGCCTGAGCTCAGAAAGCACATCTGTTGTTCAGCTGTTTGTGTTCTCTTTGTTCATTTCATTGGTTTTTTGTGAGGTTATTTTTAGAGAATTCCAGCCTGTCTGAGCTCTGCAAAGGGGGACAAAAGGGGTGTGGTCCACACCTGGGCAGGAGAACCAGGTGGACAAGGTGACTTGGTGGCAATGAGAACAAAAGAGCAGTGCCAGTGAGGACAAAATCCTGGCGGAGGGGAAGGGATCAGCTGCCAAATGGTCCCTTCCCCCTGGAAAGGCTTCTCTCTGGAGCTGTTTGATGAAAGAAGTTTTTGTTTGTTTGTTTATTCAAAGGTGAACTCCCCTCCGCCCCCCGCCTCCGCCCCAAGGAATTAATCTAAGATAGAGAAGTTTTCCAGACTTCAGCATGGTGGTGAGGCACTCACAACTCCTGCCACGTCCATTTGGGACGCAGTGACCAGGAGGGAAGGAACTGTGACAGCCAGCGTTAGGGAGGAGAGGGGGCAGGGCACAGCTGGAAGGGGCACTGCACGGAGTAGAGGGAGGAACGCACAGTTTATAAACCTAGCGTTTATGGCTCCAGTGTAAATCTTTGCTTTTTCCTTCTCCATCATTTTCTTCTCCCCCTATTTTTTTTTCCTGAGTGTGCTCGTCATCACCACAGGAAAGTTTTTTCCTTCAAAGACCTTGAAACGCTGGTGGCACGGGACGGGACAGTTGTGGCCTGTCTCCTTCCTCACCTCCCAATCCCCCCCCCCCAAGACAGATGCATTTGGGGTTGGGACTGGAGGCACGAGTTGGGTTCTAACTAAGGGTGTGTGGGATGATGTCTGGGTGGGTCTGAGCGGGCATAGCAGGAGAAGCCTTATACCAGGACGGGAGATGGCTCACCTTGGCAGTCCAGGCTGCTGTGAAAACAAACACCCAGTGAAGGGGCAGAGGGAGAAAGGGAAGGATCCTGCCCCTGATCCAGCAGCTGAAAGTGAGAAGCTGATAATAGCGAGAAGGCCTGAAATGCACCCCAAGGTAATCTAGCTGTCTGGCACGAGCCCGCTGGGAAAGGAGGCCACATCCGGCCTACCAGGGGTGCAGCGGGTCAGTGTCAACAGCACATTCCCAACGGCCCCCTGGAGCTGGAGCCTGGGAGGGGCTCTAATCTCTAGGCCAGAGGGCGGGCCAATTCTCACCTTCCAGAGTGAGAGAGAGAACATCCAAGGCCATCTCCTTCAGGCCCAGGTCTGCTGAGAGGCTCAGCTTTCCCCGAGACAAAGTCCTTGGGAGCTGTACTTGGACTTTTTGTTTGCTCACATGATGGTGTTGAGAGCTTTGGGCTCCTGAATACTCATGGTAATAACAAGCAACTTTTATACTGCATTTACCAAGTACCAGGCACTGTTCTCAGAGGTTTTATCTAAATCATTTCATTGAATCCTCATAACAGTTCTACAAAATAGGAGTTATCTCCATTATCTCCATTTTACAGACAGGGAGACTGAGGCATGGAAAGGGGGCAGAGCTGGGATTCAGATGCACTTTGGCTCCAGAGCAGCGCACTTCACTGTGGGGTGGCACTGCCTTGTTGCACGAGCTAGAGTGGAGATTTGGCCTCAGTCGTCCACGGAGAACCCAAATGTCCTAGACACACGGCCTGTGGGTGTGTAGTTGGTGCAGGTGATAGCATGCCATCAGAGCTGCCATCACCTCACTTAGAGCAGGGAGGAGGCTCATCCAACCCCACCCCCTCCTGAGGTTAGTGCAGCCAGACCTGGAGAGGTTGCCTGGGGTCAGGCAACTAGAAAATGATGAAACAAGGATCAGATCCAAGGTCTCCTGTCCGCATCCTTTTAATTCTTCCACATTTCTCTAGGAAAATAAGACTTCTGTCCCTCCCCGTGGCACCACTCCCCGCCCTGTTCACTCAACCCCTATAGCAGAAGACAGGGGTGGGGGGTCGGTGGTGCTTATCTGCTAGAGATTTCCTGTGGGGCTGAGGGCCATATTGAGCTGATGGCACCTAGGGAGCCCCTTCTATCTGGTAAAGAGGATTGAGAAGAACTAGAGAGACTTTTCAGTCCCATGCCTCCCCATCTCTCCTCCCTCTTGACTGAGGGCTGGTTGGTAACCCTGATGGCCCTTTGGCCTGAGAACCCGGTTAGGTGGGGCTCACCATGGGTCTTGCCCACAGCCCAGGTTTGGTTGCATTGGGATCAAGCCCCTGGGCCTGGGAGTTACCTCTGGATATATAGGAGCTTTGCCAGGTAAGCATTGCAGGTAATGGCAAAGGCTTTGGATGAAGTGTCCAAACTTGTTTAACACCCTTTTGGTATTTCTCTTATTTTGTGGAGTTCTTTCATTCACCTGTTAAGGACCTGCCCTGCCTTAATCTCTCTTCCCTGAGGAATGATAAGTTTATTGTTTGTTTGTTTTGTTTGTTTAAGGATTGTACTCCTGTCTCCTGTGCAGGGCTCAGCTGGTCTTGTCTCTGGGCCCCTAGCCCACAGGCCCAGGCAGGCAGACTGGAGCTCTAGTGATGCTTGGATCAAGATGCAATCACTTCCTGATTTCAAAATATGTTACAGAGCTACAGTAATCAAAACAGCATGGCACTGGCCTAAAGATAGACACATAGACCAATGAAACAGGATAGAGAGCCCAGAAATAAACCCATGCACTTACAGTCAACTGACCTTTGACAAAAGTGCCAAGAATATACTATGGGGGAAAGAACAGTTTTCAACAATGGTGTTGGGAAAACTGGATAGCCACATGCAAAAGAATTAAATTGGACTCTTATCTTGCACCATACACAAAAATCAACTCAAAATGGGTCAAAAGCACAGGCATTAAAAACAAAAATAGACAAGTGGAAAATCAAACTAAAAGCTTCTGTACAGTAAATGAAACAATCAACAGAGTGAAATGGCAACCTATGGAATGAGAGAAAATATTTGCAAACCATATATCTGATAAGGGGTTAATATCTAAAATATATAAGAAACTCTTACAACTTAAAAGCAAAAAACCTAATAACCCAATTTAAAAAATGGACAAAGGACTTGAATAGATATTTCTCCAAAGAAGACATACAAATAGCCAACAGGTACATGAAAAGGTGCTCAACATCACTAATCATCAGGGGAAAGAAAATGAAAACCATAATGAGACACCACCTCACACCTGTCAGGATAGCTATTTAAAAAAAAAAAAGTGTTTGTGAGGATGTGGAGAAACTGCAACCCCTGTACTCTATGGGTGAAATGCAAAATGGTGTAGGTGCTATGGAAAATAGTATGAAGGTTTCTCAAAAAATTAAACATAGAACTACCATATGATCCAGCAATCCTACTTCTGTTTATCTAAAAGAATTGAAATCAGGAGCTTGAACTGATATTAACACTCCCATGTTCATTGTAGCACTATTCATAATAGTCAAGATTTGAAAACAACTTAAATGTGCTTTAGTCGATGAATGGATAAAGAGAATGTGGTATACACATACAATGGAACATTATTTAACCTTAAAAAATAAGGAAATTCTGCAATATACAACAGCATGGATGAATCTTGAGGACATTATGCTAAGTGAAATAAGTCAGTCGCAGAAAGACAAATGGATGATTTCTTTTATTTGAGATATCTAAAATAGTCAAATTTGTACAATTAAAGAATGGAATGGTGATTTTCAGGGGCTGGGGAAAAGGTGAAAGGAGAGTTACTAATCAACAAGTATGAAGTTTCAGTTAAGCCAGATGCATAATTTCTAGAGATTTATTGTACAAAATTGTACCTATGGTCAACAATACTGTATCCTACACTTAACAATTTGTTAAGAGGTTAGATCTCAAGTTAAGTGTTCTTAACACAATAGAATAATTTTTTTAAATGCAGTTGATTTTTGTGTGTGTTGTATCCTGCAACTTTGCTGAATTTATTAGTTCTAATAATTGTTTCTTTGTGTAATCCTCAGGAGTTTCTACATATAAGATTATGTCACCTATGCACAGAGATAATTTTACTTCTTCCTTTCCAATTTGGATGCCTTCTATTTCTTTATCTTGTCTAATTTGTCTGGCTAGAAAGTCTACTATGCTGACATGGTGAAAGTGGGTATCCTTGGCTTGTTCTGACCTTGCATAAAGATTCAGTGGAAAGCCATTAAACTTGCAGTCAATCAGTCAATCAACAAATACAAAGTGCTAAGTATAGTTCAAAGGATTTTGATTTTAATTTTTTTCTAGTTTGCTAATATAGTCATTTCATTACTCTGGGCCCTGTCCTAATTCCATATAAAACGAGGGACCTGCATTAGATTAGCAGGTCCTGTCCAAATTTGATGTTTGTTTTAAATCTATGATTCTAAGAATATTATTTAGCACTCAGTGTACATTCAACCAATGGAAGTTATAGGAAAATAAATATCATTCAATTATTGATCAATCAACAACAGCTATCATGTAATTATTATATATAGAGGAATATCCTGTTTCCTGCTGTGGTGTTTACAATCTGAGAGAAAGTTAAGACATACATATATGGAATATCAATAAGAGAAACATAACAGTGTAGTAAAGAAGGCAGTACATGATTCATTGCCAAATGAAGGATATGGGGACAGCTCTCACATGAAACTGTTTCACAGAGTAGCTGATACAGCAAGACTTAGTCCCAACAAAAGGATACCAGTAAAACATTGCCAACATGAGTGTGGCATTATGAAGAATTAGGTCAGGAGTGCAGAGAAGACCATTGGCTGGAATTGTTGGGGATGGGCCTTGGAAGAAACATGTATGTAGTGGATATTTGCTAGCATTTGGCACCCCTGTGTCCATTCTCCCTTATTTTGGAAACTACCCTGATTTATTTCAGGGAAGAATCCCTTCCTCCTTTATCAACCCAGGAATTGTAGGTTGGATTATAGGTGGGAGCACCATTTATCCCTCCTCCCCCAATTAATTATAAGATTGGTCCAGGGATAGACCTGTGACCAAGTCACAACCAAGGAACAGATTCAACATCTGCTGGGGCTAGTAGGAGAGAAGAAAGTTGTCTTTCTCACTGGGCTTAAACTTGGGGTTCATTGTTCAATGCAAACCTCTTGCCACAGGAAGTGTAGAGTCTGCCTGAGAGTGGCACCAATATGGAAAAAGCAAGACCAAGAGATGACACAAGGTCCTAGTGACTTCACGCAAGACTGATTCAAGCCATGCCTGAAGACAGACCTATCCCTTGGACTTTTCACCTACATAGTCAGTATGTCGTTTTCTTCAAACAGAAAACACATTGTGACATTGTGGGCCTTGAACTAGATTTGAGTGAATGAAGGTGAATGAGGAAGGTCATCCAGGTAGACGTGCCATATGAACTAGGGTGTGCTGACAAGAATAAGGCTGTGGTATCCATGGAGTTGTGTGGAAAATGACTGGGAGAGAGGGTCTTGATGCACAGTGTGCAAAATACCCTGCAAGAGAACACGTGTTTTCATTTCATTTGGACAAATCTTAGTGGGATTGTTGGGGAGCGGTACGTAATGGAAGGACAAAGGTAGAGAAAGAGGGAACTCTAAAACTAAGAGAATAACACAGCACATGTTTACTGAACTCTTACTGCATGCTAGGTACTGTGCAGAGCATGTTCCCCATGTAATCCTTTCAGGAGGCATAAGGCATTATCATTTCTCCATTTTACAGATGAGGAAACTGAGGCACAAAGAATTTGCCCAAAGTGACCCAGTTGATAAGTGCCAGGGCTAGGATTTTAACCTGCAAACCCCAGCTGCCTGACTAGATAGAGCTTGCATTCTTCACCTGCCCTCTCCTGCTCCTGCAGATGTGGCCTCAGCCTTGGGGCAGTCGAGTGTCAGCATGGTGGTGAGGAGGAAACAGAAGCAGCAGTTGAGGAAAAGGGGCCAAGCAGAACACAGAATTCAAGTTGTTTTCCCAAAGCTGGCCCTGATTTGACCATTTGTTCATCTTCACTCTTTTTTTTTTTTAAGTGTGCTATTGAACAAACACTGAATCTGGCTCCCCTGCCCTCAGTTAGCAACAGTCCTTGCATCCAGCAGATAACTCACGGCAACTGCTGCTGGTCAGGTCTGACAGCTTCCTGGGCTCACAGGGGAGCAAGACCCTCTGAACCAGCCCCCCTGCTGGCGCCGGCTTGCTGCTTCTTCCTCTCCCTCTCTTTCCGGCTCTGTGTCTCCTTCCTTCAGATTGCCTCAGGAAAAGGAAAGAAATGTTTTTTAAAAAGAGGTTTAATGAAACCAAATACTTGTATTTCAAACTATTGACATTGGATTTGTGCTTCTCCAGCCCAGCCATTTGGGACAAGTCTTTAACTGCCTCTCTTTGCCCAACGGTCTAATGCAAACAGACCATAAAAAAATAAACTTTCCCCCCAAATATTATCTTAGGCCTCATATTATCATGCTTCCTTGTGTTGTCTCTGTAAAAGGGAAGAAAAAAAGAATGTGGCTTTTAGTTTGTGCAGGGCTGGAGAGGGTCCCATCACCCACTCTGCCAGCGTGGTCTGCTTCCCAGAGCACTCACTGTCCACCCAATTTCCCTTGAGGTTTCACCCAAGCTCATCTCATCACTTCTCCCATTTTTGTTAATTCACCTTTAAAAAAGGGATATTAACCCCTGTCTACAAGGTTGCTGCTGGACAGGTGTGGCAAACACAGGCACCTTTGGGAATCAGAAAACAGGGCAGATGTAATACAGGAGGGGGTGATGGGCTCTGATCTAACCAGAGAGAAAATGCCCCCCTGCCCAAATGGAGTCTCGTTCAGCTTAAAACAACAAACAAACAAACAAAACAAGTGAAAACGCTCTTGCAGCTAAAACAAAGTGCAATCGCAAGCTGGGTTTGGGCTTGGGGCCACCTGTTCTCAACCCCACAAGGATTGTGACAGAATATCTGAGAGAGGTGGCTTAAAATCCATATACCTCGAAGATGGGTGATACCCACAATTTCTCTCCTAAGAGGGGAGGAAATGAGGACCTTTTCTCCTAGAAGGTCAGCTGTGATGGGGCAGGAAGATGAAGAGAAAAATGGAGGACACACAGGCCTAGGGTGAACTCTTAGGGGGTCAAAGGCATAGTGAGAGAAGGCTGGGCCGATGGAGGCCATTTTGGCCTTTTTGACAGTTTTGCCCATTTCAGACTTTAGCAACTTACCTGGATGTGACAGAGCGCTGAGCTCCTGGAAACAAAAAATCAAGCATTTACCCTGATTCTCCTATTTGAACTAAAAAACGAGTAACCAAATAATAGAAGAAGGGAAGTTCTGAACTTGGATTTCACCATTCTGAAGTCTCAGATAAATTAGTGGATCTAGGCTGACTCTTGTAATTGAACACCAATGGCTGTTCAGAATACACACACAAAAAAGTATTTTGTAGATGATTATGTACCTTTTGGTAAACAAATGCACCACCTCCTATAAAGTCATCTTGCCAAAAATAATCAGACCCGAATTTGAGCAACCTATAGCACTGACTAGCAATTTCGAGGAATTACAGGATCAGAGGACCACACACATAAACAACACCGAGGGAATACAAGCCACAAAATCCATACTGTGAGGAACTACAAATGACCCCATTTTTTTTCCACCTTCAAGTTATACTTTATTTCAAAACAACACAAATATTTTAATATTTAAAGATTGTGGTACTGTAGCAGATATATAAATATCACAATATCCATTTAGAAGTTAAATATAATAAAATCAACAGAACACTATATAAAAACTCAAATGTACACTCCACGTAAGCCCAAAGTCTAGGCATTTGTGCCCATGCCGTTTTTCCTTGGAAACGGGTAAATCTAGCTGGGAGATTGTCCACAGCGTCCATGATAGAACTGGTTTTCATTATAGGAGGTCCATTTAGAAGCCACCAGTCACAGTGCCTAGCCAGCTCCACTATCAGTGTTTTCAGAAGGATTTTCCTACCCAGCTCCTAAGGCCTCCCCCAGACGGAATGAGGGTGACCCTGAATGCATCCTCTGGGTAAAGCAGCATACATCAGTCAGGATCAAATTCCTCCTTGTTGGTGAAGATGTCTGACACATCGTGAGTATCACAGATCCTGTAGATAAATAAATTCCTTAGCAAATAAATTCACAAGGAGAAAGAAGTGGGTGGGAGATCTGTACATTAAAAGAGACTTAAATATATTTTAAAAGTAAAACTAAGCCACAATGTGGGGGAATGTGTGTGGGGATGATAATGATCTAAAGAAAGACAGGGAGTCACTCTGATGAAAGGTAGGTGGTGAAACAGAACACAGGCAGCTTCTGGGGTAGTTGACTAAGTTTTACCTTTTGATTTGGGTGGAGGTTATAAAAGTGTTTGCCTTTTAATAATGTATTAAACTGGACACCTATTTTTCTGTATTTGTGCTTTTTTTTTTTTTTTGCCATATAAAGATTTGTTTGTTTGTTTTCAGTACCTTTCCCTGATTCTTTCTCTGCCCCTTCCCTAACCAGCTTGGAGTCCTTTTGACTATGAGCTGCCAATTTCAGGCTTCTGAATTCTGCCCAGTTCCCTATCCACCTTTTCCTAGATTCTTTCCTAATTTTCTATCATACCAGTCAGAATGGGCTGTTATGCTGCAGAAACAAACAACACTAAGATCTGGCTTTAAAGCAAAGGTTTACTTCTTGCTTCTGCTACACGTCTGTGACATCTTAGCAGGGGCCTCTGCTTATCTTAGTTGCTCAGGGACCCAGGCTAACAGGGCAGCCACCTTCTCAGATATCCGCAGGGGCTGTGCCAGTACTGACTTGCAGTCAAATGCTTTGGCATGGAAGTGATACATGTAACTTCTGCTCACAATTCATTGGCCGGAATTAATCAGATGCAACCACCCAACCACAAGGTGGGTGAAGTAAAGTGCTATAAATGTGCTCAGAAATATTTGATAAATAACATTGATAAACAGTCCTTGCTTTGCATGGTTCCAATGTGCACAAGTTTCAGTTGCCATGGTTTAGTTACATAATACCAGTCCCCAACAAAATGATTCCAATTTCAGTCACCACAGTATATGATTGTAATTGCATAAAGTACAAATTTCACTGTCTGCTCTTCAGACCACAGATCACTACATAAACAACAGAGGCACTTCATGGTGTGACCAATCGCATCCCTTCTTTCAAAGTCTGTCCATGATTGGTCACCGTGCATCTGCTCCTCAGTTCACAAACGGACAGCAAAGTGTGCAGTTATGTTGCCTCCTTGGTTCCCAGTGATAAACCCATGTGAGATTCTACAAAAATGGATGATTTATAGAGGATTATCTAACAAAAATGTAAGTTCAACCAAAAAAAATGTTATAATGCTGGAAGTGAAATTGGATATGATTAGAAGATTTGAAAATGGCAATAGCAAAGCAAAGATAGGACAACACGTGGGGCCGCTAGCAGCTATGGTGCTAACCATATTGGGAAAGTCTAATGAGTATAAAATCAAGGTAAAGTCACTTCATCACCTTTTAGTTTAAATGGCACACAAAAAAACAGAAAGCCACTTATGGTTGAAACGGAATATTTTCTACTTTCAATTGAAGACTGTAATATTTTAAAATCCCAATTAGTCTGGCTAGCATTCAGGCCAAAGCATTGACATTAGTTGCCACACTTGGGGGAAGAAAAAAGTAATTACAAGGAGACTGAAGAAGAAGCTTTTCCTGCCAGTAAAGGCTGGTTTCACCATTTCAGAATTCAGCATGAGTTGATTGATGTTAAGCTACTGTTGAAGCTGCTAGCATAGATAAGGATGCTGCTGTGAAATTTACACCCAGATTCCTAGAAAATGAAGATGTCCCAGAGGAAGTGACACCAGCGAAAAACTTCACCGTAAAGGGATGCTCATAGATATTTCATGGCATTGCAAGAGCAAAGGATAAAACATTGCAAGCTGACCCAAACTTAGAAAGTATGACCATGAACCAAGGCATAGAAAAGATGCTTGTTCCATGTCGTAAGCGACACAATGAGAGGAAGGAGGCAAGACCTGTTCAAATTCCTTTTGGTAAGTTTTTTTATAAAAAAATAAAACACTCTCATTCTCAAAGTTTCTAATGTTTTAAATTACAGTGTAATAATAAGTAAATATTAGTTTTACTAATTTTTCATTTCCCAATGCTTTCGTAACCCACAGAAAGAGAGTTTTAAATGTTTTGACAAACATTTTTAAAGGTCAAAGAATAATTGTAATTTTTCCCATTGATGATCAAGATCACTTTGCAGGGTTTCACCTAACACAGCCATTTTTATGGTGCTGTGCTGTCAGGCGAAGGGACGACTGACTGCCTGTGTACATGTGTGGCTTGTGTGGAGTTAGATTACAATTCCTCCACATCTGTTGGTGCCAACTCAATTACATGGAATGTGAGGAAACTTCTGGAAAAAGAATTTGAACCACTACGATCAGGTAGGTATAGGGGTTCCAGGTATAATTTGGAGGCCATTATTCAACCCCAACCTGATCCAGCCACCTTGACAGCCTGTGTGTGACCGAGTGGGAAAGAGCACATAAGAGATGAACGGCACCCATTCAGGGCTCATGCCTTTCTGCTGTGGGATCCAGCTAAACAAAATGTGTACCAGGCAAAGGGGATGTGTTTCTTTACTCACTTCATGGGAGGGTAGATATATCAAGCTACCACCAAAACAGAGACTCAAACCCTGGTCAGGGCTGAGCACCCAAGGGGCCCTCTCGGGCCACCTGGGCCTCGTGGCAATGATGGAACACCCAGACGTTGTCTGGTGCCCACGAGCAGCAGTGCCAATGGGAACCACCACTCCCGGGGAGAGTGGAGGGGGCTGTCAGCCCTGGGGTGCGAGCAGCAGCCTCAGGAGAGGGTGGGGAACCGTGGCGGAGCAGCGGTTTGATCTGTTGAGAGCATGTGGGCTACAGGAGTGTCTCAGATGTTCTGGGAGGAAGCCGAGGAGAATGGGTGGGAGGCGCTGGGCAAGGGGCTGAGGTTCCAAAGTCACACTGAAGGGGAGCTCTAAGCTCGAGGAATTCAGACTGTGTGACGATGGCCTTGCTTTTCCACACTGGCAGTGAGGCTGGAGACCGTAAGGTTGTTTTCAAATAGGGTGGCCATATAACTTACTGTTTAAACTGGGAATATTTTTAAAGTAAAAGGGATTGCTATTAATAATTAAATCTTTTAATAATTAGAGGCACAAACGAATTGTCCCAGGCAAACCACGCCGTGCACTCATCTTACTTACAAATGAAATCCAGGTAATTGTAAATTAGAGGTCATATCAGAATTAATGAAAATACATGAATTTGCCCTAACTGGGTGTTGCAGGCTGGGTTCCCAGGAAGTGGACTTTGAGATGGAGATTAGCGTGTAGGACATTTATTAGGGAACGCTCCCCGGATCAACACTTCTGGAAGGGAAGGAAGGAAGTAGGATTGGGAAGACAGAAAACTGGGACTGCAAAGCAGTCTCATCAAAGACCTCAGCTGACTCCACGGGGAGCCCTGGGGCTGGGATGATCATCAGAGTTGTTGTAAGTTGGGGTGAGAGGGACAGACCTCTATTCTCCACACCAACCAGCCCTTGGATGTAGCCATCCCAGAGGGCTCTCTCCAGCTGAGGGCAGATTTCTGGAGAGGCTGACAGCTGACAGCACTCCTTGCAGTCTTAAAGAGGGATCAGGGCAGCATAGCACAGTATCCACTACCCAAAGGGAGAGGAGTGTTTGAATGAAGATATACGCTTTAAGTTTAATCATTGGTTAGGGCCTGCCAAGGAAATATCCTGTTACATTTGCTTTGAAGAAGAGTTGAGATTCAATGTAATTAGCATACAAATTACATATCTGCAAATGACATTTCCATAAAGGGGAACTTACTCTCTCAAATTAATAAAATATTGGGTTGTCGGAAAAGTCACGACACATTTTTGCAACAAAAAACAGAAAAATACGTCATGACTTTTCCAACAACCCAATAGCACCAATCTTCTTGGTACTGCTTAGAAAACGTTTTCTCTAAGGTAAATTTCTGCCCAGCTCTATTTGGTAATGTTTGTATTTAAGATACTTTCATAGGGCTTCCTGTGTTCCAGGCACAGTGTCATGCTCTACTGAAATATTAACCCATTCAATTCTCGTAACAAACCTTTAAAGCAGGCACTACAAAAAAGGAAACAGACACCCTGAAGTTAAGTAATCGAACTCAAGTGGTAGTGCCAGGATTTAGACCCAAGGATCATGTCTCCAGAGGCTGTGCTTATGACCATTATGCTATGCTGGCTCTCCAACCCACCATTTAATTTAGCAGATACTATATTACTGCAAAGAAATTTAACAAGTATTTATTGAGCTCCTATTGGTTGCCCATGTTTAATCTTTGAAGAAAATAAAAATCTCTTCTCTGGGGTGATGCAAAGAAGTAAAAACAATAAAATAAAAATAAATAAAATAATAATAATAATAATAATAATAATAATAATAATAATAATAACAGCAGCAGCAGCAGCAATATCTAACATGTAGTGAGCTTTTACTATGTGCCAGGCATTGTCCTAACAGCTTTCCATGCATCGCATCTTTTAATTATGGAGGAGACTTATTGTCTGCTCAGAAGGAGATTCTGATTAATTGGGAAGCGAGACAGGAAATAGTTCCATAATCACACGTAAGACATGAATGATTAGGGGCCTGGATGCCCAGGACAGACCGTCACTGGGTGAAGTGATCAGAGAGGGACAGGCTGAGTTCAGATATAGGGGACTTAAACCCTGGAAAGATTACAGGGTGCCCCCCTCCAGGTAATTTTAAGACTAAGCAATACTATAAATAACAAAATAAGAGCAAAGAAATATAAGAAATTCATATTTTCCCATTATGATTATTTCAGTACTTTTAAAAGAAATTTTCTGGTAACAAATTCTTCCAAACAGTGCTTTTAGTTGTCCATGTTTTGCTGGTGCTAAACATGTGTGGTCTGCAGTTTGGGTCATCAGTTTTAGAGGAAGAAGGGCTGATTGTGGACCTGTAGAGTCAGCAAGCTTCCTGGATCTTGAAGGATGGATAGGAATAAGGAAGGGGAGAAAAGAAAGGATGTGCCTGGATGGAGAAACAGTGAAGAACTGAGAACACTGGACTTGCTGGAGCAGGTAGATTGGTGCCATATTTTAAAGACCTTGAATTCCTGGTCAAGGGGTTTGTGATAGATCCCATAAGCAGTGGGACCCTGTGGGAAATGGATGCAATATTGTTGCTGTCATTGTTCCTCCTCCCTAAATCTGAATGCCAAAGTGCTCAAAGCCCTTTTGAGCAGAAGCCCCAAACAGGGGGAGGCCAGGATCCCCAGTCACCTCCCAGGGGCAGCTCACCTAGGCTGTGGCTCTGACTCTGAAGTTGCTATAAAGTTCCTTATTGCCCAGCTGTCCTTCCAAAGGGACCTGACCAGATCAAGGTTCTGGGAGGCTGCTTGGAGTTGGGGGCTGAGAGTAGGTAGGGGGCCCTGGGCCTCACTCTGCCCATGACCCAATAGTTCTCTGCTCTTGCAAAGAGCAGCCCATCAGGTATAAGTGCTCCAGCCATCTTGGTTTCATCTTTCCCTCCTTCTGCCAAACTGTTAAAACACTTTATTCTACAAACAAATCCAATCTTGCAACTGCTCTGGCCTGAAGCCTGCCACAGGGCAGAAGAATGGCAAGAATGCACTGGGATGGTGTTACTGTGGTGCGTTTGGAGAAAGGGCCCCGGGCTTGGCGGTAGCATCAGATAATGGAGGCAGCCTCAGGTTTTTAAAGACCCAAGACAGCCATGCCCTGTCACCAGCTCTCCTTCTCCCAGGAACAGCAGGATCATAATTGCAGTTGGAGGAAGATGCCTCACTCGGTTTTGCACTCTGTTAAGTCATTGCCGCAGCTGTCCTGAATTGCTGCCCTATTGAGAATTTCCAGATTATTGGTGGTTGTTTCCTTTTTCTGAAGAAAAATTCAAACGTTGTTTTTCCACCTCGTTTTATGCATTCAGGTCAAAGCCTCTGGCTCCTCTCTTTGGCAGAATGAAATATCCCAACCTGGCTGAATTTGGGATGGAAATGTTTGTGGAACTTTTGACCCGATGCTGGTAAGAGGAGCTATGTAGCTAGAACAGCTCTGAAAACGCAGAGGAGCTGGGTGCCGACCACCTGCAGGCACGGTTGTGTGTGCCTTTGTCCAGACTGCAAGTTTTCTTCTTCCCCGGCCTCGGTTTACCCTTGCTGAATTCACATTATGTTCCTGTCCCTCAAGCCCTGCCCAGCCCTTCCCATGAAGCCATCCACAAGCCCTGCCTGGCCAGTGTGACCTGTCCCTGCTCACACAGCAGTCGGATTGGGTCCAACATGACTCAGGATTCAGCTATATGCTTTTCCTTAAGACAGAAAGCCTGCTGAAGATAAAGACTTTGTTTCTGCAACACTGGGCTGAGTATAAAAGTGTAAATGAATGAAATATAATTGCACCAATTACAAGATGGATTGGCTGAGGCCTTTCCCAAGGATGTGATCTATTATAAATAACAAGATGGACAACTTATACTCACTGGATTCTTCTCAGAGAGAGAGAGAGAGTGAAAGGCACGCAGCACATATTGGGTTGTCGGAAAAGTCATGACGTTTTTTTTTTTATGTTTTTCATTGCAAAAATGTGTCATGACTTTTCCGACAACCCAATACTTTGTGTCTCCTGGGAAAAGCCAAGAAAGTGTGGCTGGGAGAAATTCTTGGGGAAATTCAATAGGTAATTGCTACACTTTTTCTAAGGCGTTTGCAAGTTTGAATAGAGCCAAACTGGTCAGGAAGACAGAAGGGAGACTGGGCTACTTTTCCCCGCTCGTCAGCAAAGCTAGCACAGCCTGTAAATACATGTGCCTAATTGGGTTTGAAGGGCACCATACCATGAGTCTGCCCAAGCCTAACTCACAGTTCACCATCTGTCCTGGTAGCTATGCTACACACATAGTATATTTTTAATCCATCCTTTTAAAAAAAAAATTGAATGCACGAAGGGAATTGAAATGAGCTAGTCAAGCTTTTCCTCCCCGCAGGACAATGATATTAAGGCATTGTTCATATTGAACTCTTTCTCTTTTGGTTGAAAGGCGAGAGAGAGACTGCTTCTCTATCTAGTCTGGCTAGCCACATTAGGGACCATGGACGCGTCAGTACCTGGAAACTTGTTAGAAATGCAGAATCTCAGACCTACTGAATTCAAGTTTGAATTGTAAAGAAATGCGTATGTGCTGCTCTATAGAACACAGAGAAAATAATCTAATGGTCTCAATCTGGAGTTTGAAGCTACAAATAAATCCCCAGTGTCGATAATGGCATCTACAAACCATCTCTCAAGCAATGAGCCTTTATGGAAATCTACTATGTGCCTAGTCCTGAGTTAGGCACTGCAGGAAAAAAGGCAGGGGCAGGGCCAGAGAGTAAGGGCTTGCACTGTGGGGGTTCAGCCCCAAACCCTGCCCACCCCTTCCTGCAGGAGCCCCTACTAAGGGGCGGGCTCCTGCTGCGCTGAATTCTCTGCAGCACAGCCCCTGGGGTGACACCAGTCACATGATTGGCCCTTGTTTTCAGCAGCAACAAGTCATTAAGATTGAGCTAGCAAATCTTCAGAGAAGACAGCCCAGTCCTAACCTCCGTCATAACATTTTTCTTTTGCGATGAAGCATTGCGGGGTTTGTTGAAAGCTCATTCAGTGGTGCTAAAGCTCAAGCATTCAGGCCTTCTCCAGGTCTGGGGGATTGAGGGTTGTGGGGGTGCAGCCTGGCCTGCTAGCCCAGAGGCACAGTTGCACTGTAGAAGTCTATGCTCCCTGCATTGTGTCTTGAAAATGGAGTTGTTTTTAGGATACTGTGCATAAAACTGTAGATTCCAGAGTCAGACTGCCCTGAGTTCATTTCCAGGTTCTGCCATTTGCTAGCTGTGTGACCTAGTGCAAGCATCAATTTTCTAGCTCTTAATAAAGTGATACTTTATTTCCTGCTTAATTTGGATAAAATCCAATTTATCCTTTTTTTTTTTCTTTTATGGATTGTGTTTTTGATGTTGTCGCTAAGAAATTTGTCAAGGTCCTAAAATTTTTCTCCTATGTTTCCTTCTAGACGTTTTATAATCTAATTTTTTATATTTAGGTCTGAGCTCTATTTTTAGTTTTGAGTATGCTACAAGATAGGGAAGGTAAACAGAGGTTCTTTCTTCTCTTTTTTTTCTTTGTTTCTTCTCTTTCCTTTTTTTTTCTTCTTGACATATGGATCGGTAATTGTTCCAGTACCATTTATTGAAAAGACCATTCTTTCTCCCTTGAATTGCCCTTGCACTTTTGTAAAAAGTCACCAACAGTGCATTTGTGGGTCTATCTTTGAACCCTCTATTCTGTTCCATTGACCTATGTGTCCCCGTTGGCCAATACTTCACTGCCTTGATTTCACCAGCTTTATGGCAAGCCTTGAAACCAGGTAGTTGAATACTACCAACTTTGTTCTTCTTCATAAAAATATCTTGGCAATCCTAGGCGGGCTCTATTTTAATATAAATTTTATTATTATCTTGTTAATTGCTACACAAATCCTGTTGGAATTTTGCATTGAATCTCTAGATAAATTTGGAGAGAAGTGACATCTATTTTTTTTTTTTTTTTTAGAAAAGGACAGTTTATTATAAACGAAGCAGGATTTTTTGATGTGTGTTTTTGTGTGTATCCCTGGGATCGTGGTCTCATGGAACCGAAGAATGGAGACATGGACCAGAGAGGTAAAGTTGCAGAAAAGGACAGTTTATTAGAAGAAAAAATACATTTCAAAGAAGCAGAAGCGGGCCCGAGCAGTAGAGAATAGCTCGAGCTATTATTTAGAAGAGAAAGTATACTCCAAAGAGTTTGGAGCGGGCTGAGCAAAAGGAGCTCAAAAAGGCCGAGAGGTGACATCTTTACAAAATGGATTCTTCTAATCCATGAACACAGTATATTTCTCCATATATTTATTTCTTTGATTTATCTAGGCAATATTCTATAGGTTTTAGTGTATAAGCCTTGTATATCGTCTTTTAAATTTATTCCTAAGTATTTTTTGTTACTTTTTTCAATTTCATTTTCTAATTGTTTGCTGCAAGTCTATAAAAATTAATTTTTGTATATTAACTTTATAACATGTAACCTTGCTAAATTAACTTGTTAGTTCCAATAATAGTTTTGTAGATTCTTTAGAACTTTCTACATAAGAAATCATGTCATCTGCAAATAGAGACAGTTTTAATTGTTGCTTTCTGATCTTCACAACTTTTATTTATTTATTTATTTACTTACTTACTTACTTACTTACTTATTTATTGCAAGACCACCAGTCTAAGACTACTAGTACAATGTTGAATAGATGTGGTAAAAGTGGACATTATTGCCATGTTCCCAAATTTATTGGGAAAGTGTTCAATATTTCATCATTAAGAATACCCTTTTTCAGATTGAGGAAGTTCCTTTCTGTTCCTAGATTGCTAAGAGTTTTTATCATAAATGTATGTTAAATTTTGTCAACTGCTTTCTCTGCATCTATCAAAATGATCGTATGGTTTTTCTCCTGTAATGTTAATGTGGTGAATTACATTGATTTTTTGAATATTAAATCAACCTTGCATTCCTCAGTCATGATGCAGTATTCTTTTTTATATTTTGTTGGGGTTAATCTGCTAATATTTTGTTAAGAAGTTTTGCATCTATGTTCATGAAGGATATTGGGTTTATTAGGTTTGGGTATCAGCGTTTTGCTGGTACCATAAATCAAGTTGGGAAGTGTACCACATCCTCCTCTATTTTTTGAAAGAGTTTGTGCAAGTTTGGTGATATTTCTTCTTTGAATGTTTGATAGAATTTATCAGTGAAGTTACCTGTGCCTAGAATTCAGTTTTTCTGTTTTATTGTCTGTAAATATTTGTGACTTATATTTTTAAAGAATTTTTCTATATCACCTATTTTGTAGAAATTATTGGTATAAAGTTCTTCATAATATTCTCATATTCTCTTTTTATTATTTTAATGTCTGTAAGATCTGTGGTGATAAACTGTCTTTCACTCTTGATACTGGTAATACATGTTCTCAATTTTTCTTGAGCAGTCTAACTGACAAAATTTATCATTTTTTGTTGTTGTTGTTGTTGTTCTTTATAAAGAAACAACTTTGGGGTTTGCCAATTTTCTTTATTGCTTACCGGCTTTTATTACATTCATTTCTGCACTCATATTTATTATGCTATTTGTTCTACTTTGGTTTACTTTGGGTTCAAGGTGAAATCTTAAGTCACTGATTTTAGATCTTCTTTTCTAATACAAGAATTTTGAGGCATAGAATTCCCTCTAAGTGCTGCTTTAGCTGCATCTCACAGATTTTGTTGTATTTTCACTATTACTAAGTTTTACATATTTTCGAGTATCTCTGTGATTTTTTTCTTTCAATCATGGGTTGTTTAGAATTGTGTTTAATTTCTTAATATTTGAGGGTTTTTGTAGGTATCTTATTGTTATTGATTCCCAATTTAGTTACATTGTGTTTGGAGGATACATACTATTATTTTGATCCTTTTTATTTTGATAGGACTTGTTTTGTAGCCCAGGATAGGGTCTCTCTTGGTGAATGTGTGTAGTTGAAAAGGATGTGTTCCTTCAGTTGTTGGGTGTAGTTTTTTATAAATACCAGTTAGGTTAAGGGGTTGATAAAGTTGTTCAGAACTGCTATGCCTTTACTGAATTTTTCCTCTGGTGGCTCTAACAATTGCAGAGAGGATGTTAAAATATCCTACCACAGCTGTAAAATTTTCTATTTCTTCTTTTATTCTGTTGATTTTTGCTTCAGGTATCTTGAGGCTGTAGTCTTAGGCACATACATATTTATGTTTATTATATCTTCCTTATTAATTGACCCTTTATACTTAAAGTTTATCTCTTTTTCTAAAATTTATTTTAACTGTATTGAGGAATAATTGAAAAATATAACTGAATATAACTTAAAGTGTACACTGAGATGATATGATATACTTGTACATATCCACTATGGAATGATTACTAAGATCAAGAAAATTAGCACATTCATTACCTCACATAGTTGCAAAGTTAACTTTGTGTGTTGGGATAATTAAGATCTACTCTTAGCAGCTTTCCAGTATATAATACCATATTAGTAACTATAGTCACCATGCTATACATTAGATCCTCTGAATTTATTCTTCTTATAACTGATAATTTGTACCCTTTGACCTACATCACCCCATTTCCTCCTCTCGCCAGCCCCTCCATCTATCCTACTCTCTGTTTCTATGAAATCAACATTTTTCTTTTCTTATTTTTAGATTCCACATATAAATAATAACATACACTATTTGTCTTTCTCTGTCTGGCTTAATGCCCTCCAGATTCATCCATGTTGTAGCAAATGGCAGAATTTCTTTCTTTTTTATGGCTGACTAGTATTCCATTGTATATCTATGCCACATTTTCCTTATCCATTTTTCTGTTGAAGGACGTTTAGGTTGTTTCTATATCTTGGTTATTGTGAATAATGCTACAGTGCACATGGGTGTGAAAGTTGACCTCTTCTAGTCAGCATATAGTTGTCTCTTGCTTTTTAAAAAAATAATAATAATCTATTCTGGTAAACTATGCCTGTAAATTGGGGTATTTAGTTCATTAACATTTAATGTGATTTCTGACATGCATGTATCTGGGTCTACCATTTCATATTTGTTTGGTGTTTTCTACTCCACTCTGTCCTTCATTCTACTGTTTCCCCCTTCCTGCTTTCTGTTGGATTGTTTGAGTATATTTTATAATTTTGTTTTTACTTATTAGATTTTTAGCTATACCACTTTGCATTATTTCTTTAATGGCGATCTAGGGATTATAAAAAGCATCCTTAGATTTTCACAGTATACTTGGAATTAATATTGTACTTCTGTACAGAAAATGTAAGAAACCTTGAAAACAGTCTATGTCCATTTACCACCCCCACCACCATTACCACCATAAGTCCATAGTCATTCAAAGCATTGTTCTCTTGTATGTAATATGTCATTTTTTTTGCCTCCTTGCAAGATTTCCTCTTTATCTTTAGTTTTCAGCAGCTTAATTATGATATACCTAAATGTAATTTTATTCATAATTATCTTGCTTGGGGTTCCCTATACTGTGGATCTGCAATTTATGTCTTTCAACAAACAGGGGTTTTATTAGCTAGTTTTTTCTCAAATATATTTTCTGCCCCACTGTTCTCTTCTCTCCTTCTGGGACTCCAATTAACTGCATACTAACCCATTGGATATTGTCCCACATGTCCTTGAGTATTACTTAGTTTTTTTTCAATCTGTTTTCTTTGTTTTCTTCAGATTGCATCATTTCTTCTGATTTATCTTCCAGGTCACTCACTCTCTCATTTATCAGAAGAGTGGCTTCCTAGCCAGGCCTGCTTACTATTTAAACTTGAGACCTCAGCTCAGGTTTTAAAGTACAATAAACGTCTACAATGGTAAGATTTATTAATATTAACCATGTAGCACCATGATTGCTTGCACAATGTGGTTCAAAAACCTGTCCTCAGGTTTGACAACTTTCTAAAGAAAAGGCTCGAGATTTTGGGCTGAGTTTGTAACTTGACTAGGAGCTAGGCATCTGGTTAGGGGATAGAAACTAAGCAGGGAGTTTACAGCACAGTGTGACCAGGTGCTACAATCCAGATGTGAAAAAGTGCCATGAAAGCACTGAGTTGTACATGGTGCCACTGCCCTAGGGAATTGAGAAAGACCTTCAGAGAGTTGGTATTTAATTAGGCATGTTAGTTAGCAGGAAGAGTCAGGCTTTGTCAAAAAGCTAGAAGAACATTCTAGTCAGAAGATTCTGGGAAAGGCCTGCTATGGTTTTGGAGAAGAGGGAAAGAGGAAATGGAGAGAAATGTCCCCAAGGAGGACCATAAGAGTAATCTGTGTCAGGCTGCCTTGACGGTCAAGCTGAGGAATAGTATGTTCTTCTTGCATCCTATAAAGGTGCTGCTGGGAAGGAGGGAGAGGCTCATCCTTTATCCTGGGAAAACAAAAGCAATCTCTCTGCCCTCAAGGAGTTCTCAGACTGACTGAGAAGCCAAATCAACCTATGTCACACAACAAGAAAAAGAACACCCATGGCCATCTAATCCAGCCACCATCTTCTCTGACCTAGACTGCCATACCCTCCCAATGAGTTTCTTCCATTTGCACACTTTCAGTCCATTTTCCACACTTACAGTCAATCATCTTTTTCAAACATAGATTAGAACATATTAATCCATTGCCTAAAACCATTTAATAACTTCCCCATAGCACTTATAATATCCACACCACTTCCCATGCTCTCATGCTCAACCTTGCTCTCCTCAGTCATCACACTGTCACAGTGGCCTTCTGGCTGGTCCTTGTCAAGCCAAGCACTTGTGGGCATGAGGGCTTCCTGCTGCCTGCTGCCTCAGTAACTGTTGCCACTTTTCTCCCAGCTCTCGTGTAGCTATCTCTTTCTTAGCTTTTAGTTCTAGCATAACTCTCAACTCCTTACAAAGACCCTTCCAACCTCAAATATCTCCCCTATTAAAATCTCTCACAATGTCCAATTTATCCCATTTAAAGCACTAATAACAATGTGTGGCCTTTTGACTTACTTGTTTCCCTCACTTATAGCCACCTTCCCACTGGGATATAAAGCACAAAGCTAATGATCTTGGCTGCATTGTTCGTGAAATCCCCAGCACCTAGGATGGTGCCCAGCATTTGGTAGATACTCAAAAAATATGTGTGGATAAAGGGCTATAAGCACATGCTAAAGGTTGTGTTATAAACTCTGTGTCAGAGGGAAGATGAGTGGGGGTGAAGGATCAGAGGAGGGGAGAGAAAGCCCTGTTTGAAAGGGGCAGACCCAGTTGCCACTAGCCTATCTGCAAGGGGAGTCCCTCATGATCTTGCTATGGGTTCTACTCCTAAGCGTTCTAGAAGGAGAAGCTTTGCCTATGAAAATGATGCTTTGGATAAGATATCATATCCAGCTCTCCTGTTCTCTGGGTCTACTCTGGTATGCACACTTCAGGGCTGGGATTTCCACACTCCCCAGAAGGCTACTGCAGAGGTGAGCTCATTTCATCTTCTCTAATTCTCGCTCCTACGCCACAGGATGATTTTGACAAGATTGACTGTTCCATCTGCTTTGCCAAGCCAACTTCTGGGAGAGGAAACTGATCCTGTTTCCTAGGAGTGTACTTCTTATCCCTGAAGACAGCAAGAATAAGAGAAAAGAAATCATTCTTGAATAATCTGAGTTGCTTTATTTTAAAAAACCATTGCTGTTTCTAAAACTGGGATGTATTTTTGGAACTGCCCTGCCTGAGACCCGAGCATCATGTAATTAGAAATGCACACTGAACAAGAGTTGGAAGCCTGCAGGAGCGCCTTCATCCATCCTAAGCACTGGCCAGGGAGAGACATAGCAGAAGCACGTGCTGTTGGCCTGTGCTTTTATTGAGTGAGATGTGATGTTCAGAAAGTCTACAGCACGTATCCCAAGTGGAAATTCTTTCAGGAACAGTGCATTAGTCAATCCAGCTCTCTCTTCCCACCACCCCCCTTGCCCCTTGTTTCTTCTTATACACAGTCATGGAATAAGAGCATCTTGCCTTGGCTGGGTCAGGGGGTGTCACCTTCTTGACCCCCTCAGAGAATGTTTGTAGTGTTTTTGCTATTTTCTCTGCTGGGTGCCCTTGTGATAACAGGATGGAGGCCCAATTTGCTCTGGGGCTTCCATGGTTTACAGGACTCAATTTAGATACCACTTCTCTTAGAAAATTAAAATAGGACACAAACACCCACCCCTCACCTCCAACTTCCTTATCCTGTTTCCAGTCTGCCTTCCATCCTTCTCCCCAAACAAGTGATTATCTAAAATCTATTGGTAAAGAGTTTGCTACCAAGAGTGCTAAGTTTCTCTGTTTTAGAATGTTTTTCCTGCCGGGTTTTTGGCCTGGAGAGTATGTCAAGAACAAAGCACAGTATCTGGATCAGAGAGAGACTTGCCCTCCAGGCCAGGGAACAGGTGCAATTTTAAAGTCACCTGGACAGCGTGGCTTCTCAGGCTTTCTTCCCAACAGGTCTCAGAGCAGTTTGGACAATGATGTGCATGCTCCCCAGAGAACATAGGTAGTGTCCTGCAGGAGGCAACAGATATTCGGAGGCTCTTATGAAACAAGCCAGGACGTCCTCCTTCGGCCTCATCCTAGGAAATAATGACACAGGCAAAATCATCACTGTGTCAATGTCACAAGGGTCTGCTACTGTGCATAAGCTTAGTTACAAAAGCTGAAATTGAACTTTCAGTAGAAGAGCTCCCTCTGTGTCTATCTGCCTCATGTTCCCTCGCTCCCCCAGAAAAATGATGCCTCCTTGAAATTCTAGAGATTCGTATTCTCACGAAGGAAATTAAAATTAAAAAAAACCAAAACGACCTTCCCTTTCCAGATTCCTCCTCTGAGTGGACTGCATGAGGAGATGTCTGTAAGAAATTGTGGGTAGATATCTCAGACAGAAATTTTTTTAAAGCACTTTAAATTGACAAATCAGTCCAAACCACTAAGGTTATAACTCTTTTTTTCCTTTTCCAGCAGAATAGTAAAACAGACGTGTTATTGGCAGCTCATTAGTGCTAAGGAGAGGCTGTCTCCAGCATGACATCAGCCCACCGCTAGACCCAAATCTATTAGCATTTCACCAGAGAGCCTTACACTGCTGGCTTTCCAACCATACAGAAGATACTCATGGGGGAGAGGGGAAAGAAGGCATAAATAAGACACAGATTGGCGACTTTTTGATGTGTTTAGCACATTTTTGTGACTTCCTTTAATACCGCAGACCTTGTAGTTCTCCCCCACCCATTAGAACAAAAGACAAGCCTGAAATAGGGGTGGGGTGGGAGGGGGATCCCATTCAATAAAAAGTGCTGTTAGCCTAATTAGCATTTTTAACGCAAAACGCTGAAAAGGGGAGGCAAAAAAAAAAAAGAAAAAAAGAAAAAAACTGGGAAGAGAAGAATGAATGCCACAGCTGAGTAACTTCAGATATAAAAAGTCCCTTCATTAAATCAGTTGTTTTTAAATTCATAATTGAACTTAAATAAGGAGCGACCTATAGGCAGCTGTTTCTAATATCGAGTCCCCACCGCACATGAAAAGACGCATTTATTCCTGCAGCCGCCTCCCTACCCTTGGGTGTTATCAGCTGAACATGTTTTGAACCTACCTAATGCATTTGAGGTAGCTTGGGTTTATTTTTCTTTCAATAAAATAAATGGTTTTGTAATTAAATTTCTGCACTGCCTGTGCTTAATGGTTACATTGACAAGTGCTAATGTATGGCAAGAGAATGAGTTTGAAATGAAACATGCTGTTTTCGAATCTGCAAGCAATTTTGCAGTGGGGCAATCAAACCCCTCATGCCAGCGAAACATTTTCATTAATCTGCTCGCTGCACCCCTGCCCACTCGGCCAGCCAGGAGGACACTTCTAGCTCCCTCTTTGCCCACCCCCCACCCCTTGCCTTTTTGTCAAACACACACACACACACACACACACACACACACGCACACACACACACACACACACACACGCATGCACACACACATACACACACACGCATGCACACACACACACACACACACACACACAACTATCATGAAGCAAGCCGTTGTTTGAAACCATTTTGTGGTCTCTGGCAGGCGGGCCCGTGGAAATTCGCTGACTTTACACCGTGAAATGTTGCAGCTGCTCCTCCGAAGGGACTGGCTGCCTTAACGTTTCAATCCCTGGCAGCCAGTCAACAAGAAAATCTGTCCCTCTGTTTTCCTTTTTTTTTTTTTAACTTTTCCCCCTTAGCTAAATTTATTTTTGAATAAATCTTCTCATAGAAAATAGAGAACGGCTATTACATATCTGGACTCGGTCTGTGCAAACCACTTCAAGCCCTGGCAAAGGCGGCCGCCTTCCAGCCTTGCGCTTGTCGAAGGTTCATGAACGGAAACCTGGACGGCCAGTTGGGGCCTTGACTGGCTCCACTTCTGCCCGCTGCCTGGGGAAGGGGAGCCTGCCGCTCGCTCTCCCGCCTACAACAGGTACAGGCATTGGGCCCTTGACCTCTGACCCTGCCCTTTCCCCAAAGGCCTGTGTTCCTATGACCACTAGAGGGATGGCTCCCCAAGGCAATGACTGCTTGGGAGCCTCCTAGGCCCCTCACTCAAAGCCAAGGATGTACAAGGTCCACAAGCTATCGGGGGGTCGTGGGGCAATGGAGAGCAATGGGGTCTCTGGCTCAGCAGCTGCCCATAAGGTGTGCGACTCAGCATTTTCCCTCCAGGCTGTGGGAGAGGAGCCAGGGGCTGCCCACATGAATGCTGACTTACCCGTCAGGGCAGCCACAATCCAAGCTGTCTTACCCCGGGACAGGTTTCTCTTGCTGTGTGCTCAGACAGTGTTTAGGGGGAGGGCTTCTGTGTGGTCCCAGCCTCCATGAATTTACTGCAGTAGAAGATAGAGGAGATGGCTGCTTACAGGTGTTCAGGAGCGTGACGAAAGCTCTTAACATCTAAGAACTGCCCTGCCTGTTTCCTCATAGTGGACAAAACCTCTCATTCCATAAGAGGCTTGACTGAGGAACTCCTTGGAAAGGAAACGTAGGGACTTTAGTCTCCAGTCTGCAATGTATATGGGCAAAGCCTATCGAGAGAGGGTGGAAGAAAAAGCACTAGTTAACTAGTACCTGAACATGAGGGAGAGGAGAACTCTTGGAGAGGGGGAGGGCAGGAAGTGGGGAATAGTGTCAGAGCTAACAGGCACCTTCACAGTGGCCCTACAAAGAAGTAGAACGTTCCTTGATTAAATGACTGTGCATAGACTTACAGAAGAAGTCGAGATTTAATCTTATCCAGGATAAAGGGCAGAGGAGAGGCCCATGTCTCAGCAGGAAGAATGGAAAGAACATGAGGAAGTGAAACTGGAGCGCTACCCACATGAGCATTGGCTGAGTCTGAGCTGGGATCCTGATGAAATGGAGATGAAATTATTGTGAGAGCACAGTCATCTGCCACTCAGCCTACCACTAAAGTGATTATCCCTATTGCTCCCATGCAACAGTGGAACACGTCAGTGATGCATTCACTCATGCATTCAGCAAATAGTAAGTTCTCCTCATGAGCAAGTCATGTTGCTGGGTTTTTCACGGCACAGGCATACCAGAGATGCAGTTTTCCCTCTCAAGGAGGAAGTGCTATAATGGAGATACAAACAAAATGCTACATGACTTCAGAAGAGGAAGCAGTGAGCTGTGCCAGGAGGAATAAGAGAAAACTTCATGGAAGAGATGAGCCTTAAAAGATGAGTAGGATTTCAAAAGAGGAGCATGACGTCCCAAGGTAAGGAACCAGCATAACAGGGAAGAATGAAAGTAAAAGTTGTATTTGGAGAATGATGAGTGGTCCCGAATGAAAGGAGGATAAGGTAAGTGCTTGTGTAGGGTGTGCGTGTGTGTGTGTGCGCGTGCGTGCGTGTGTGTGTGTGCGTGCGTGTGCGCGCGCTTGTGTGTGTGTGTGTGCGCGCATGTGTGTGTGTGTGTGTGTGCGTGCGTGTGCGCGCGCTTGTGTGTGTGCGTGTGTGTGTGTGTGTGTGTGTGTGTGTGTGTTGGTGGGGTGGGAAAGGTGGTGGGAAATGGAACTGAAGCTAACATGGGACCATATTGAGATCCATGTTTAGAAGGAATGCTTTATTTTGCAAACCACAGCCACCCCTTAAAGGTGTTGGATGGGGGTAAGGGAGGAAGTGGTGATGTAATTCTATCTGTGTATTTGTAATAGTCCCTTGGGAGCCATTTAAAAAAAAAAGGGAGTGGCTGAGGAGGGAAGAAAGTGGATGCGGGCAGCCCAGAGGCTATTTCATAGCCCAGGTCATAGAGAGGCACAGGTTATGTTCCTGGAGGGAAGGGATCAATGCTGGCGACCCTGCAGAGGCTGAGGGCAGCCAATTGGATGTAGTGGGAAGAATGGAAGCACCAGCAAATATTTTGCTGTCTTCAGGGTGCATGGGAAGATGCTCATGGCCGTGATAGAGGCAGGGAACTCTAAGAGAGAAGTGATTTCGCTGGGGGAGGGAGGAAAACATCAGTTCCCATTAGATAGGTGGAGTTGGAGTTCCTGGTGGTGACTTTCATGAGACAATATCCAGGAGAGAGAAATGGACCAGAACAGAAGAAAGGCAGAACTCTAAGGAACATCCACATCGAGCAGTGTAAATGCAACCGACAAGAGGGAATAGCAGGGGAAGTAAGAGATGAGGCAAGAAGAAAACGGAGGTAAGTTTCGAGAAGAAGAGCTGAAACACATTTCTGATGCTTCAAGGAGGCCCCAGAAAGGGAGATGGTGGTTGGGTTCAGCAACAGACTCTGGTTTTCCCTTGGAGGACACTTCTAAGTAAAGGGGAGGTTGAGTGGGAAGTGAAAAGTAGAGGCAGCAAGAGTGGATTTAAAGAAGTTTTGCAGTGATTGAGTGAAAGAAAAATTTTCTTGGGTGGTGGGCCCTGGAACAATATTCAGCAAGGAGGGAGAGATTGAAAAGACACCAGAGAGGGGACTCTTTGGTGGAGCCGGACCATGGGAGAGGCAGAAAGGGGTGCAGGGACTGACCTGGGAATGCAGCAGGAAGAAGAGGCTATGGGCCAGAGAATGTTGAGATAAAGGCAAGGGGGGATGAGAGTATTGGCAGCCTCTTGGAGAAGGAACCAATAAGATCATGTGCTGAGAGTAGGGGTTGGGGATGGAGGTGACAGTAAGAGTGGGAGTCTTGGAAATTTCAGGCAGGCAGGAAATGGGATAGAAAGGCAGCAGGAATGGATGCTAGGGCACTGAGAACTGAAGATGGAAACCCAGCTGTGCAGCAGCCCGACACGCATGACTGTGACATGTGCTCCAACTGTTCTTGGCAGTCTGCAAGCAGGCACAGAAGCAGAGAACATGTGGTGGGAATACCCGGGCTAGGGGTGGCATGGCAGCCGCAGTGGGAAGCAGGAGCAAGGACGTTGGGGGCCAATCAGGGAGAATTTTACAAAGGATGCCTTTTAGCTGACATGTGAGAACTTCACCTCCAGGACCAGTACAGTCCTGTCTTGGGCTAAAATTCCAAGACCAAATTTGAAAAGGGAGGGTTTTTGGTTTTGGGGTTTTTTGCATTACATATATATTTGTTTTTATTTTTTTATTAAAGCATAGTTGGCATACAATATTGTTAGTGTCAGGTATACATAATGATTTGACATTTATACACCTTACAATGTGATCACCGTGATAAGTCTAGTAACCATCTGTCCTTGTAGAACGTTATTACAATATTATTGACTATATTTCCTGTGCTGTACTACAGTGTATTCCCATGATGTGTTTATTTTATAAATGGAAGTTAGTACTTCTTATACCCCTTCACCATCTAGGCCCTCACTGCCCTCCCTTCTGGCAACCATCAGTTTGTTCTCTGTATCTATGAGCCTTTTTCTGTTTTAAATAAAAAATACACACCACTGCCAGAGAGAATTGTAAGCTAGAGGTTTAGAAAACTAACTCCCATTGCAGCTTCTTTTCTTGCTCAGCTTGCCTGTGCTATGTCATCGAGGCAGATCACTTAAACGTTTTACATTTTTACTCCAATTTGCCTGCCTCTGGGACACATTCTGTGGCTTTACTAGCTTCCTGGAAGAAAGGTGCTATTTAAATATAGGTATCCTGGCTAAGAAAGAGGTTTGTGTCCACAAAATTCTGCAGCTCTTGCCCTCTGATTGCAGCCGTAAAACAAAACAAAAACAAACAAACAAACAAGCAAAACCAGTTGAGCTGAAACCTCATTAGTCTTTTGACTTGCTCTTGATGCTCAGTGGGGCTCTCAAAACTAAACAGATACTGAACAAATTCTACCCAGTTCGGCTTTGGAAAGTAAACGCTGTCAGAGTTTGGTCAGGTCTTCACCCTTCACGTGGATGGAGGTTCCTGGAGTCAGTTACATCGCCTAAAGTGCTGACTCTTCTGTTCAAGGCAGCATCTCAGCCTCAACTAGAGTGAAGAAAGGACCAGAAGAATTGAGGCTCACTGTCCAGGGTCAGAAAGCCTCAAGCTGGGGACAAGGCCAGAGGAGATAGCATGATGCACCTTGGGTGCTGTGAACCATGACTCCCCTGATTGACAAGGGGCAGTGATACCATGGGGTCTCTTCTTCCTGTGCCCCCTTCAAGTATCTCCATGTTCTTCCCCAAAGCCCTAAGGAGACTTTTGAAGCCACTCTTTTTCTCCCGTTAATGTTAAGCTCCGTCACTGTGTAGTTAGCAGGCCAGAGGGGGACAAAGAGAGTCAGCATTCAAGAAAGCCCTCCACAGTGTCAGCATGTGGGTTCTGTCCAGCCTAGAATCCCGTGACAACTGGGACCCCCCAGGCATAGACTGAGGTGGGGACTATGAGAAGCCTTCTCCACAGCCCTGCAGAACATGGACTAAGCGTCCAGGGCGCAGTTTTCATGATATGTCCCACTCCTCCTGTGAGCTCTCTGTATTTTCCATCAGGGCCACATTGAAGAAGAGTGACGTTCATAAGTTGAACTTCCGCCTGTCTAAAATGTACCCATCTTTTTCTCCCAAAGGATCCATTTTACCAGCTTGAATTTGATAACCTACCAAAGAGAGGAAGAAGTAAATGATTACGATTGGGACTTACCATGTACTAAACCCTTTGCTAGGTGTTCCTGTTTGCAAAGTTGTCTCACAGCATACCTGTTATTTAGGCAGCATGATCTCCATTTTACAGGTGAGGAGCTGGGTTTGAATCACACCTGGACAAAAGTGTAAGCCTGTTCTCCAGGTTTCATCTTACTGCCAAGTCCATAATACCATTATGTGCTGCCTTATGGCAGCCTCTGTCTCTCCAAATTACAGAAGCTTCGTATTCTGATGCTCCATGTTGATTTCTGTGTGAGAGAGGATTAGACATCTAAACATGTTGGCTGGAAACCAGTACATCTTTCATCAATTATTTATTGAGACCTACAATACACTCGGCAAGCGAAGAGAGATTTCCCATCTGCAAGGACCCAGCTACCGGCTCTGGAACACACAAAACCATGTCCACTTGCCTCATGCTCCCTGCAGCCAGGCCCCAGCAGCACGGATTGTCAATTCAAGATGTAGGACAAACATCACAAAATAACTCTAAGGACCGGGGAGCCCCAAGGAGCCCCTTACTACGGCATCATCCTGCACCAACGAGTCCCAGAGCAGCCTTCTTCAGTGGGGGTGAATGTGCTGGTGGGAGTCAGGCATGGTTTGTACATTGTTTTACTTGAACCTGTCTCCACTTGAACCTGGAGGAAGCCAGCTAACACTGGAAGAGAAACATGGCAGTGTTCTGGTGACAAGAAGCGAGTTAGCTCAGCATGCTGAAGCAGCTCATGCTCGTAAGTTGCAGAACCAATCCGAGCATCCTGATTCCCCCTTCCCTTGGCCCTCAGCCCTGTTAACGCTTCCAGGAAGGAAACTACACAGAGGAAGGAAGGGAAAAGGGAGGGAAGCAAGGACAATTCCCACCATAAGAAGGCGCCTGGCCTGGGATGGGGGAGGGTGGAACCTAAAGGCAGGCTGCTGAGAGGGGCCGGGAAGGCTGGATGCTTTGGGGCCAAAGTGCTCATTATGAGAAATTTCTTAATGACCATAAGTCCTGAGGGAGGCATGTGAGCAATGCCTGGCGCCAGCCATGTTTGCACGGGGCCTCCTGTCCAGATGGAAAATGTGTAGGGAGTGAGAGAGGGGGCCATGTGGCTGCCGAAGGTGACTGATGGCCTTGGGATGGCCAATCTGGCTCCTGGGGAATCAGGTGTTACTGGAAGGAGACACAAAGCTTAGTGACTTTCAGGTAAGACAGAATCCTAGTTCCTGGTTTCTAGAACAAAGTTTCTTTGTGGTTCTTTGAGAGTTTCATTTGTGTTCTCCGCCTCCAAACCTTTGCTCATCACCTTTCTTCTTTCTGTTCACATGTCCAAACCCTACCAGGCCAGCTCAGGCATTCATGAAGTCATCCCTGATGGTCTAACCTGGAGCCTCGCTCCCCTGACCTGCTTACCTGCCGTCGGCACAAATGATGTTGGTTTGAGATTCTCCAACCGAGATGCGTGTTCAGGGTGAGTGCTTGTCTCCTCAGAGCCTCACTGTTACACAAAGATCCTGGGGGAACACATTTATAAAATTTACCATATTAAAACAGTGTATGGAGTAAAATACAAAATTGGCAAGGTTTAAATTAAAGCTGAGACTTAACAGAAATTTCGTGAAGGTGGAGGGCCAGGTTGAGCCATACTCAACTGGATCCCTGCTTGCGCCCCTCTCCCCTGGGGAACTTTGGCAGAAGAGTTGGAGAAGTAGACAGTGTGATGTCAGGAGACATTGGAGGGCCATCTTCTCTTCAGAGCGGCTGGACAATGAGGAGGTGAATGAAGCCTTGCTGACTAAAGGCAAGTAGAAATGGCTCCATCACACTGCCATTAAAAAATAACAGCAAATGCTCTTTATCACACACTTCCTACATGTCAGGCACTGTGCTAATGGCATTACACATATCGTTTCAATCAGCCCTCACAACAGCCAATGAGGTCAATATCACTTCCACTTTACAGCTGATGAGACCAAGCCACCATGAGATAAATTCACTTACCCCATGTCAAAAAGCTAGTGAGATCCAGGCCCAGGATGTAACCTAAGTCTACCAAACTCTTACCTGCTATGACATGACGCTGTGGGTGTGCTAAGGAAGATACACGTGGCACATGTCTCCACAATCATCACAGTTCCTCCCAAACATTTCGTGATTCTCGCGTTGGCCCCACATGTTGACCTACACCGTTGCAGCTACAGACTCCGGCTCCAGTGGGGAGCTCAGTTTGTCCTATTGGTTTCTCCCTGTCCTGGGGCTCCTGGGCCAGGTGTGTGGGGACCTCACCCCCGAAGTAATATCTGAAAGGTCTCACAGGGTCCCAGGTTGACTTAACTAACCAGAGATAAAGTGGCTGATTTGGCCCATCCTTCCACAAGTTGGGGAATCACCCAGGCAGATCTCAGTGTCCATAGGCTAAACTAAGGAACAGTTTACAGGGCAGCCAGGGCGTGGCCGACTGTTAGTCCGCTCTGCACATGGAGGACTTAGGGTGAAAAATCAAGGCCGGAGCCCCTTTGCCCACACAGCTCATCTCCAAGGACTTCTCAATCAGTACCGTATTTGCCAGCGTATAAGACGACTGGGCGTATAAGACGACCCCCTAACATTTCCACTCAAAATACAGAGTTTGTTATATACTCGCCGTATAAGACTACCCCCTCTTCCGCACACCTTCCACACACCAAATAAAAGGTAAAACAATATCAGATTTGATTTGGCCCACTGAAGTGCAAACAAGCGTATTGTATTTCGTGTCACCACATAACCGTTTTGGCGATGTTGAGCCACCATGTCTGCTACATGTTTTTTGAGTTCTGGCCAGTGTGGGGTGCCTCTTCTTAATGCACACTTACCCCTTGGCATACTCTTTAATGCTTTCTCATTTGATTTCCAGTCCCGAACCATCTTTTCTGTTACTCCATATTGTCTTGCAGCAGCACAATTATTATTTTCCTTAGCAAAGTTTATAACTTTCAGCTTAAAATTTGCATCATACTTCTTTCTTTTGGCTGGTGCCATGATAGGGATGATAGGGGTTTGACTGGTCGACATTTTCTATGCTGTACTGTACAATGGTGCAGTATTGTGGTTGGCTGTTGGCTGTATACAAAGCCTGATTTGATTGGTCCCTGCTCCCTGTTTGCCCGCCCTGTCACTATAGCAGTCTGGTCCACCCTTGCATCAGCATCTCCCTGGGACCTCACTAGTGTGCAAGTGCGAGCTCTTCAACATTCTAACAGGCACCATGATAGCGCAAAATCGCGAATCTTCAATGCATATGTAAAGAAATATACGGTAACCCGAATTTACCACACTCGCAAAATCGCACACAGCCGAGCATACACCCAACAGCGCTGCTGATGCCTGAAAGGTATGTGGAATGAAGTGGGCGGGCATCGGGAGGCCACTATGGCACGGGGCAAGCACTATGGGCAGTCTATCTGAAGTGTACCTGGCATATAAGACGACCCCCCACTTGGAGGCATATTTTTCAGGGCCAAAAAATTGTCTTATACGCCGGCAAATACGGTAAATGTCCTGCTTGATATTTTTCATTGCAGTCGCAGTGAGGAACACAGGTTATTTTTAATTACACACACTACAGCCATTGCATTCATTCAATCCTATAGCATGTTATGAAGCATCTGACCCAGGACTATGTGTGGCTTCTGGGGTGGGGGTCTTCCTTTTCTTCCCTTCCAGCCTTCCCTTTCCTTGGCACTTCCCTGCAGAGGGAGTGGAGTTTGACATCCCATGAACACTTTTCCACCATCTGTTCAGATTTGCCCCACCTCCCAAAAGGCCCTTCTAACTTTACATTGCACAAATTCACGTCCCGGGGACTTGCCAAATATGTCAAGTCCGAATGTTTTCCTTGGCAGGGACTGCACCTCTCCACTGAAATGGGTCAGGTGATCCATTGGGCCTTGGTGCCGCTTTTCCAGGCGCCAATCGCAGCCACTGGAGCTTCCTGACGCCCTTTCCAGGCTCCACGGGCTCTGGCTCACCCTGCGTCCTGCCTGGTCCAAGCCCACTGGCTCCCTGGAGTATCAGCCGACTTCAGCAACTTCAAGGCTCAGGGCCTGCAGGAACATCAAGATTTAAGCTTTGTCTTCCTTACCTCTGTCCATCTCATCCAGTGCCCCTTGCCTTCACAGTCCTCTCCCAGCTGCCTCTGCTGGTGGTTTCAATCGTTCAGGTCAGAGGGCAGAAAGTCCACTCATCTTCTTAACCAGAATTTGTGCAGAGTATCTATGCAGCTCTGTTCATTGTCCTAGGCACTTCACATGAACAGTACACTGAACAAAATAGATAAAAATCCCAGCTTTCATGGTGCTTACATTCTAACTCATCTAATAAACTTTAAATGAAGCTGTTAGGAATTAAATAGGCTCCTCCTTTCAGGATAACTGCTTCTTAAAAGTCTGGAGAAGAATAGTGTAACCCCAAAAGGAATGAAATACCAATGGAGGAACTTCAGGTATGTGTGGGGACAATATTTGGGATGAGAGACTTCTCTGGTCCTCTGGAACAGGGCTTGGCAGCTTATGGCCCATGCCAGCCCACTGCTTGTTTTGTATGGCCCACAAGCTAAGAACGCTGTTTACATCTATAAACAGTTTTAAAAAATCAAAAGAAGAATAATATTTTGTGACATATGAACATTATGTGACAGTCACATTTCAGCATCCAAAAGTTTTACTGGAAGACAGCCACGCCCATCCACTTACACATTATCTATGGCTGCCTTCATGCCACAATGGCAGAGTGAAGTTGTTGTGAAAGAGATTCCATGTGGCCCCCAAAGTCTAAAACGTTTACTCTCTGACCCTGGACAAAATGTTCGCTGACTGCTGTTCTAGCATCTCGTTCTGTGGACAGCTATTTATTTTCCGTGAGCGTAGAGCTGGCTCAGTCAAGCAGGCAGGAATCTCTTTCTTAATTTGCCTGTAGAAGAGAATCAGAAAGGGGACTTAATGTTGGAGGCTAAGAACCTGTCCCTGACATCTGTTTTCTCTTCAGCACACACGGAGACAAGCCCTCCTGGAGGGTGTCCAACAAATGCAAGATTCTTTCCTGGCAGAATCTTCCGTGTTCTTTGCCGAGTTCAGGAGCAAATCTTCACTGTGGGAGGTTCAGGGCTCCTTGGTGGGGATGGGGTGGAAGGTGAGGGGTCATTCATGCTCTCAACTATTATTAAATAATACTGCATGCCTATGGAAAGAACACAAGGCTAACAGTCAGAGGAAATGGGTTCAAATCCCCACTCTGCCACTTAATGAGTTGTATGGTATTGGGTAAATTATTTAAGCTGTAGAAAGAAGCCTCAGTTCTCTCATCTGTGAAATGGCCTGCCTTGCCTAATTCAAACGGCTGTTAAGAGAAACAAGTGTGATCCTACAGGTGAAGGTGCTTTGTAAACTAGGCAGCAGCATGCAAACATATTATCTTTTCTCCTTTCATTGGTGGGGAGCAATATTAGCTGAATTCTCATCCTTCATTCTTCTTTGTCTGTGGAGACCCAGTCAGGTTGTCCAGGTGACAGAGACCTAAAATGGTGTTTTCCTCGACCTCAGTCAGAGTCTCTTCCTGTCCTCAGGCCCCATCTCCCACCCCTTCACCTCAGATTCCACCTATTTATTCCCTGGTGTCAGTTTTGGGAATTCTCAACCATGTAAAGGGGCATAGGCCTCACACAATCAAATAAGAACCATAGCAATACCCCTGTGGTTCTTCCCACAGGGTCGTGTCTCTTGGTTGGAAGGATGCCACAGCTGCCCTCCATCAAACTCTGATGGAACTACCAGCTACAGCCCCTGGACCCGTTTGCATATTTCTCCCCCCAGCCTGGAGCCCTCTCAAGTGCAGTGAGTTTATTTCCTACTATGTACCCGTGATTACCCTAAGTTCGAAAACTACCTTTTCAGGTCATTGGAGGAAGGGTGAAATGTGCAAAGAGGAATGATTTTTAAAAATTAAAACCTTCCTCTCTCACTGGGCTGTAGGCATCTTAGGGGCAGAGACTACTTCTATTCAGCCGCTCTCCATTGTGTCATCTGTGTGTGCACGGTGCCTGGTGCATGGTGAGCACTCAGAAAACATTCTGTGAATATCGAATGAATGAATAAATGAATGAATGAACAAATGAATGGTATCTTAGGATTTAGTGACAAGACATTGGGTCATTCTACTGATAACTTTTAAGAGATTATACATAGGCCTTCTCTAAGAAACAGCATTCTACACACAGTGGTGCCTAATATATGTCAGTGGATGGTGACAACAATGAACATGAGGTTGCAAAGTCAGTCTCCCAAATCTCAAAGCCAAATGAATAGCTCAAGACATTCATTTAGACAAGGGTCTAAGTTTAATAGTATTTAAAAACAAAAACAAAAAAACTTTCATAAGAGCATTAGTATCTTGTACTTCATATTTTGTTCAAGGATTTAGCTGCCATAAGATAATGATAATTTGGAACTTCAACATGTGACCTGGGAAGTTGTGGTGGCTAATTCATTGGTTGCATCTCCTGAGAAAATTCTCAAACTAGGAAAAAGTACTCTGACAGTGACACATAAAGGCTCGTACTTATCACTACCATCTTCGGTGTTTGGGGAAAGAAGTTTTAATTATGGGCTGCAGAACAAATGTCCAGCCATCCTTCTGCTGCTTGCTGTTTGCTATGAGTCACCCAGGAGCCTGTCCATCTTGGCACCAGTTTTCACGAGAAGCATCAGTATGTGGCCCGAGTTTGGTGCTGATAGATGGGCTCATCTGAAGGTAACTGGAAGACTGGGCCTCTGGCTTCCATTGGCTCCAGTCTTCTTTGCTCCTTTGGGTCACTTTGTTCCCTTTCCCCCACATTCCTCTTCCATTGCCTTCAACTTCTCCTCCCGAGCTGGATTTTCACAAAAAACATGGCCTCTTATTTCAGTTCTAGCAGCACTGGCTCCTCATATACAGAAGTGAGGGCTGCCGAAACACCGGTGCTCAGGACATCCGTCTGTGTGGTCCATGCCCCCCACGAGTAGCGGGAGTTCTAAGAAGGGAGAGGACCATCTCCTGGACAGCAGTGGGAAGAGGTAAGTGGCTTTCTCAGTCTTTGCACTTGGGGCCTCAGGAGAGAACCCTTTAGCCAGCCTGACTTGCCCACTCACTCCAAAGCTTCCTGAGCTCTTCCCAGCTTTTTTTTCTGGCTCAGCCATTTCCACCAGCAAAATGGATCTCTCATTTCCCTTACTATTTTCAACTAAGCGTGGACAATTCCCGTCCCCCTTTAATTAAATCAAGATAATGCTGGGATTTTGCCTACGAAACTTGACCAGAAATCGAAGGAAAACCCCAAACACTTGCAATAGGGATTCCTAAGCTGGCGGGCTTCATTAGCCAAGACCCCTGGTTCTTCCATTGTTCTTATCTAACTCAGTTCCTAGACCAGCCGCATAGACTCCTGACCTGATAGGCATGTGGTTAGCGTCAGTAGACACAGCTGGTCTCCAAAATGCCTATCCCATTGTTGCACTCCCATCAGTAGTGAAAGAGTGTTCTGTTGCTCAAGATGCTAGCCCACCTTTGTGATTGCAAGTGTTCTGTATTGCTGTCATTTTGGTGGGCGTGGATTAGTATAAAGTTGTGATGATTTTGTTTTCCCTGAAGAAGAATGATGTTGAGCACGTTTCCTTATATTCCTTAGCCATTTGGTTATCCTGTTTTGTAAAGTTCATTTGAAGTCGTTTGCACATTTTTCACTGGATCCAAGCCCTTTGTCGGATATATATCTAGTGTCAAAATCTATAGCTTGCCTTTGAACTCTCTTCGTGCTCATGTGGCCCAATGAAATCTTTTTGTAATATAAAACCACAGACTTAGCAGGATTGTAGACCCGGCGGCTTTGACTTGATTGCATTTCCAAATCATTTTTCAGAAAGTCAATAATGTTTATAATTCAGCACCACAGAAGGTGCCCTTGTGCCTCCTCTCAATCAATACCCCCCTGCAAAAGTAATCTATCTTGACCTCTATCGCCATAGATTTGTTTTGCCTGTGCTTGTCCTTCACATCAATGGAATCATACAGAGTGTACTTTTTTGTGTTTTGCTTCCTTTGTTTGTCAGTATACCTGTGAGATTCGTCCACTTTGTGTGTAGCAATAGTTTGTTCTTTTTCATTGCTATATGATATTCCACTGTGTCAAAAGACAGCAATTTAGGTTGTTTCCAGGTCGTGCTGTGATGAAAAAGGCGATATATCATATTTAGATTCTCTAATATTTATAAACATACAAAATAGATAAAGTTTATTCTTGTACATATTTTGATGGACAAGTGCAATCTTGGGCCTATACCTAGAAATGGAGTTGCTGAATCTTAGGGTTTGAATGGGCACTTTGTTTTAGTACATACTGCAAGTTTGTTCCAAAGTGATTGTACCAATGTACATTCCCGCCCACAATGTATGAGAATTTCAGTAACTCTGTCTCTTCTCCAACACTTAATATTGTCAATGTCTTTTTTCTTTTTTTTTTTTAAATTTTGGCCCTTCTGTGATGTGTGTATCTCAGTAAAGTTTTAATTTGCATTTTCCTGGTGACTAAGGTCATTGGGCACCTTTTCATATGCTTGCTGGCTATTTGGATACTCTCTTTAGTGAACTGCCTGTTGAGTCTTTTATACATTCATGCACTTTGGTTTGATTGTGCTTTTCTTATTGATTGCAAGAATTCTTTATATATTCTAGAAATGAATCCTTTGTCCGATATGTGTGTTGTGAATATTTTTCTCATGGCCTATGATTTGCCTTTTCATCCTCTTAATGATGTCTTTTGATGAATAGAAGTTCTTAGTTTGAATGGAGTTCAAATTCTCAATTGTTTCTTTGCCCTCAGAAAGACATTCTATTTTAGGTTCTCTCTGCTCTCAGTTCCCAGGTTGCAGGCTGTTCTGTGCTGACTGCAGCCCCCTCTCTTCCCCTTCCTGTAGATCCCTCTGCTCCGTTAGCTAGCTGTAGATTCCTGGGTAGGCGCTGAAACTGTTACTCCTCTTTGGATAAGCAGAATCCTTCTCTTTTTCTGACTCATGCCTAAACTTGTTTCCTCTGTGGCCACAGGCCTTTAAGGCTGGAGCTATGTCCTCCTCCCCGGGGTCTCCCTGCCTGCCATCAGCAGCCAGCACTCCTTCCCTGGGTCCCTCTGCATTTCACATTCCAGCTTGAGCCTCACCCCAGGCTCATTCGCAAAGCAGAGGTGATTCATTCATCCTTATCAATTCCTTCCTGCCTCTGGGTATGCCCACTGCTACCTTGACAGGTGATCTTTGACACTTCCTTCAGTGTCCTCTCAGCAAAGGAACATTCTCAAGATCTCCACTCTATTGGATTACAATATAAAGTTACTTTTCACCTCAGGACCAAGATCTAATATCACAGGTTCAGTGTTTAAACTCCAAATTTGGACCCAGCATAATCCAGTGAAAACCAATTCAAATGGCTCCGACCATCTCATTATATATCTCTAACGTACCACAAGAACTGCCCCTCTTCCACCTTCTAAGGGATTCTTTTCTAGGAAGTGAAATGATTTGGAAATGCAATCATGTAAAAACAGAAGTTCATGAACTTGGATGTGAAAAATGCACATCTTTATTTCTACAAACCTCTATTTGAAAATTAGCATTTCCTTTCATTATGAATATAGATAACAAACTACAGCATTGTTGTCTGTTACCAACAGAAATTACAGATACCTGGATACATTATAGTTTGAATTATTAGTCACACTTATCACTATTTCAGTATTACAGAAGTTATTAGACCCACCAGTGGGTCTTATATTTAATAGGCTAATAAAAAAAAAACAAGTATAAATAGTACTATCTTACAAATTTGTTTCTTAAAAATATTCTGATAACCTATTTCAATATAATTTATGCATTTAAAATCATTATTGCGAGCAGCAGTCCATTGGGTCTACAAAACTGCCAAAAGTGTCCTGGCCACTGAAAGAAATCAAACAACTCATGTCGACAAGACATTCTCTTAAACTCATAGCAACTTAAAGTCATGAGGTGACCTATGCAGACGAATCAGGAGCTATGCTTCGGGTTGGGTGGTGAGGAAAGTCTGCTCCATCTCTGTTAAGGGGTTCCTTTGGTGCAGGGTTGGGAATGGGGCTGCGAGGGTCTCAAGGAGCCCAGGCGTGTGGCTCCAGTTTTCTCTGGATTCTGGCATTCCAGGGATTCTGAAAGAACAAGACATCTCTGCTGCAGGTCAGAGGAAATGGGTAGCTATCCAGCTAAATAGATTTCATGCTTGACTTCAGGGGAATCGCCCAAATGATGATCTGTTTGGGAGAGTAAATTAAAGAGGTAAGCAGGCATGCTGGTTTTATTTGGTTTAACTTTTGCTGGTTTAGTTGCTCCCCTAAGCATTTCCAAAAAAGCATAGAGGTTGTCAGACCTCTTTTTCCAGCATCACTATCTCTCCCACCCGAATTCAAATTCTGGCCCGATCCTGCTTCTCAGCGGACACTGATCTTGAAGGGAAGGCCTTACCAAGATCTCCTCTCTCCAGGCCAATCAAAACATGATGATTATTTTTTTTTTTACAACTCCAAATACTGTGTCTTGATTTCACTCATTCCTCCTACCCCCATTTCTTCTAATCACTAGCTTTCCTTGCATTGCTTAAACCAGAATGCTTCCCTTTCTAGAAGCAACGCTTCTGTATCCTTATTTGATGTTGAATACAATATGAAATGGAAGAGGTTTGGGAACAACACATTTGAGCCCAATACCTTGATTCGTGCCATGAGGAACTAGTGAGGTTCCCAGATTCTAAAAATTGGGGACATATGCTTCATATTGCTACCTAAATATCCTTAAACTGTGTATTTCTCTTTGACCCGACCTCCACGCCTATCTTTCACCCTCCAAACTACCCAGGGCATCCTAACTTTCCATTTCATCATACAAGCCACTGGAATAGTGAGCTGAGATGGTTATGAGTTAGGTGACACACTTCCAGTGACACCCTTGTCTTCTGTAAAGAATGGTGTCAGTGTGGCTTACAACCACCTTCTCCTTCCTCCCCATTAAAGTCACTTATTTTGAATGTTTGTGTTACTTTCAAAGAAAAGAAACTGTAGCAGATTCTGTGCAGACATTCTTCCAAGGTGCTTCAAGTTCTCTATAAAAAGTTAAGCTGTCATTTGCTGTTATCAGGACATTTGCTGTTATCAGGACCACTAGCCAAACTGGTGAAGTTGATGGAGTTTTATTAGTTCTGTTTTTGCAATAGCCTGTCTTACTATGGAGACAAATGGGGAAACTCTGTCTTCACGTTGGCTTTGTTTTATAGTCCTTAGATGTGTAACACAAATGAATGGTTTTGAGCCCTTTCCATCCTGTAGTGATGGGTGTCAGTTTGTTGGATACATCTCAGACACTTGTGACTGAGCAGCGTTGTAATGATTCCAAGGCAAGCTGTCCTGGAACAAACGTTGGACTCTGAGTCATGCTGGGAACTTGGAGATTCTAGTTCTAACCCTTTCTAATGTGTGACCTTGGGTAGGTCCTTTATTGTTTTTGGTCCTCAGTTTACTCATCTATAAAAGAAGAGAGGAGTCCTGGATGAGCTCTAGGTCCCCTTCCAGCTGTCATTTTATTATTCTAATAAATAAGTCACAAAAAAAGTCACAAAAACATCCCAATTATAGCAATCAAGAAAAAGAACTGTGATTCTGTTTTATATGGTGTTAAAGGTTTCCTTTTGACTTTTGAGTCTCTTAACAACTCAATATGTATACCCCTGAAACTCTGCTAGATCCCTGTAAACTATTTTTTTTAATTGATTTTGAGCCAGTATGAAATCTTGTGTCTTATTATCTGAGTCTCAGATTCTGAGTTGTAAGGACTATTTAAAATGGTATGTTTTTCTTGCAGCAATTGTTAAGTGCTCAGATTTTATGATGTTTTAACATTCATTGCCATTCATTATCTAAACACTCTTCTATAATGCAGTGAGTGTGTGAGGTTAATAAGTAGAATGGAATTCATTCTGGGTTTGATTTCATCTGCTGAATTTAATGGAAGGCCTCTCTTTTATCTGTGCTTTCTTTCTCAACATGGTTAAGGCAAAGGGACTTGGAAAAGCTCAAACTCTACTCATGACATTAAAACTCTGTGACTTTGGGGAAGGAAAAAATGTTTCTCTGTGTCTTCATCCCCAAACTTAATAACTAAAGTTGTGGTGACGTTTCAAGTAAAGAGAAATCTATTCATTGGTCACTATATATTTTTTTGAGTGATTAAAATATTCGCCACATTGATTTCTTTTCAAATTGAGACTTTTCCCACCTGTATAATGCTCATAAGTTCCAGTTGTGTTTCAATATTCTGTTTGTTTGATTTTATAATGCTCCAAAAAGGAATGTACAGAAAGAGGGTTTCAGAGGGCACAATAACCTTTCACAGTCCAATTGCATCCCAGGCAAAAGGCAGCCCAATTCAAGTTGCTGCTGAATGCTACATTTTGCCTCTTTTGGGCTATGGGATGCCACAGACAGATTCTTGGAAGGCTATGACCTTGTCGTCAAGTCATTCGTCCATTGAATAAGGCTCTTCTCTCCTGCCTTCCCATTTCTGGCTCCCCAAGTACCCTCCCTCCTAAGTACACACTAACACTTGTACTTGGACTGCATTTATCAAAACATGTACTTAGAGTTTCATTTACTGATTGCTTTGCTGCACTCCAAATGGCCCAGCATTTTGCCGATGAGAGAGTGTAAATCATGCCTTACGTGGGATACGGTAGGATGTGATGTTTAGAGGAAGGAAAATATGCTTCCTTATAGGCACTAAACCATCTGGATTGGAGAGAAAAGCTTCAGTCATTCATCCTGATGTTTTGTCTACGTAGCACCAAACATCTGGAACCTGGGTGACAGGCTGAATTTTTCAATTCACATCCAGATGTTTTTGCATTGTGCTGAAACAACTTAGAAGTCAGCTATATTTTTAAGAATTTTAAAAGTAAAAGCATAAAAGCTACACCAATTTAAGTTCTGAGGTACAAAAGATGAATGAAATAGAAGCAAACTTTTGGTTGGTTCTTTATGCTATATATGCAAGTTTTTAATTTTTTTTTAAAGCCATACATTTTGTTACTCAACTATGAGAATTAAAACACATATACCCAGAAATACTGTCAGTGAAAATACAGTGATTTACACTGATGTTCAACAGTTGAACTGTTCAGGTTCTACAAATTCAGGTAAGACTTGGAAACTTAAAAGAAATCATTCTAAAATAGTTGCTTAACTGCTTGAGAAATGAGTTTCATTCCAAGCGGCTCTCTGTGACTACATTTATTCCTTGTGCACAAGCGAGAACGCATGATCAATAGGTTATCAAGGCTCTACCAGGATTTGCCAGGAGGATTTTCAGACCTTTTTGAAAGATGCATTTTTGAGAAATGCTTTTAAATGATTCAAAATGGAAAATAAGATTCCACCCAGTGGAGCCACCTTGAGCATCTGTCTCAAGAACATGAGCAGAAAGGAATTTTAAACATTCCGCAGCAAAACCATTTGAAAAACAAATTCATTGTGTTATTTTGAGAATTGTATTTCTCAATTCTCTCTCATATTAAATAGAATTGGGTCTAACACTTGTGAGAAGGCATGTTCACAACATGTTTCTTGTATTAGAAGACACAGTATTTAATCCGGCTCTTAACTGCCGACAGTCTTTGTGGGCATTTCTATGCCATGAAAATTCCAATATATTTTTCATTATTTCCACAAAGACATATCGGGTGTGTACATTACACATAACAGTGTTATTGAACTGAACCGGCCTGGTGCAGTGTTTTTGCTGACTCAGCACATGGTTTCTCTTTTCCAGATTAGTAAAACAACTCTCCTTTAGGGCAAATGCTTCACAGAAAGCAAAGGGGACCCGAAATAGAGAGGGGCCTTATTTTCACCTTCAAGTATACCAAGTCCAAAGGCAAATGCAAAATCATACCCAACTTTTCCAAGTTTATAGACTTGAAAAGATTCCCCCTCGTCTCTCTCCCACTCCAGCACTCGAGGGAGTCACATTAAGTTGGAACACAGTTTGCTCTTCACCCATGAACTTGTACCACGCCTCTTGGGGTGGGACTCCCGTGCAGGCTGCCCATGCCCCTTTTTTTATGCTTTGTGTACAGTATTTTAAGCAAGGTAGGTCAATCTTGTTTTTTACAGACTTGCACCAGCAAACATTTCTTAAGAGTTGTGCATTAAGGAAGCGGCATATCCCAGACATTGCAGATACTTGTAGGACCTGGGGTGACCCGGAGTCACATCACTTGTCCACCTTTTTTGCCTGAGTTAGCGCGGGAGCCTTCAGAGGTTTAGAGTTGTGTGTGCACGCTGACCACCATGTACATGCTAAATGGCATGGCGGTTCCTATACGTATAGGACGTTCTCGTCGGTTCTCTGTCCCGTGACACACTTAGCAATCTGGTGCAGTAGGAATGGCTGGGCTGCAGGATAACTCCTGGAACAGGGTCAGGCAGAATACTGTGAACCTCCGGTCTCCTCAAAGCCCCCCACCTCCCCCGCCTTTGGCCTCCCCCATGACCTGCTCGCTAATCAATGCAAATGTCGTAGGAGGCCAGGCCCGCAATTGGCATTCCAGAGAGCGCGGACCACCAGCCGAGCTTTAAATAAGTGCAGATGTGACAGGCAGGAGACCCAGGGAGGGCCGCCTTTCTGCCACGCACCTCCCTCCGGGAGCAGGCCGATGCACACCGCCGCGGGCCTTGGCTGTGTGCGCAGTGCGCCCACGGCGGCAGCGGGAACTGTGTCCTGGAGAAATAGGGTGCGCACCAAAAACAGCAGAGGAAATGGAGGCCCCCAAGTTTGAGGGCAGCGCGGGAACGGGGTGAGCCTAGTCGCCCTTAACTTCCTTGGCCCCGCGGCTTCTTTCCTAAGTGGCTGGAGCGTAACGCACCCTCGTCGCCCGCCGCCCGCCCGAGCCTCCAAGGGAAATCCCTAGTCTGGCTGGCCCGGACCGCCAGGGAGGCTTCGCTGGCTCTTCCAGGGCAGCGCCTGACCCGCGAGTCTGGAGCTTCTCCCCCACTGCTGCGTACCCCCACACGTGGGAATACCCCTCCCCGCCCCAACCCCAGCCTGGAGGCTCGGCGCCGACACCAAAGAGCTGTGTTCCAGACGTCGTGGCCTGCGGGCCGCAGCGTGCGGTCCTGAGAGTGCGGGCGGAAGTGGGGGGACAGGTCAACTGTGGTTCAGTCCCCAAGCCAGGGTGACGGCTCAAAGGCGCTGCCCCGGGGCGAGATGCAGCGTGGAAGCATCAGGCGACGGGCAGCCGCTTCTCTACAAACCGCCCGCGGACCCGGCGACCCGCAGGCCCCGCGGTAGCCCCGACTGCGAGCTCCGAGTCTACAGGGCTTCAGGGGAAAACAGAGCCTTGCCCGTTCTTTGGGGTTTCGTCCGTCCTGAGCCCGATTCCGAATTTATTCACCACCGTCCCCTCAACCCCACCATGTCGGGGCGGCTCCACTAACCGCGTCGGGTCCGGGGCTCCCAGCCCGCACGGCCACCCTCGCCCTCCGCCCCGGGCCTTGTGGGTCCCAGCAAACCCCCTTCCGCCTACCCCGCCAATCTACGCCGGTGCCCCTCGCGTGGCCCAGGAGGGTGGCAGATGTCGCAGATGCAGGCCCCTGGGCGGCGGCCCCCCTCCGCCGCCCGACACGGCGCCCAGGCCAGCCCCCCACCCCGCCCCGCCCTGGAGACCACCCTGGCCCCGAGCATTCCTGTCTCTCCGGCCGCCGACCGCGCCAGCCCGGGCCCGCGCCGCGGCGGGAGCGGCTCCCCTCGGAAACCTGCAGGCCGGAAGGGCCGGCCGCCGCGCCGGGTGCGGGGCCTTCTGCACGGAACGGCCCCGCCGCCCATCCCATCGGCCTCCAGCGCGTCGGAGACGCCCGTCTCGGCGCCTGCTCCCCTCCCCGCGCCCCAGCGCCTCTGCACAGCCCCTCGGCCGCTGGGCATGCTCGGCAGGACCCCGCGCAGAGGCCGCCTGCCGGAGCCCCGGGGCTGCGAGCGTTATCCGCGCCGCCGGCCCGCCCCGGGCGTCCGTCCTTCCCTCCCTGCGGGGCGCGGCGTGAAGGGCAAGGGCTCCGGGCGGGGACCGCCGGTACCAGCGGACGCCCGACCCTCGGCTCTGCAGCCCCGCAGCGCCGAGAGCCACGTGCGCCGAGCAGGCGCCGCACCCGCCCGGGTCCCAGCGGCCCCCAGCGCCGGAAGGAGCCTCCGCGCCGCCGCCAGCACGCCGCGCCCGCTGCAGCCGCCGGCCCGCACCTGCACCCTCTCCTGCTTGCCTTTCCATCCGCGCGTAAAAATGCCGCGAACTTTTTAAAAACATTTTTTTTTGCTCCCACAGACACGCACGAAAGAGACAAGGGGGATACGACCATCCATCCGCGCGCCGAGGCACAGAAACGCGAACTGGCCCAGAGCGACCTTGCTTAGCTTAGCGCAGAGACTCACTTAGTAGGAGAGGCGGAAGCAATGGGTGTGCGGAAAGGGGAGAGACACTAAAAAGACACTGACATGCATCTTCAAATTATATCGAAATACCATCCAAACCCTTAATTCCTGTTCGTGGACCTGGCCTAATTGAAATGCCGGTTGTAAGCAAAAACAAAAAGCTTGAATTTATTGATGCAGGTCCTGTTAAAAGAGGCCAACGGGAGTAGGAGATACGTGGCAATTCAGCTAGGTGATGGCGACTAATGGATTTTTTTTCAGAGACGTTCTAATGAGTTTTTTTTTATTTTTTTAAATGCAAAGTTTAGCTAAGCAACTTTCTCAATAGCAAACAATCCCAGATAATATGGTCACTTTCCTCATGTGAAAATTCTTGATGGTGTATTACCTAAAACAGAATTCACAAGGTTTTCGATTGTGTAACATACACAGCAGAACGTAACCTGGCTCAAGAACTGTTAAGTCCCCTTATATAAATACCTAATTCCATCATTCAAAAATAGTTGTTGGTTTGTGGAGTAAAGCTAAATCACAGGGCCAGGCTTAGCTGCCCTTTCATAAATAATATCTCAACTTTCATCCAATCCCAAAGAAGACAAACTGCAATGTCAGTATTTTGTTCTTTAGAGGGAATAAATTGTTCTTTTCAGCTGTCTGAGGTGCTCAGGAATGATATGTGCTAAGCATTCACATGAGGATATTTTGGAAGATGGTGCAGGTGTGGGCTGACTTAAATTACTTGCTTTTGTGTTTTTCTAAAAGGTCAAATGTAGGATTTGGTTTTCGGGAAGGCAGAGAGAATAAGATTTCTTGACATGAGTTAAAATGCCCATGTGCCCAGCCTCAGATGGAGGAGATAATACAAACCTGATAAGGCATTTAGCTGAGGCATCCTGAAAAACGATGTGCCTATCAGCATGCCTGTCATCAATCAAATATTATTTAATATTTGTATTCAATTAACTAAATGACTCTACCATTTGGAGAATTTTCACAAATAAGCAATTAGTAAAATGATTAGTAAAGTCTTCCACACTCATTCAATGGTAAATTATTGAGCAATACTTTAACTTGTAGAAATATTTGATAGCCTGGGAACTAGTGGTGCATTCAAAAATGGAGTGCAAGAATTTCACAGTTTAGTTTTCTAAACTAGTAGAAAATAATAACAGAATTACTCAAGAGGTTTTTTTTAAATCATTTTGGAACAAAGACTAAATTTAGGAAACAAATCAGAGCAGTCTTAACATCTGAAGACATAATTGAGTTGAGTATATGGTTTCTTGAATGATTTTCCATATAAAGTAGTTTAATGGCCTTAAAAAAAACTCTGCTTAATTAAACACAAAAAAATGGCTATGTTAATGTATATTTTTTTGTCTTATGTAACTAGAATTCTTTGCATACCAACATAAGAAACTAACAGCTATGTTGGCTATATTCCCTAAGTATCAGTAATTTAAATTCCCTGAATATAATTGACCTCATTAAGTTGAATCATAGGACATAAAAGCTACTGGGGAAACTCTTTATATACAATTATGCAGATCAGTAGTAGTTTTTAAGTCACTAATAACTAGACATATAAATTTTCTGGGTTGAAGGAGAGACTGTAAATCTATCTTGTATAATTTCCTAGCCATCTCTTAAAATGAGATAAATTATAGCATATAAACATCTTTGGGATCAGTTTTATTTTAAGGAAATAATTTTCTTTGCTGTCAGGGATGCCCATGAGGGCAAATTTTTATTATATATTTGAGAGCTGTTAAATTTGATAATTAAACACATAATTTTAAACCATTTCTCAGAAAAGCTCTCAGACTATTAATAGCATTTTACTTCTGAGAAGTGCATTAAAAATACAAAGTTAGTGGCATTAATATTAAATTTTCATAATTAAAAATCTGTACATACAACAGGAAATATGTGCAAACAAAAACTAAAGACTGAGGTCCAGGTGAAGGAGGACATTAAAAATTATGGTTGACAGAAAAATAATCTGTTTTACTAGTAATTCGTGCTGTATTTTCCCTCTTAAGATCTGCCCTTTACAATGATGAAATTGCTCAGGGATCCTTTCACCAACCTCACACAATTGCAGCTGTGTGTATATGTTTGCATGTGCGTGTGCGTGTGTGCGTGCGTGGGTGCGTGTGTGTGTGTGTGTGTGTGTGTGTGTGTGTGTGTGTGTTTCAATCTCCATTCGCCTTTGCAGGGCAAAGAAACAAAGGAAGAATGAAAATCTTGAGCTACTCTGACACACACAAGGACTTATAGTTTATTAATCGGAGAATTTAGCTTATCCCCTCTGCTATTCATCTGAAATTAATTAAGTGTGTAGAATTACAAGGTGGGTGTATCCGAGACAGCAGGCCCTGCTCGGACTAATCAAAAGGGCACATGTTGAATGAGCACAATTTAGTGAAGGTTAATCCAGCAAAGATGATACCTCCCTGGTCTTAATTACTCTAGGTGATAGATTGTGGAATGGGAAAGTAGGAAGGAAGGGAAATTTAGTCCTACTGAATACCAGGATTTTCTAATTTAATTTAGCTCTCTGTTTTCACAGAAGCAAACAGTTTCCATTCCAGAGAGCAGGACCACACTGTCTGGGTTCTTGTTTAAGGTAGGTAAAACCACAACAAAAAACAATTGCATGTGCATTTTTAAGAAAAATAAATAGAAAAAAATAATTATGAAGCTTTCGAAGGTGTTGGTGATAATATGCTTTTCATTACAGACATGTCAGTTCAGAATTCTTCACAGCTCTGTGGACTCTTTGTGATTTATACTGGGGGTGGGTTACTTTTTTGAACTTTCTTCTGAGTGCCGAGACTGATCAATGTGTTGAAATAAATAGACATTTCTGTACCTACAAAACTGCATTAATGAAATGAATGCGTATGTATTATTAAAAACAGTACAGTTTAAAATATTAATAGGCACACTGCTAACCACCACAAATGAATTGCTCCATTTAAATATTGTGGAGCAAAAGAAACAGGCATAAGAATACATACTGTATGATTCCATTTATATAAAGCTCAAAACCAAACAACATAAATCTGTAGTGCTCCAAGTCAGCACAGCGATCACCCTTAGAGGCACTGCCTGCAACTGGAGCAATAGGACTGGAGACACCGATAATGTTCTGTTTCTCAAGCTGGGTGCTGATTCCACACGTGTGTGCATTTAATGACAATTCATTGATCTCATGTATTTGTGGACTTATGATTTGTGCATTTTTCTGTACACATTTTATTTTGGTAAAACATTTACTTGACGAAATGAAAATGAGTAAGAGAAAAAAACACTTAAGTAAGGGAATGGGATTGTGGGACATTTTTAAGAGACAAGGGTGAGAGCTGAGGGCTGGGGATAGAATTCTAAAAGAGAGAAAATACATTAAAATAGCTAGCAAAAAGTATCATTAACAAGGTCTCCTGTGTCGCCTTTGCCATCTTAATATCTGCACACCCACAAACACTTAGATTACTCCTTAGTATCCAGGCTTCACCAAATATCTGGATCTTTCTTGTTTCTTTTGAGTATGTTCAAGTCCAAGTCCGGTTAAGGTGTTTAAGAATCTTATTCTTTTGTTGCTATTTAAGGTGCAGCCCTCCCCGCCACACACACAAAAAGCTCATTTTCTCCTTGCACATGCATTAGAAAATCATCAGATGATTTCCTTGTTTTCAGTTTTGTGATATATTTTCTGTTCAAGAGGGGGTATCTGTTTCTGATTTATTAGCATTTGATCCCCTAGTTTCCTGCCATTGATCAAGCCTAATACTTGGCTCAGCTGATGAGTTTTATATGAAAACTGATATTTCAGGAAGACGGGAGGTTGAACCCATTTTTAATATTTTCCCCCCTTCGTCTCTTTCAGAGTTTGACGTACACGGGAGACACCTAGCAAAGCCCGAAACTTGATTATTTTTCACCACATCTCCCTGGTCTAAAACTTTTTTGGAAGTCAAACACGTATTTATCAATAGAAGAGATGTTTGTCCAGTGTCATTCACATCCTGTCAACTGTATATACATTTACACCCTCTCGCCAAAACATGCCTTCACCCCGCTGCTGACCGGCTGTCCTCCGTTCAATCTCCAGTGAAGTCTCGGTGAGTAAGGTCAACTCCTTGGAAACATCTGTATTTGATCAGTTTGCACAAAACAGGGGCCTTCCTAATGCTGGACTTCCCTGAGGTCTGCTGCGACAACAGTTGATTCACCACTGCTGCCCAAGCCTCCCTCAGGAAACTTTTTTTCTCTCTGAGACGATGCCCAGACTCAATTCCACTCTAATGAGCCCAGGGCGTTTGCAGTTCCAGGCCTTCCGAGCTGGCAGCACAAAACCGGGGGAGAATTTCCCTTCAACTGGAAGATGTTGTTCTAGTTGTTGCTGAAGGTAGGACAATTGCTGGTTCTTTATTTTGGTCCTGGGAAAGAGTAACAAATGGAATCTGATCAGAAAGTCAGCAACATGTTGACAGTGTCAGCCATTCTAGACCCTGCTAGGGTCAGTTCTCTGCTCCCAGGTGCACATCCGTGAGGGATTAGCATCAGCCTCTGTGTCTATCTGTGTTTTCTTTTCCTTTCTCTCTCTCTTTTTCCAACCACAATTTAAGCATTGCATTGTCCACACATTCTTTCATCAGAAAAATCTAAAGGACAGCTCTAGAGCTTCTTTTTCTTTAAAGCAAAAAAGAACTTAGGATAGTCTGATTGCTTCGGATGGTATTTTGATAGGCAGAATATACATTTTTTTCAGCTCAACAGAAAGACAGAGGTGAGGGCTGAGAGCAATTTAATGCTAAGGAAAATTTGACGAAAAGCCTAGTGTAAACTTTTAAGTTAAACATCACCCTGAACACAATATGAAAGAAGTTTCTTTAAAATTTAAAGTAGCATTAAATTCATTCTACTGGTAGAGCATTTAGAAAACCCCCTGTCTGGTGTTCACCAACTTTGTTTACTACATTTTTAACATATACGAGCGTGACTGTCCTTCATCTATAAAGATGATGAAGCAAGAAGCTGAAAAGACTAATCAGTGACATTTCCACTGACGGACTTCTGCATGAAATAGGTATCGAGTAAGAGGCAAGAGACACACAAGACAGCCCCCTTCTTCAAGAGCTGTGGGTCCAGTTGAGGGAACTAGACAAAAATACATGAAAATGTAAATAACAGAAAAAAGCAGGAAGTTTCAGGTACGCGTAAGTGGCACAGCCACCTACATACACATCAACCATCCTTTCCCCCATGTTCAGCACATAAAAACTGGTCCCTGGTTTAGGGCTGATGCCTGTTTGTGGTCCATCTCAGCTCTCAGTGCTGTTTCTTCCCCATTACCCCATTTTCAGCTGTGCTGGGGTTCGACACACCTGCATTATAATCCCGGCACTTCTGGGACCTAGGGCAGATGACTGAACCTCTCTGTGCCTCAGGTGCCTCACCTGTAGATAATGGTACGGCCTCATGCGGCAGGTTGGTAAATGAGACAATGTAGGAAGCGTGCTTAAAGCGAGGCCTGGTGCATATGTCATGCTCAGCACAGTCAGCTGGGACTGGTACTCAGATTCCTGCCGTCCCCCACCCTCCCACATCAGCCAGCCATGCTGTCTTTAATATCTACCGATGCAGTTGGGATAAAAAGGAATTGTCTTGAACTACTTCAGCAAACTGCTTTTTTATTGTATTTCTTTTTTTTAGTAAACTGCTTTTTAAAATAGTCCTGCTGAAAAGTCTACTGGCTTCCCCAAGCAACCCAACTCAATAGCGATGGACATTTAGGGTGATTCACATCACCGTGTTTTCCCCTAAGTGCACAAATGAAGGAACAGTTTTTTCTGCCACAAAAGGATTAACTTTTAAAGGTCTTGAAATGGGTGTAGAAACCCTTCTTGGCACCAAGGCCAACACTAGTCCCAAATGTTAATATTCTCGAAAACCGGACCATCTTGCATAGTTTTAAATGGCTTTATGCAATTGATTCAAATGCTTTTTCTTATCTCAGCCTAGTCTCGTATGTGTATGTCTGCAGATTTTTTTTACTCATCTCTGCTTCTGAATTGCCTGATGGCCATAGGACCCCATTCCCGTGTCTTCCGGGTCTGCCCCTGCCTGGCTCTTCAAGACACTGTGCGTGTCTCCCACTGCCTCTGGCCACTTCGCCTCAGCAGCCTTCTTCTCCATGCAGTCCAAGCGACTCCTCGTTTCTTCCCTCTTGGCCATCCAGGTCTCCTGCAGGATTAGGCTCAGTTTCCACTGTCTTTGGAATGAAACTCTGGTTGTCACCTTTAGCGCTGTGAGCATTGGTACTCTTGAGAGCTCTTCTTTCAAAATGAAACTTTCCCAAGTTTCTCTCTTTGCTTTGCTCCCGCAATCAAACTCACCGTACCCTTGACCTTTGCTCTGTCTCCCTTCTCTGGCTTTCCTCGTGCACAATATTTGTCTTTGAGTGAAGGGGCAGGGGCTGCAGGGTGAGGAAGGAGATGCTGGAGCCATGACTGCTAGCCTTCCTTGGTGCATCATGTCTTCCTCCTTCTACGGACCCATGAAGACAGTTCTGGAGCCTGCCATAACCTCCTCCTTCAAAATTACTTCTGGGAAACCCGCTTTACCCCACCTGCCTACCTGCTAGGACCATCCAAAAGCACAGTACGTTCCAACTGAGTGTGTGGACACTGTCCCTTCTCTAGGTATGAAAACCCCTTCACTTTTGTGTCATGTCCCTAGGGATGTGTCTTGACAAGAGCTGTGCCCAATTCAGTTCTTTATAGAACCAGGCATGTTCCTATCATTAGATTAAAAGTCCCATTCAATTCTGTTAAATCTAATTAATTTAAAATGTAAAGATGATTTGGGGTTGCCCTGAGCATTGGAAAAAAAAAAAAAAAAAGACTGGATGCCACATCTCTGCCCTCATGATGGAAAATGAACACGCATGAAAGAAACAGAGAGCAAGGCAATATCTGTGTGATCAAGAGAGGTGCTAGGGTGATCAGCGTTGGAGGTAGGAACTCCCCTGGGAGAAGTCAGGTTTGTTTGTGTCCAAAGGATTTGGGGGGATGGAAAAAAGTATTCACAGTACTTCTTACTTAGTTTAGTGTCCACTTTACTAATTTTTAAGCAATGAACATTTTGAAAATACCCACATACTACTGAATAACTAATAACTCAAAAACATCAACTCAAGTAATTAGATTCCCCTAATGTTTTTGCACACTTAAGCAGTCGAAGTCTTCACAATTCTAATATAGCAGATTCTCCTAATTGCTTTAAACACATTTAACAAATAAATCAACAATGATTTGATTATACAAAACTCATCAGTTCACTTACACTGACATCTGCTTCAAAAGGGCTAATACCATACACTTAAATGTGGTGCTTCTCTTTTGTTTGTTTGCTTTTATTCTAATTGTTAACTTTTTAATTCTTCGTTCTTCACCTTGGGTATGATTTTCCCTCAATGACCCTTAAGAGTCAGACTTACTTTCTAAGCCAAGTTAAGGTTGCAGATATAAGTGGATAACCCTGATTCAGGACAGGGTACAAGCGAAGGGTGTGCTTTCCAGGGGCAATATCTGGCCAGCCAGGCACTGTATTGTAACACATGGAGATTTTCTTTGTTACATCACAGCTGCTCAAATTATAGAATCTGACCAAATACATTTTTATTGTTTTGATCTTAATCTTCTCCCCAAAATGATGCTTATTCTGAGTATCTTACCTTATTGATAGTACAGTCTTACAGAAGTTAACTCTACCACTGCCTCCTCTGAGTATCTTCTCTTCATTTCATAGCAGGTATGAGCCTATTTTGCAATTGCTGGTGCTCCGTGGCTCAGTTCCATTTTAACTCAAATGTTTGATAAATTTGGGTAATCAAAATTATAGAGCTATAGTATTGATGTTCCACATTCCACTAAACTAACTATTAATATAAGATGTGGGGCATGTCACTTTCCCTGAGCTCCAAGTCCCAGATTTCACCTCTGACGTTCAGTCAGCCCTAATCATCTGTGATGCTTGGATTCTTAGTGGCAAAATGTATGTGACATACAACCAGTGCTGTGGGCCTTCATTGGAGGGTGTGGCCAATGTGAGCTGGAGTTAGGGAAGTCCTGCAATGGAGTTGATGGGCCAAGTGGGATCATGAAGGATGGGAGAAAGAGAAAAGGCAATCTAGAGAAGGGGAAAATAGCAAAAAGCAAAAGCCTGGCAGGAGGAATTAGGTGGTCCCAACAGAAGTGGAATTCAAAATAAAACTATTCAAGAGAAACCACAGTGGTGGCAATGGCCGCCAGGAGGGATTTGCACTTTTACTAACAGTGAACTTTGGGCATGTCTGTCCTGGCATCTCTGTTACCTGTTAGCTAAGCATTTTTCCTACTTGACAATTGTGAATGGGGTTTCCTTTGAGGCTATAAGTTCAAATCCAGACACATCTTAGTGAAGTTGTGTTTACTCTCTCTGCTCTGTACCCAGATGCTGGCGAAGGGTGCCATCTAGCAGACCCACAGGTGTGTGAGTGCAGTGGCTCTGCCCCCCTTCCCTTTTCGTGCCCAGCCCCTGCCCTCCTCTTTGAGTTTTCTATTGCTATGAAACCAACCCCTCCAAAAAATAAGGGCTCACAACAGCAATTTGTTATTATCTCTCTCCTGGGCTTTCTCCCAACGTGGTGGTTTTAGGATGGCCAAACTTCTTACGTGGCCTCTGGCTTCCAAGAGGGAAGAAGCAGACGCTGCCTTAAGAAGGCCTGCATTTGGGAGTTCCAGAATGTCATCTCTATGGCATTCTGTTGTTCAAAGCCAGTCACAAGGCCGGTCGCGATGAAATAGTCCTCTTGACGGGAGGAGCAGTCTGTGCAGATGACAGCTTGGTGGTAGCCATCTTTAAGGACTGTCTCCTCAGTCTCCTCCCCGCTGCATAGTCGTGCATGAAAGCTGCTGGAGGGATTACAACAACAGCAGCAGCCGGCAAATAGACCTCGGAGACAACAGCAATCCCCTTGCCAGGTTGCAGAAGTTCCCATCTGTGAGCAACTGCCGTAAATACTGGTGGCTTTGCTCATTTTGACTCTTCATCACACACCTTTGGTTACTGATCTGCTTCTAAAGTGTGATCCTTTTCCCTCCTAATTAGACAGCTCCTTAGACAGCTCCCAGGGGCAGTGACCACCTGTTCTTTCACATGCCTGACTGTACCTTCAGTCAGGCTAATAGGTTCTGAAGGAAGTTGAACTTGTACAAAATTCCCTGCATTCATATCTCTTGAGCACTAGCTAGAGGTCTAGAGTTACAGCAGTGTACAAAATCCCCACACTCATGGAGCTTCCATTATTACTGAGTAATCATGATGATGATGGTGACCAGACCCATCATATATTGAGCACCTATTATCTCTCTGCCAGATATTGTAGCTGTTGCTTTATGTGTGTTGTGTCCTTACTCCTCCCAGCAACTCATGAAGAGAAGCTATGACTGTCCCCTTTCACAGAAGAAGAAACAGAGGCTTTAAAGAGATTATGTCATTTTCCTGAGGCCAGAATGCCTCGGTGACAGAGCCAGCATCCAAATCTGAGACTATGTAGCTCTAAAGTGGGGTCATTACCGCTATTCTGTTACTAGCTAGGTTGTGCAAATGCCACTTATCAATGCACAGTTTTCAGTTATCCCAAAAACATTATGACATTGCGAAAACAAAAATGCCGGACAAGCGTGTGCCAGGGGGCATGCGTGTGTGCGTGCACCTGTGTAAGAGAAGGTCGTTGATACTGGGGAAACCTAGCAACGCTAATGTAATGCAGTGCTTCTCAGTGTGGTCCGTGAGTCAAAACTATTTTCATTACAGTACTAAGACATTATTTGCCTTTTTATTCTCATTCTCTCACAAGTGTACCCTGGAGTTTTCCACCAGCTATAGGATGTGTGATCTCATAACAGACTGATGCAGAAGCATATATGAGAATCAAACTGACTTTAAATAAATCAGACATTGCCAAGATTTTCAAAATTGGAAAACAATGCTAGGTTTTTTTATTTGTTGTTTCTGAATATGTAGTTATTTTTCATAAAAGTATTTTGTTAATATACAGAGGGTCCCCAAAAAATGTATACATATTTTAAGAAAGGAAAAAACTGTATTAAAATTGTAATACAATGAATGACACTAGCATTCATTTGATTAACGCCATCTTTTGAGTGAACGTCATACTACACATTGCTACCGTATTCAGTTCAACTTCTAAAAGTAATATAGATAACATCTCTTAAAATGTGCACCTTTTTTGGCACCCCCAGTATAATGGACTTATTATTTTTAAATGGGTTAATAAATAAGTTTTTTTTTAATTTTCACAGTTTTAATTTATAACATGGAAGTTATTGATAGATATAATTCATATAAACAAAAGCTTATTGGAGTCCTCAATAATTTTTAAGTATGAAAAGGAGTCCTGAGACCAAAGAGTTTGAGAACTACGCTGTTATGTGCTACAACTAGGGGGGTGGGGGGTGAAAGTTGGAAACTTCTGGCTCAGTAGGAGAAGCTAAAGGTGTAAGTCCTTTGCCTGAGTTTTGGTAAGCATTTTCAAAGATCTAAAGGCGGTAGAATGAGATGCTCTGAGAGGACAGAGCCCCTTAGAACCATGAAGAACCCACTGGAAATGAGAGTCAAACAGGATGTTGAATTCTCCCTCACCCTGCAACCCAGGAGCCCCAGCAGAAGTTCAAAGGGTGAGGCATGCTTTGCCCATTGCAGATTATGGCAGCAGTCATTTGCTACGGAGACTGAAACTTTTGTTTGTACTGGAGAGCCAATGCTTTAAACAACACTGCCCAGGTGGACGAGTGCATGGCCCTGACACCTGAGGACATCAGGTGGGGTTAATCTCCAAATACCCAATATGTACACACAGATTTGGTTCTGAAAACAAAATGGGCAAAGCCACATCTGCTCATCAGCCTGGCTCTCCAGAAGCAGCTAACACTGTGCCCCCACCCACACCCCACACCCATTTCTGCCCAGATCTCCCAATGAGAAGTGGGAGAACAGAAACTTGTGAGGTGGATGCTGCAAAGGACAAAGCACATTCCTTGATCACTGCTGAATTCCCTGTTTTTATCTCCAGCATCCTGCATTTGGGGCAGTCAGTCCCACTGAGCAACTTGATCAGACCCAAGTCATACACTTAGTTCTTTCTAAAACTTCTTTGTTATGGTTGTGAAGATGCCAAGGACAGTATGAACAAAAACATCTACACGAGCAGCCTGGTCTACACAGCCCAGCCTCACCACCTGACCTTCAATCAGAGGAGCAGAGGATGCCTGCAGACTGGCAGCCACACGAACCAGCCCCAGGATGACCAGTGAGGTTTGCTAAAAGGCTGTCAAGTTATGAAGCAGCTCATCCCTAAAGGTGGGATTCCAAAACCTGGAATGTGGTGAGTCCAGGGACAGAGGATTAGAGCCTTAGCCCATGAGGATGAATCACTCTTTCTGTAGTTCTCTATCCTGTTCCCCCACAAGCGCCTTTCTTTATCTCTCTTCTCCTATTCTTTACTTGGTTCCTTTGTCTCCCACTCCGCTTTCCAGCACCATTTCTTCTTCATACATCTTCCCTTCCTTTTGTAGAGTTTGAGCCTGGAATCCACGGGTGTGATTTTTGCACTGCTGGAGACCCCAGAGAGCAAGAGGTGCTGCTGAGCCCTACTGTAGAAGACAGTAGAGGGGATGGGAAGAAAGGGGGAGTCAGAGTCAACAAAGTGCCTTCAGTTTCAGAAAATCAGAAGCATGCGCATCTCATTTTGCATAGATTTTATTTAATTTGACTAGGATAATGATGCTATCTTTATTCAACCCCAATCACAGAGATGAGTGTATCTGAATATTTAGTGTCATAACACCGCTTATTGAGTTAACAATGCTTGTCTAAAAGGCTCTTAAAGCTACAAAGTAGCACATCTCTAATGGTGGAATCCCAGGCACTGAGGCAGACTGATATTGGGGTAGAAGAGCTATTCCAGCCTCTCTCCAGCTACAGCAAATGAGCAGCCATCTAGTACAGTTATATAAAAGGCAGTCTGCATCAATTTCCATCTGACGGCATTCTTGTAAACTAAAATGACATCTGGTGAGTTCTCTTCTCCAACCAGGAGCTCTAGGGCCTTGAGGTTTACGTTAGTAACCCATTCCTTAAAAACTGAGCATTGCTCCAGCAAAAGGTAACTTCATAAGCCCCTCGGACCCCTCCCATGGGAATGAGTTGCCTGGGTGACTCGGCTCCATGAGCAGAGGAGTGCAGCAGTATTCATTCATTCATTCATTCATTTATGCATGCAACAAATAAAGGAGGGGGAGGAAGAAAGCCAGTGAGGAAAGGGGTATCAGGCTTTCCAGGGGACTGGGGGAGAGGTGTTACCAGCTTCGCAGGAGTGAGACTCCTAGCTGGTAGGATCAGCTCTGGAACCTCAGCCAGAGCCTTTGAGAGAGGAATCTCTGTCTCAAAGCAAAGAATTAACCCCCAGAAATGGAGAAGATGAGAAGGAAGAGAGGAGCCTGTGGGCTCCACAGTGTCAGCTTACCACTTAGAATGGTACCTCCAGCAACGCCTCCCCTCCTTTCCTGGCTTTGCCTTGTAGAATTTGGCAGAAAAGAGCTTTGGGAAGTTTTTCGCACGAGCACGACTCATTTCTCTCTTGAGCAGGTCAGGTGGGAACCATCTGCTCTGAGGTCTGTGTGGAAGTCAGAAAAGCCCTCCCAGGCTCTCCCGCCAGCCTCTCTCTGATGCTGGCTTACTCTTCTGGTATAAGCACCCCGAGCCCTAAAATATAAACCCTACTAAGGTAAGTAACAGATCAAGCCTTGAGCAGTTGTCAATCCCCAGCAGGGCAGTGGTGAAAACGCAGCTGCTGGTAAAGGGTTACCCGGTATTTGGGATCAAAAGACTTGGATTCAAATCCCACACTTTTTAGTTGCATGGTCTGGCACAGGTCACTTAACCTGTTTGAGAAATATAGATTAAGAAAGAACTTGTTAATATGTTTTTTTTTTTCGGATCTGGAACACAATAGTGTAGGTCATTATTGCCCAGTTTTATCAAATCTTTTTGTGAGTGACAGCTAGCGGGGAGGAAGTTGATCAGGAGGCCTGGGGAGGAGGGCTAGCGCAGAGGAGGGAGAGCTCCACCACAGAAGATAGTCTAAGGCAGACAGGCCTGGAAGGGGACTGGGCACTTGCAAGGCACAAGAAGGTCAGAGGAAATAGGGGAAGGGTCTTGGGGGAAAAAGAAGAAAAGAAAGAAAGTTGCCCAAGTCAAACAGCCAATTGAAGATTTGTCTGAGACTTGAGATCTGCTTCCATTGCTAAAACAGAGACCATGGAAGATCCTTGAGAAGCGATGTATAAAGGCCCAGGGACTGCTCTGTGGGACCAGGGACCGCTCAGGAAAGGGACAAGGAAGTCATGAGACTCTCTGGCTTCTATCTAGGGTAACTCTTGAAGAAACGCCTGGGGTTTCCTCACTGCTGTTCTCCAGGCTCCGGTGAGGGTCTGCCCTGTACCTTGCCATGGGATGGAGAACTCTCCAGGCCCAGAGGAGCATTGGGCAGTAGGTGCTCAGCCTAAGATATTTGGAGTAGATACTTTGTCCACTCACTAGGAACATACAGACAGGGTGAGGGGGGCTACAAAACCCCCATCTTTAACTCACAACTGGTTAAGAAACCACTTCTAATAGAGACCAGTCTTCTAATCTGAAACCTTGGGCATCTCAGCTTATCTGGACTTCCGAGACATTCAAGGTTTTACCCAGGGAAACATGTCCAGTTGCATGGGGAGGAGGGAGGACTCATGAAAATCACTTTAAATTAATTTGAGACTGCTTCTTATGGCAGGGGAGCTCCATAGGCCCCAGCTATGCTAATGCAGCCTTGAGGTTTGAAGGGCAAATCCCCCCAAACGCAGCACCACCGCCACAGTAACACTCTCACTGCTCGCTCCAGGGCCACGAGGCTCTTACCACATTGTAAACTATACATTTGCAAATCTCACAGCTAATCCACAGTACAGCCTGCCTGCAATCTAATATGGGTCTGAGAGCCCGGAGGCACCCTCGTGGCACAGGCAGACCCTGTCTTAAGCCTCACACTGAAAAGTACAACGGGTTAGCCAGACTGCAAAATATGTAACTTGAAGTCCCTTTGCCATGAGAACCACATCTCTGGAATTTCCTGGCTTCGGGAGGGGTGGCGTTCAATTTCTAACCTTTGCTTTATGTTGGTGGAGCTCTTGCATTTTATTCCTGGGGTTGTTTCTGTAGATGGTAGGGAGGTGAGGGGGCAGGGAGAAAGGAATGAAAGAATCTCATAGGAAAATGAGGAGCCTGAGGCTGCCAAGTGGCACACTGTGGAGCCCCAGCTGGGCCTGGCGCAGTGGGTCCTGGGACATAGCAATGCAGACTGAGGTCGTGGCAATGCCCCCCTGCCTTTTCCTCACATGCACACTCCTACAGGTTTCCTCACAGCCTGATAATTATAATTATGGTGAAGTAAGAACAGCTATCATATCAGGGCAAGAACGCTGGACTTGGGGTCAGAAAACCTCATTTCCAGCCCTGCTTTTACCACTTGCTACTGAGGGACCTTTGGCAAATCTCTCGACCTGTCTGGGTGTCAGCGTCCTCCTTTGTCAATGGGGCTAATCTTACCTCACAGAGAATTGTGAAGATTGGATGAAGTACACGGGAAAATGGAGGCCACCCATGAACCCATCTAGAGGAGCTCTTTGGGCTATTTGGGTTCAGAAAGGTTGCCTCTGCAGCTTAGCACAGGAACAAATAAAATGTCCAGTGAGCGGCTCCTGTGTGCTGGCTACCTCGCTTGACCATGAGGGGGAGGGGAATAAGAAAGGCCACCATGAAGGCACAATTGAGTGTTCAGGACGAGCCACCAAGGCCCTCAAGAGATAACTAACAGGACAAGGCACCTTTGGCTAAGAATCAGTAAATGTTGAAAAGGACTCAGAGAAGAAAAGAATGAGCATGTAATAATGGATGAGAGATTCTTTCAGAGAAAAGAGGCCTTTGAATGCTTTATCCCGTTCGCTTTGGCATCCTGGGATTATTTCTTGTCCCTATTAAGTCTAGCCAAATGTATCCAAATTTGAACAGTCACAGGATCCATAATCTAACTCGGCCTAAACAATTTGAGTAAACATTTCCAGGTTAAATTGTCTTCAGACAACATTAGTGTCTTTCGCCAGAAAATTTTGTCTTTCATGCCCCAAGTCTCTTCTCTAGGTCCCAACACATGCAGTGTGGGGCAGGTTAGTGCCTGGGGATGCGTAGTCTCCAAAATTGTATTGTTCTGGATGTGTTTCGTTAAAAAAAAAAATTATCAAATGTCTCACCATGTAATTCAATTTCTTGGCTCCTACCTGAAAAAGCCTGAGATCCCCTCTGAGGGAATGCCTTGTTGATAGCTGAGGCCTTCAGTCTGGGACCACGCCACACATGCCGTCTCCCCTGCAGCCCTGGGGTTCAAGCTGCAGCCGCCAGGGAGGATTTGAGTTACAACTTACAGAGCGCAATGACATTTTTAAAATATCTGAGCATTTCTCTTGCTGCCTGAAAAACTTCTCCAGGCATGTCCCTGTGTGAATATTAGGCGACAAGGGCCCCGTCCTACAGGGTTACCTCTAATCTGAGCGATTTCTGAAGGTCATACTAAGGCTGGAGTTTTAGATGAAGTCACATTAACAGTGAAGGAGCAGAGTGTGCCTACAAGCTGGGAGTGGCATTTCCGTGGAGATCTAGGTTATTAGATATTAAAGCAAAACCAGGGGTAAATATAGGGACAACCTAACAGAAGCAAAAGGCCATAAGGAAACATAGCAACAGGGGTTGTCTTTGTGGAAATGGTATGATAGGTGCTGTCAATTTTTTTCTTCATGCTTTTTGCAATAAAAATTGATGAGAAACTGATCGCTAGAAAAATTCCCAATAACTATTAATTTAAAAACGAAACAAAACTACAAATGTTCTTTTGAATCTAAACCACTTGGGAGTTTGGTTCTGTATTATCTAGGGCAAGTTCCTTCATGCTTTTAAGTTTCAGTTTTCTCATCTGTAAATGGAAACCAACAATACGACTGCCAACCTCCATGGGTTGTTGTAAGGGTTAAATGAAGTAAACCAAGTAAAGCTTTTAGAGGAGCAGCTGACACTTGCTAAATCCCAGTAAGTTGTAGTTGTTCATGATTATCCATCATTTCTTATTATAATATATATATATATATATATATATATATATGAAACAGAGACCTTGGAAGGTCCTTGAGATGTGGTGTGTGTGTGTGTGCGTGTGCGTGTACACATGTACATATACACACATACATATATGCATATATATGGAATGAGGAGCTGATGCCATCCTTCCTGGATAGCAGAGGGGAGAGTAACTCAAGCCGGCTCAGGTGGGATAGGAGAGAGCCCAGAGCCCCTTGGCATGATGATAATGAGGTCTCTTGTTCCCAAACAGAGCCAAAGCATACCAATATGAGAAATAGTCCTCCCACCATGTGAGAGCACCTGTAGTGCCTTTAAAAGTTCAAAGTGTTGCCTTGGTTAGGTGTGTTTACTTTTTCTAGTAAGAAAAATAGCCATGCCTTTTTAGCAGGGAGGTTGAACTGGAACTGGAGGGTCCACATTCACCCTAATAAGAACAAAGCACAGCCCACCCCTTTAGACAGGGCAGAAGAAAGCCTCTGTGAGAATCTGGCCCAAGTTTTGCAAGGAAAAAGGTCCAAAGGGGCAGAGTCTCCTCCTTTTTTGGGGAGAGGGGGCTGTTGAAGGAAGAATAGAGGCACGTGACTCAGAAAATTTAAGAAGATGGTGGCAGAGATTGCTCATTGGTCCCCAATACCCATCTCTTCTTGCTTTAGTAACAGATCCTTGAATTTTGACTGGCCTCATGGGTGCCCAGAATAAAGACACATTCCCCCGCCTCCCTGGTATGTCACTGTACCTGTGTGATAGCTTTTGGCCAATAGGATGTGAGCAGAAGTGATATGTACAACTTCTGGGTCATGTTTCTAGAAGGAAGATGCAGCGTCTCCTCTTCTCCCTTCCCACTGGCTAGACTGCAGACATGATGACAGGAGACCTGGAGTGGCTCCTGGTTCACAAAAGGGAGGCTGCATGTGGAGGACAGCAGAGCAACAGGACAAGCGTCAGTTTCCCCCACTGTAAAGCTGTCATAATAGCCAGGGACTATTTATGCTCAGACTGTTAGAGAGAGAAAAATAAACTCCCATCTTGTTTAAGCCACTGTACTGGACAAAATGTATTTGATCCCTATAGATTAGAATCATTTGCATCTATACATTTTATATCACTGCATTTCTACCCCTACAGAATTGTTAATTAGCCTAGTTAATAGGCAAAGATGTATCTCCTTCTGAGTCAGATCATTTCTAGAGGGTCCATTAGATAATATGCAGTGCTCCACTGAAAGCAACCCTTCTTCTTCAAGCAGAGCTTTCACTCAGTCTGTAGTAGGGTGGGAATTCAGGTTACGCTCCTCTGTCTATTCCGCCTGTCCTCCAGCTCTTCCATAGACCACTGAGGGTCCACTGAGAATCAGCAAGTCCTTTGATCATGGCTCTTGGGGTTGCCCCATGACCGACCCTTCTCTCTATCATGGAGAAACCAAAATCATCACGTGATTTCTCTTCACTTCAGCCCTTTTCTCCTGATCCTTGGGTCCTACAGTCTCTCCCCTAGCCTCTGATAAATGTTATCAGCCTTCCTTTCATTTCCATCTCATTTCATTCTGAGTGAGTTGGGGCCTTTAGCTCCCAGAGGAGGAACACCTGCAAGACAATCTAAGCATCATTTTGCCAAGAGCTCTAATTATCAAATTCCTTGAGCTGCATTACCAAATGCTCTTTTCACAGGGTGTGCCAGGTCCCAAGGTGGGGATGGATGGAAACAGTGTAGGGAGAGTAGTAAAACCCCGTCGCATCACCGTAGACTTTCACATAATTAATGTGATTACCTGGTGTATCCTGCATGCTCAATATAAGGTAATTACTATTCTTATCTGAAGAGAGAGCTCACTGATGGCCAGGATAGTCGTGTAAAAGGTGGGACTTGAACTAGGCAGTAAAGATGGCAGAGATGAGAGATATAGAAAGAAAATGGAAGACGGGGTGGGGGTGGGGGGACATCCCAGGCAGAGGGCTTGCCATGAGCAAAGGCAGGGACACAGGAATAAACAAGAGGAGACTAATGAGTGTGAGAGAGAAGTGGGATCAGTGGTGGGGCAGAGGGGCTGGAAAGCTGAGATGAGGAGCTTGCACTTGAGGCAGCAGAGATGGGCTCTGTGGAAGGTTCTGGAGTTGATGTAGGCCTTATATTGTACAGTCATATCCCTTCACCACAGCACAGCAGAAGTACCAACACCCATAAAAGCCCCTTCCATTACTGTCACTTCCTCTTCAGCAGGACAGGGGTCCTCAAGTTCTGACACACTTTGGGGTAGAGCTGCCCCCCCAGCTACCAGACTTCTCTAGGGGAATTTAGATTGTGGTCTATTTTCATGGTATTTCTGGGAAGACCTGTGAAGGCCAACCAACTAGTTTATGTTTCAAATGAGGCTTATTTCACCAAACTTTGAAAGCTTGAGTCAAAGCTTCCACCACAACTACTGCCGTGTAACACAAACCTACAAGTACACTCTGTTACCATCTTCACAATGTGCCTAATGGATGTGGCCACCAGGAAAGCTGAAAGGCACAAAATAATTATTTTTGGCTGTCAAGTGGGCATTTGTGCTAACAACATTGTCTAACTGCTCAGCTGCAGATAGAGTCTAAAAAAAAACACGAAGGTGCCTATGATTTACTCTCTAAATGTCAGGTGAAGAATATTAACCTGATGGTAATAAATTTTTAGAGGCAAATCGCTTGCATATTCCAAATCAGACAGAAGCAGCAGTGTATGTGTTCCGCAGGCTCTATCGGTGAGTTCCTATTTCTGAGACATTTTTTATGTCCCCATTGTTTTCAAAACAACGTCAGAGTATGTGGCTTTCAAAGATAGCAATGTCAACCTCCAAGCAGATTCATGAAAGAAAAGGGAGCCACGTTTTATATTTTTCTTTGGTTCTCTCTTAATAGTGTGACAATATCTTGATGAAAATTGATAATTGAAGCAAATCTTGCAGAAATGTTTGCAGTTTGTATTTAAACACATTTTCTATTTCTTTCGAATTTCCCACAGATGCCTAATACAGGGCTGTTCATTACTATGTGTACTGTTAACCAGTGAATGCTATTAGTCAGGAGGGATGCTCTCAGCAGCTCATAACAAAATGCAAAAACTAAAAAGGGCTTAAACAACTTGGGAACTTATTAGCTTACCCAACAAAAAGTTGAAGGCAGGGCAGAAGCCGATTGGTCAATGCAGAGACAACCATGACAGTTGACCCTACACTCTTTCCATTTTTCTGCTCCATCATCTTCTACATGTGGATTTTCTTACCCTCCACATTCTATACCCAAATGCAGGAATTGCCATTTCTCTTTGTTCTTCTCTTGAGAAGGAAAATCTTTCTTAGATGACTGAGGCCACCTTCCCCTCAGGTCCCGTTAGTCAGGACTGAGTCACATGACCAGGCCTAAACAGCCATCTTGAGCTTCTTCAGAAGGAAATTGCCACTGTGAACCAGGAAGCAATAGAGGGTTGATATTGGAGAGGCCACCAAGAGTCTGTCATTTTATCTGTGTGTAAAGGATGTTTCTAATGTGAGGTGAGTGATAACAGCGGGGGGAAAAAACCAAGTTTCAGAAGTTGTGTGGTGGGGGACTAGGCTGTGAACCATTGATACCAAGTGCCTAGTTTGAAGAAAATTCCCCAACCCCTCCCAGCCTGAACACTTGTAAGTAAAGTCACTACAGAAAGCCACAGAGTATCAAGTTGGCCCACAGCAAGTTCTGTTTACTACTCAGTTTTGTAAATTGGCTAAAACAATTGGAAAAAGTCATGATCATCATATTCACCTTTGAGATACTGGCTGCTGACATATGTATTCCAATACCTGCACAGCTTCATAAAAGCATGAAGTAGCTTGCAGCCAATCTTGCTTGCAAATGAAATGTGTAATTGTTGGCTATATGCAAAGATACAGAGCAAATGATAATTTATTTGCATATGATATGTAATTGTGTCACATTATAAAAAAGCAGAATAGCTAGCTGTCCAATAAAGCCACCAGCTGAAAAAATTAGCCTCTCTTCAGTGGATGTATATGACAGTATCAAGTATCTGGACCAATTAAGACAAAAGGATCTGGGTATTTAGAAGTCTGGAAAAATGAGCCCTAAATTACCTCTAAGTAACTGAAATCAACAGAATATACAGTATACATATTGTGTGTTATATAATGTAATTGTATTTATTGTAATTATTGTAATTTTAATTATATAATATACAATGTGTAACATGAGCATATGATATATAACATTATAATCTATAACACATGCCTATATATATAGTACAAAGAATAAAATAGTAATATTTCAATTACAGCAAATTACTTTCCATGTATTTCTCCTTTATATTAGTTAGATACATCAGCTTATGTTACCAAGATTAAAGATAAAACCTGTACAATCAATCTAATAATATAGGTTGATAGGTTTGACATCTAGAAATCATGCCAGAGGAAACGTATTGCCACCAGCGTAAACAAAATAGAAGGATCTGCGTGAAGCAAAAGGACGTTAGATTTGCTAGGCTCCTGCAGACAGGTGGCTCATCTTCCTGGTATTATCTGGCTTTTCTGGGACATCACTCTCAAAAGCAGAGTTTTCTTAGGTGTTACACACTCACAACAAGCTAAATCCTTAGGAAAACCCCGGTGCCTCTGTGGGGAACTTCACAAAGCTTTTAAATGTTCATCGCTCTTAACATATTTGGCAAAAGTCAACACCTGAATTCCAGTCAGCTGAGTCTGCCTGGAGGAGCTGAGGGCGAGCCGGCTGTCAGAAACAGCAGATCCTGCTCACCCGCTCCGGCCCACTCCACCTCTGGCCAACACACTTAGCATTCAAGAGAGACCTCCTGGCTGCCCTTCCGTCCTTCCTCCCTCCATTCTGTAAACTGAGCGCCTACATAGAGATACGCAACTACAGAGGGCGAAGAGATGAAAGAGAAGGTATGGACCCTGTTCTCATCTCAAAGTACTCAGAGAAAACAAAACAACACACAAAACACTCACAAGCTAAATAGTGGTGGGCAAACTGAACTGAGTGTAAGTATCCTCTTCCCTTTCCCATCCTTGGTCATGGTCAGAGTCCGAAGGTCTTGAGTGTCCCTGGGTTATCTCCCAGAGGTGACTTTCACCCTACTTGACCCAAACCAGAACACTGTCAGTGGGCGAAAGAAGTTACTCACGAGAGTGAAGCTGTAGAGAAAAACCACCGCCATGCTCTGCATTTTGAGCTCCCCAAGGCAACAGTGAAGTAAATATTGTCATAGAGAGCCTGTGATCCCTCCTGAGCACACCCAGGGTAGAGTTGCAGGCAGGCCTTAGTCATGCTGCATGACGACCGGGTGAGATAAACACACAGACTTGGTGTTTAACATTTCCTTCCGTGGGGCTGCCGGGGCCTCTTCTGAGGGCACAACACGCTAGCCTTGCCAGCATTCCTTTTTTCCCATCCCTGCTCTCAGCTAGGGAGAAAGGAGCTACACACGACTTCCTCCCTTGCCCCTAAATCCCACACCCACTGAGGAGTTTAGAGATGTATGTCGTGAGTTAATGTACCAGGCCCAAGCTGGGCAGGGCTTCTGAGTTTGCTGACGGTCCAGCTTCGTGGGCAGGAGGTCTGTGCAGCACAGAGCCCCACCCTTAGATGGGTCCCATGCTTAGATGCGCCCACACTTGGTTTAATGCTCTGCTGTCACAGTCTGAAAATTCTCAAGAATCTTTGAACAAGGAGCCTCATGTTTTCATTTTGCATTGGACCTTGCAAATTACACAGCCAGTCTTATTGGTCATACGGTCTTTAAAGGGATTGGGTCCTTCCCTCCCACTGTCTCCAGAAAGTACAACTCCTCCATTTCCAACTTTCATTTTCATGGAATCATTAAGTCACCCAAGACATACTCCCAGGCCGACTCTGTGGGAGGTGGGAAACAGTCCTGGGGATGAAAATGAGGCAGATGCAGGCTCTGGATGTACCAGCCTCACCCTCCCCTCCAGGCTGCTACTAGCCCGGGAGCTTCCATTCCACTTCCCTGAGAGGTCTTTCCTCTCAGTCAGCATGTACTCACTGCTGACAGCCATTGAGAGCTCCCTGTGTGAGAGGTGAGACAGGAAAGGATGGCACTTTACCCCCATGGAATGTAATAGCTACCTGAGTGGACATCAGTTGGCAAACAAAGTCTTGGTGTATGCTGAGTGCCAATGAGGACGAGCTGTCATATCGGGATGGGAGAAGCAAGAGTTCAGCATGGACTGGGGTGCTCAGAATTCATGGATGATGCACAGCTCTTACTTTATCTCCTTCTCTTCCCACAGACCAACCCTTCGCCTTAGCCAGCCCTCTCCCTAAAACCTGCCACTGATAAGGAGGGGTGCGGAGGGCTGGGAGAGGATCCGAATGCCTCCATCTCTAGAAAGTGACACAGCTTGTACCGGATGTAGTCCCTGTTGGTGAAGATAGATGAAGGGAGTCTCTTTTTTTTTTTTTTTTAACTGAGCCATCCTAACACCTGTTGGCGGTTCAGTGGCAGCTCAGCTCAGGTCAGGAATCCAACCGGTGACCCTGTTGCTCAGGGCTCGCACTCTTGAGCGAGCTCTTAACCAACTGAGCCACTCAGCCGGCCCGGGAGTCTCCTTCTTATAAATAATTAATTCAAAAGCGTCTCAGTCAAAGGAGAACAATTCATTCTGGTGAGGAGGCAGTGAGAGCCCATAAGATAGTGAAAGTCTGAAATTTCCACCGGACCACAGGGGTCTGCTTACCAATAATTAGTTTTCTGCTCACATTTTTATACCAGCAACACAAATTCTCTGTACCACACAATTTAGGATAGAATTAATTTATTTGGATAACAGTAAAAACCTGATGCTCTGTAACTTTCTGCATGAATGTGAACCTTATCTTTATTTTCTTTCTTTTAACTAATTGCTTTCTAATAAACATTTTTAGAGCAGTCACTATATGCCAGACACTGTGCAAAGGGTTTAATACAGATGATCACATGTAGACCTCGCATCTGTATAAATAGATACTATTCGTTATGCGCTGAATGTCTGTGTATCCCTCCCAAATTCATATGCTGAAACCTACCCCGCAATGTGATAGTATTAGGAAGTGGGGCCTTTTTGGAGGTGATGAGGCCATGAAGGTAAAGCCCTCTTGATGGGGATTGTGCCCTTATACAAGAGCCCCCAGAGAGCTCTCTCACCCCTTTCTGCCATGTGAGGATACAGTGAGAAGACAGTAGTCTACGAACCAGGAAGCAGGTCTCACTAGACACCAAATCTGTCAGCACCTTGATCTTGGACTTCTCAGCCCCCAGAACTGTTAGAGATAAATGTTCGTTGTTTAAGTCACCAGTCTATGATATTTTTGTTAATAATGGCCTGAACTAAAGAAGACACTGCTATTATCTTTCGTTTACAAATGAGGAAATTGAGGCATGGAGAGGGTAAGTAACTTGCCCCAAGTCCCTCAGATGCTAGGTTATAGATTCAAGATTTGAACCCTAACAGTTTAGCACAGAGCTCATCTTCTAAGTAATCTGCAACCCTCGCCTACCCATCTCACACGCCTTCATTTTGCCTTGAGCTGAGAATAAACTAAGTGTTGTAGATTGAGTCTTCACTGGAGAAATGAGAGACAGTTGGAAATTCAGAACCAGTCTATGCTCCGGGCCTTTACCACTCCACACCCCACCCTGCAGACCTCTTCTCTTGAGAGTTGGGTGAAGGTGGAGTTGTCTTCCGAATCTTGAACCCACCCAGAAACTTTCTATCTCTTCTAATGTCAGTTATATAAAATGAGAGGTTTGAAGATTCTACCAAATGTTGAGCCTCTTATACGTATCTTGGAAGATGATAGGAAGCATTTGCAAATTTCCATGGACCATGTTGCCTGTGGTTGCAATCAGTGCTTTACTTGTTCCACAAAGAAAGTTCCCTGGGCAAGGCTTCCCAGCTCAGGACCCTTTCTCCTTTTGGTTATTGTAAACTCTTATTGTCTCAGAGTTTCCTTAACCAGTGTTCTTACCTGATGAGTGAGTAGAAAGGGCATGACTTTCTCCCCTGGACTCCCTGGGCCAATATAATAACAGGGGCAGCCATTTATCACCATTTCCCTTAATGTGCAGGCAGTCCTCACATTGCATGGTAGTGCAGGACTGTAAAAATGACAGTGAATGCTGAAAACCTGCAAAGCTATCTTAGTAATTATGGGGGAAAGTTATAATTGTTCCGTGATCTTTACATTTTTTTGTCAAAACATGAAGAACTCTCTTCCTGTCAGTTATAAATGTTTATTGAAGTGAAAAGAATAGTGAAGCCAATATTTACTTAGTAGATTGTAATTTAGAACATTAGCAACATTGACAATTAATGTATTTTGTTTCTTTGTAAAAATTCTGTCGAGAGGTTTGAATAGTGCTTGCCACTTTCTCATCATAAAATATGATATGGAGAAAGCACCTTTTCTATCCTTGACAAATTGTCATACTCTTTTCTAAGTTTGGATCAGCTTTCAACGCTTCATTTTTTTGTGCTTTCCATGTTCTGAAGTATGTCTGAGAGTTTCTTTCATGGGAAGTGTTTTTTTTGCTGGCGTCACGTCTTCTGGAACCTCTTCATTCCCTTTGTCACATCGCTCTCCTCATGTATGTCACTAAGTTTGCCTTCACGAAGATCTCTAGAAGAGTGACATTGTCACTGTTCCCATGGTTAGCTATTCCTTTTCTAACTCCATTTATGTTGGGTTTGAATTTCACTTCCAGTATTATCATTTTTGTTTCTTTGCTGCCCTTTCATCTTTCTTGGCTAACTCCCCCTTTTTGATTCTCATGTGGATTTATCACTGGGAGATGAGGAAAAAGCTACACGCTTTGCTGTCTGTGCGTGAACTGAGTAGCAGATGCACCCACCACCCAAAGGCTTTGAAATAAGTGATGCAATTGGTCACTGATCATGAGGTTCCTCCGTCATTTACATAGAGATTTGGAAATTGAGGCTCTAGTGGAGAAGTTTGTACTTTATGTAATTACTCACTGTGAATACACATAGTAACTAAAATTCAAACCATGTTGTTGGGGACTTGTGTTATTGAACTAAACCACGATAGCTGAAATTCATGCTTATTTGAACTCTGCAAAGGAAGAATGCCTCTACATGATCTCATTTAGTTTTTATGATAGCTTGATGAAGGGTGAAGGTGATGCCATTATTGTACCCATTTATAGACGAAGAGGCTTAGGGAGGCCAATCAACTTGCACTCACAGGCACATGGCAAGTCAGTGAAGGAGCAGGGACTTGGGCATCTGCATGCCACAGCACCACTCCCCAGGGTCTTAATTTGGAAGGGAGAAGGTAGTCTGTGCCTTTCCCTGGATGGTACCTCATCACACAAAGGACTTTTGCAGCCTCATCACACTTCTTGTGTTTGGCCTACACCGGATCTTTGGCCTAGGCCTCATTTAAACTTCCCCAGTGATTCTCACACTGCTGACAGATAGCTTGGCTTATCACCCACTGAGGCAGGGAAGATAAGGATTATCATGTCCATTTGAAACAGGAAGAAATGAAGTCCCAGAGAAAGAAAGGGTCTAGTCCATGCAGCCCAGCAGGTTGCCAGGGCCGCTTTCACAGCGCCACACCATCTGGTGGGTGCAGGGGCTGGGGCATGAGCAGAGGCTGGCCCTGAAACGGGGGTAACTGGGGGCTGAGAAGACGGCTGCTACTCTGCCCCCATCCTCCCCATCCCACACTGGCCACACTGTTGGTGATCCCCTACCCTGTCCCCCAAAGCAGGAAAGCCCGCTCTTACTCAGTTGGCCCAGCCCAGATAGGAAGGATGTTTCTCATTAATAGGATCAGAAAAGGCATCTCTCTAAGAACGAAAGAAAACATAGTTTTATTTGCCAAGGTCGCTCCCCTAGAAAGCCCTCCAGAAAGCATACAAAATTGTTAAATTATGAAAACATTAATTAGATTGTTAAATAAGACCAACACTAATCCTCAAAGCATATGGGGCAGGCCCTTTGATGGATCTGGCCTAATGGCTTTAGGGTCTCACTGGTCCTTCCTTTCCAGAAAGTTACAGTCTTGGAATGAACGGCTGAAAATTCAAGTAAAAAGTAGGTGATTGTATAGAGACACCATCTGCCGCAGCAGAGTCCAACATGGCAGGGCAGGCTAGGAGCTCCTCTGAACAATCAATCCAGCCACGATAGGGGCCTTCCCGCTTCCCACTTCCCCCGTTCCGAGTGTCTGGACTTCCCATCCTGACACTTGAAACACTTGATTATATCCTGTGATGTCAGCTCACAGATTCACATGCTTGATTCTGGTCCTTTCAAAGATGTTGTAATTATCTGAAAGGAAGGGACCAGCTATTATATGTTCTATTCTCAATGGTACAAACTTTAAAATTTGAATTAAAAGTAAATCTTTTATTTCCATGTTATTCTCTCTCCACTCCCTGTCTACCCCAGTGGATGGAAAAGGGAACCTGACCTGGAGATCTGCCTCACCCGCCAATCCATATCCCAGGACAGCATGCTCAGATTAGGCCCCAGAATCAAACCCAGAGCTGCTGCAACAAATTTCTGTATTGCAAATATAGATAAGAACATACTGTAAGTCAGGCTGTGCAGCTATGAGCCAAGCGAGACCAGGGGAAATGAACCTTTTTGCTCTCCTGCTCCCCAAATTTCTTCTTTTGTTTCTTAGATTAAAACTCCAGGGATTATTTGGACTTGTTAGAGCAGAACTGGTGAAATGAAAAACTTAAAAAAAAAACCTATATTGGGTAAGTCGAATCAACTAATTTTAAAAATTGTTTATTGGATGCCTATTAAGCGTCAGACGTTGTGATAGGAGTTTTCTTAAGTCTGAAGAGTAATTCCCATTCTGTAAATGAGGAAACAGGTCCAGAGAAGTTATATAATTTCTCTACCAAGAGCAAGAAGAAGGGTTTGAGTCAGTTCTATCTGATTCACCTCAAGGTCTAGCAGCTGGTAGCCTCGTAATTCCCTTTTTCACCTCGCTGCCTAGCATGCATGCAGTTCTCATTCTCTAGGAGATGCTTTCTTCTCCTCCATGTTCTAATTCTTACTCTGCCTTCAGACTCGATTCAAACCCTCCATGCTGATTTACCTCCATCATCTCACTTCCCGTGGTTCCCTTGGCTTAATTCTGTGACAGCACTTAGAACAATGACTTCTAATGGTCCATAGACAGCCATCTTTTCTCTGCGTCTGCACATGGCAGAAAAGGGAGACAGAGATCTGGGGACTGGAGTGAATTCAAGAGGGAATGGAGAATAGGCAGCAGGTATAGCTCTCCCTTGACAGGAGTTTTGTTATGGGGAACAGAGAAATGATGTACTAACTGGAGGAAGTTGTAGGGTCAAAAGAGAGTTTCTTAAAATACAGGAGATATTACAATATGTTGATATGCTGATATAAATGGTCCAGTAGAGGGAGAAAAAAAGTGGTGATAATGCCTGAGAGAGGATTATTCCAGAAAGCCCTTATACAGGCCAAAGGGATGGTATTTGCTGTCCAAGTGGAGCAGTTGGTTTTGGATGAGAGCAGGGGCAATTCATCCACAGAAGGGAAGAGAAGGCAGAGTATAGAGGACAGATGCAGACAAATGGGAAAATATGGTGGCAGGAGCATATGGGAGCTCTCTTCTGATTGTGTTCTCAAAGAGAAATGGGGAGCGGGGCTCTCACTGGGTATAAACAACAGACTGATACCTGAGAAAGTGGGAGAGTGACTAGAGTAGGAGTACCAGGCAGAACTAAGCATCCACCTGAAGTTAACACTCATGAATGTCAATGTGAACTGTGTATGTTTTCCTTCAGCTATATTCAGCTGCACGGTGCAGGCAGCGAAGGTTGAATTTTAAAAGGATTGGGAGTTTGCCAGGGATGCAGTGAAGGGAAAAAGGGGCCAGGGGGTTGAGAGGAGGGATTGCACGATCATAGAATGTGCAATCTAAGATGGGAAAGGAGGAAAGGGCAGGTGGGGCATTGGGAATATAGTGAGAGCAATGAGTTACAGGTCCCAGGGGGGCTAAATCAGACCTGGCACTAGTCCGTAGAGTGTCCTCAGTGAATTAGATAAACACTTCCTCTTTAGGTGATACAGTCTCACAATTGTGCAAAGAAAAGCCACCTCTTCCCCTGGGTGGATAAAGCTATGAGCAGGAGTACACAGTGTCATTTCTGGAGGTTGGGCTGTATTTCAGGGCCCATTTGTCCCCTTGGCCAATGACTTTTTGGCAGCACACTAAATGCACAAGTATACATGAATCAAAGGATTGTTGGGGATGCGTACAGAGGGATGGGCTACAAGACAGCAGGTGATCCTAGAGTAGGAAGATGAAATTGATTGTGAAAGGGTTGCAGTCATTGGTAATAAGAAGGTGATAAGATATGAGTATCTGTGATAGGGTGGAGGACAACGTATTGAAGAGCAGGTTATCAAGGAACTGACAAAGTCCCAATGTTGGAAGAATCATCTTCATGAATATTGAAATCATAAAAATTATAACTGGAGAGTGTGGGAAAACAGTGCAGAACGCTGGGGCTCCAAGACTGTTGTGTAAGCTGGTGGCATGTGCTTCAAAGCAAGTGTCTTAGACACTAGGGAAGAATAATAGTCGCCAAGCAGCACTGAGGGTCAGGGAAGACCCCAGCAATTGCATGAGGGATGGAGGAGAGGAAACTTGAGGACTGCAGAAGAAGCTGTGTCCTGGGTGGAAAGAGCATTTGATCAGCGCAAGAGGGCAGAAAGCATTCAGGGAGAAGCAGAGGATGGGGGCACTTTACTTACAATGGACAATGCGATCCAGAGGGCTTGGGGAAGTGGGGGAGTGGGAGACAGATTAATATTGGGGGCTTCACGTTGCTGTCTGGAGGTGAGAGTTAGGGGATAAAGGATGATCTGGGAATGAGGACATCTTGGGGTGATTGACATACACAGGAATAAAAGGCATGATGGAATAAGCCCCTATGGTCTATGAGACAGACTGTGGTCATGACGCTGTGGGTGCTGGGATGGGAATGTTTGGGGCCTCTCTTTACTCCTGCTGATGGAGGCGATAAGGCCAGGACAGAGACTGTATTACCCTGGGTCTGTATCTGATTACCTTATCAGAAAAATAAATGCTTTCCAATTAGTCCAATTTTGGTGTTCCCTCAGCTCCAGAGGTCTCCATCTTAATGACAGGTGTTATTCACTCTCTCAAACTGAATGTAACAAGTCCGTGATGCCCCAGGAGGCCAGGCCTCCACTTGACTAAACTTCTGGAATCCCCATCTGTGCAGCTGCTCCTGACTCAGGATTCCAATTGGAATGGCCAACCCGATAGGCCCTCTGAGACCCTCATCCTCACTGCCTCTAATGTACTGGCCCGGGCTGTTCTGTAAACTGTTGAAGCCATCTTCAGCTCACTCTAAACCGGAAGGACTAGATGTGTATCGGGAGAAACCAAAACACTGTTTGATTAATCGCCACCTTTCAAGGTGGAGAGTAATGGCTGGGCATGAAATGTGGTCGTTATCTAAATGGAGTGCCGGCCTGTCCCCGGGATCCCGAACAAATGGACTCCCCTCTATTTATAAACAACCCTGAGGGATGAGCAGCTCGGTTTACGTTGGAAAGGGGCCATCATTCATTTTTATCCATCATACCTGCTTTTAGTGATATTACACACACACCCTGCTTGGGCTAGAATCTCAACAACCCGAGAGGTTTATGTGCTTTTAACACCCATGTTGAGGGCCTCTGTGTACATTTCATCATGCCGGGGTAATGGTGGGCCTGAAACGCAGTTGTGTGAGCTGATGTCTTCCTCAGGGCTTCATGCAGGGTTCATGATGAAGATGAAACTGGATAAACTACTGTTGGCCCCAAGGGCGTGTTTGTGAACTGCAAGTGATTACAAGAGGTGAGAAGGCCTGAGGCTTCTGGCAGGTCGCGGGAGGGAGCAGAGGGAGACAGGTAAGGAGGGCTGCCTGTGAGGTGCAGGGAGGTCTAGTGCAGCCCTGGCCTGAGCAGGCATTTGGCACTTAGCATCTGCTGACTGGATAGAAGGGGAGGAAAGAAAAACCCGTCCACTTTATGAATACAAATTATTTAATGCTAGAGCAGCACTTTCATTTTTTTCAAGCTTTCCTCAGATATTCATTTTTATTTTTAAAATAATCCTGAGAGGAGGGCAAGGAATATTTATTTTCGCTTTATAGGTGAGGAATCTGAAGCCCAAGGCAGCGAGGTGGCTTGCTCAAAGTCACCTGACTGTAAGGCCAGGACAATGTCCCGGTTTTCAGGTACCCAGCCCAGAGTCATTCCACTTGATCTTTGCCATGTTCCTGTTGTGTGCCAGGCTCTACTGAGAATGCTGAAGTCTCATCTTTCCACTTCCACCCCACAGGGGAGGAAAAAAAGACGGTTTCATGAAACAATCAGAGACCAGGCCAAGATGCTGTGTCTGGAGGAGCTGGAGGAGCTGTGAGGGTAAATCAGGGCATCCCCGAGGGTGTGGGGCCAGTGTCCTTACAACAGAGCTGCCCATAGTAACATAACGTGAGCCACACATGTCGTTTTACATTTTCTAGTAGCTGCACTACAAAAAGCAAAAAGAAACAGGTGAAATTAATTTTAATAATGCATTTAACACACAATGTTCAAATTATCACCATGTACTCAACATGTAATTGATATACACATTTATTAATGAGACATTTTAAATTTTTTTGTTTTGCATTAAGGCTTTGAGATCCCATATGTATTTTATTTTTATTTTAAGATCTTTATTGAGGAATAATTGATACACCAAAAACTGCACATGTTTAATATATATATTTTGATGAGTTTGGACATATGCATATGCTCATGAAACCATCATCACCCATGTATATTTTAAATCTCTATTCAAATCCTAAGTTTTCAGCAGAAATATTTGATCTCTATTTAGATTTCATAAAATATTTAGTTGAAAAGTAGATTCACATATGCAGGTTCGCAACAGACTTAAAAAGTTTTCTAATAACTTAAGTATCAGTTTTTAAATTTAAATGAACCAAAAATAAATATATTTGAGATTCATTTCTTCAGTTATGCTAGCCACTTTCAAGTGCTCAGTAGACACACATGGCTTCTGGCTACCATATTGGAGAGCTCAGCCATAGAATAACCATGGCAGCCACAGTTTCAGAAGCTTGCCTTTCTCAAGCTCTGGGCAGTGGGCCAGGCTTTCTCTTTCCCATCATACACCTGCCTGGCATCTTCTTTTCACTTGTTATCCCTTTCAGTGTGACTGCTTACAGAAAGGGCAAGACCTCTGTCTATGACCCACCCATGAAGGCATGGATAACTTCAGGAGGAGGTAGGCATGGATTTGGCATTCTGCATTGTCTCCTCAGACAAGGAACCCATGGAGGCTGGTGCAATGTTGTCATAGCACACCAGTGCCCTCTCAGGCCCACAGGAGATAATGACCCTTCCCCGTGGCTGTCAACATACACACCACACACACACTCACACACACACACACACACACACACACACACACACACACTCCTCACACCACACACACACACACACACACTTCATACACATGTATAATACACCATGCCACATACAACACACAACACACGACACACCACAACATACAAAACACACTGCACCACACACCACACACACATACATAATCAAAGCACATACACAATCTGCTCTTCCAAGGTCTGTGATAAGAGTCAAAAGTAGGAGCTGTTCATTCTACATTGTTAACCCTCGAAAATTAATTTTGAATGGTAGGGCTTAAGCACTGGACACGGAGTTAGGAGACCTATAATCTATTCCTGGTTCTGCTTCCACTGACCCATGTATAACCTTGACCACGCCAATTAACTCCGGTTCCTATAAAATGAGAGGTTAGGTCCTTCTGAACTCTGATGTTCTAGTCCAGGGTTTGGCAAACTACTGCCCGTGGGTCAAATCTGGCCATGCCCATTCATTTACATATTGTCTGTGGCTGCTTTCACCTACAACCACAGAATTGAAGACTTGGGCCACAGACCATGTGGCCCACACAGCTGAAAATATTTGCTCTTATGTCTTTTATGGAAAATATTTGCCAACCCCGTTCTTGTCTGTGGTTCTAGCTCATTTTAATCCTCTCTACACATTGATTTTCTTCTTTATTCACTCAACACATATTCATAGGTCACCATTATTGTGCAAGTATTATGAAAATTACTGGAATGTAATGGTAGCCAATATAAACACGGTCATTACCCTCAAGGACTTTACCAGTCTTGCTCAGAGTGAGTTTGCGGATCTCTAATGTGATAGAGACTGCTGTTGTCCCCTAATAGCTATCTCCAGTTCTTCCATACTGTGATGATTTATTTATGTGTGAACGTGGCTGGGCCACGGACTGCCCAGATATTTTGATCAAACATTATTCTGGGTGTTTCTGGATGAGATTAACATTTAAATCAGTGAACTCTGAGTAAAGCAGATTGCCTTCCATAATGTGAGTGGGCCTCATCCAATCAGTTGAAGGCCTGAATAGAACAAAAATGCTGACAGCAAGGAAGAATGCTCTAGCCTGCTGGCCTCCAAACTGACCCTGCAGCATTGGTTTTCCTGGATCTCTAGGCTACCAGCCCACCTTGCAGATTTAGGACTTGCCAGCCTCTATATTTGGGAAGCCTATTCCTTATAACAAATCTCTTTAGATGATAGATAGATAGATAGATAGATAGATAGATAGATAGATAGATAGATAGATAGATAGATAGATTCTATTCGTTCTGTTTCTTTAGAGAACCCTGACTAATATACATAGTAATTGGCAAATTTAGTTGGCAAATGGCCATCTGGAATAAAGACTACATTTATCAGCTTCTCTTGTAGCGAGGAATGGCTACGTGACCAATGGGATATAAGCAGAAGTTCATGTGGCAGATTCTAAGGACCTTCCTTAAGAGATAGCCAGTGTGTGCCCTTTGCTACCTCTTTTCCTCTTCCTCCTTCCTGCTGCTTGTAACAACAATGTGGCAGAGGGATTTCCATCCCGGACCACAGGAGGAGAACTTGTGAAGTAGAAGTCTCCAAAAATGGGGAGAACTCAGAATGAACCTCAGTTCCTGAGGGTTTTGTGGAGAAAACCCACTATGTTGTTCTGAACTTTCGCTTGAGAGAGAAATGAACGTGTTTGTCTAATCCACATTATTTTGGATGTCTGTCACCAGTAGCCACACCTAATCCTAAATGACATCCTTGACCTTTCCTGTGCCCCTCTGCTATGCCTGACTATAATATCTACTGTCACTGAGAGGACCGCCACAGAGCCCAGAGTATGCTGAATGCAAGTGTGGAGGCCATGGTTGCATTTCCATGTCCCAGAGGATGTGTTGGGACAAAGTAGGGTTGTCTGCCCATGAAGTTGAATTTAAAAAGATATGGGGATTATAACCTAAACATTACAATTCCTCCTACCTATCCCTTGGATGGATAAACACTTTTTAAAAATTCAAATAGTCTGTTGGATACTTTTTCTTGGTTTTTGATGGAATGTGGTGGTTTTATTTTTCCAACATGACACTAAAGAGTTGCAGTGAGGGGCAGCCAGGTGGCTCCGTTGGTTAGAGCGTGTGCTCTGAACAACAAGGTTGCTAGTTCAATTCCCACACGGGATGGTGGGCTGCGCCCCTCCCCCCCCCACCCCCTTTCCCCCCACAACTAGATTGAAAACGACAACTGGACTTGGAGCTGAGCTGCGCCCTCCACAACTAGATTGAAGGACAGCCATTTGACTTGGAGCTGATGGGTCCTGGAAAAAATACAGTTACCCAATACAAATTAAATTAAAAAAAAAGAGTTGCAATTCTTTAATACATGCTTTACATATTGGGTATAAATCTACCTATGTGTATTAGACTCTATCACAGTTACATGGTATTCATGACTAGGTTTTTTTCTTTCCATAAAAATACTTTTTTACATATAAAACAAACGGGAGCTAAACTGGTAGAAACTATATGTGTAGTCCCTGCCACAGCCTTGCCAACCAGTGCTGTTCAGAATGACTATTGTATTAGAGATGGAAATCATTGCCTGCTTTGTCCAAGCCCCAGCTCATAACCTCTGCTCCTGAATGGCACATTGCTCACCACCCCCACCCCCTTCCATTGACTGCACTCTGGGAGCCCAACACAAGAGCAGCCAAGCCACAGGCTGACCAGAGCACGAGGCCTTGTCCCCCCAAAAGTGATCAAGGCCAGTTGGGCCAGTTCTATTTCTCTTCAGAAACAGAGAAACATCAGTTAGCATTGGGGACAGATACCAAAAGTTGTATAGAGAGTTGACACAAGTGAAGGGAGCAGGCAGTCATGATGGGCCTAATGCAAGGTGAAACAGCAGAACCTATGAGTAAGCGAAGAGGAGAATGGAGGAGCCAGGCAGACAGAACAAGGATTGTTGGGAGAGAGGGCCAGTATTCAGGGCTGCTTTTGTTCCTTCTAGCTTTGCAGTTCCTGATCCATTTCCAGCTCCAGGTCACATGTGTCCCTGCAGTGAACCTTCTACAACTGCAGATGATGAGTGTGTTTAACTGTCTGTCCTTTGCCTATTTGCACTTTGGTGCCTAGTCCTGATGGGGCCAGGCAATCCATGAATGCATCACCATGGGACTAGCAAATACCAGCTCTTCACCTAAGGATTTTTCACTCAAGTCTTCCTATGAATGTCAAAGAGAACAAGAGAAAGGGCAACTTTCTGGAAGGGCAGATGTAAAACTTGAAAAGGAACAAAATCTGTCACCTTGCGGCATAAAGAGGGTTCCTAGGAGTTATTTGTTATACGCTGGACTTCTTCAGAGTTAAAGGTTGCCTCTGATGGGAACCCCAGAAAGAGTTGAAGACAAAGAGGAGTTACCTTAAGGTTACTGAAGGCAACCTTAAAAGGTAACCTAAACCTTCAAAGGTGAAGATCAAACTTTGAACACTCCAAACCTCTCCCATCTCCCTTTGGCTGGCTAAGACCAAACTTCATTGGTTGTGAGAGTTAAACAAGGCAAGGCCCCCTTGGACTCCTCCTCACCAACCCCTGCCGCCAGAGGCTGTCTCAGGACTGAAAGACCCGTAACTGGAAGTCTGTGTGTAGAAGCGAGTTTAGGGTCTCTCCCTGAAACCCAACCCCCAGCCCAGCCATGCGGCATGAGCGCATTCTGCCCCAACTGGAAGAATGAGAAAATGGTCTGTGAATTTCTCTTCCATTCTGTCAAAATAAGAACAGAAAAAATACACCTCTGCAAAAGTGTTTTCGTTTAGCTTTTATTTGCACACATTCTGTATAATTATGGTCAGCAAGAGGGCATTTTCCATAGCCACACTTGCAGTATTTTCCACACAAAGGTTTATGCTGGCGGGCAGCCTGCCCTTGAACTATTTACTTGTGTGGTGGATAGAAAATCATCGAACCTATGGCCAGTTGGATCCCAGCAAAATGTTCTCATGCGGACCTTTCCTGTAACAGGACATATTATTTTAATTTCCCCTCCACCTCTTGTTCCTCTTCCCTAGGTAAAGTGATTCAATACGGAGCAACCACCTTTATACAACCAACTCTGTGGTATATCTTCTACTTTAACTACTAATTTTCACATCGTAATATGCTTCTCCCTAGCTTTCAAGATCTTAGGAGTTTCTTATCCAGTTTTATTCTTCATGACTCCATCTCATTCCTTCTCTATCCAAGTAAGCCTTTTGCTTCACTGGCCCCTCATACATAAGCCCATTTCCTCCTTTAGGCCATTTCTCATACTGTGACCTGCCATCTCAGTCCTAAGTGCCAACCTCCTTTCCTTCAGCTTCTCTGAATCCTGCCCACATTCAACACCCAGCTCTAGCCCCCTTCTCATTGACGCTCTAACGGACTGCTGAAGTCACCCTGATTCCTCCTTCCTTCCATGTATGGGCTACCCATTTTGTAATTAATGTTGATTAAATGTTGACATTGGTTTGTGAATAGAGCCATAGCATAAATCAAATAATTTATTTAGCAAGTATTTACTGAGTACCTCCATTATGATCAGCCCTGGGAGGAACATTCCATGTCAGAAAAGTTGGGATTCGTGGGTGAATTAGCCCTGTTTCTATCCTTATGGAATTTTCAGGTGCCCTTGAGGAAAAAAAGCTACACACATGAAAGAACAATTGCAGAACGGGGACCCAAAATATGATGTTTTCAAGGCAACATGAGGTGAACTAGAAGGGAAAGAGGATGCAACACTATCTGCTAGAGTGCGGCTATGGTTGGGAGGCAATTCCAACTGACAGCAGACTCAACTGACCAGAGTCATTGGAGGCATAGATAGATGGATGTGTGGGTGGATGCATGGATGGATGGATGGATGGATGGATGGATGGAAGTACAGATGAACCAATAGATAATGGTCCAAAAGGCATCTATCCACCTATCCATTCAAGAAACATTCATTGAATACTTACTATGTGCCAGTTATAGAGGCTACTTACTTAGATGGATAAGATCGCTTTCAATGAGATTGTAGTCTGGTGGCATGGCAATGCAGTCATAAGTCAATCAATGGTGACTTTAAAAGTTTAAAGAGAAGTAATGATAGCTAACATTTTAAAATACCTATAGTGTGTAAGGTGTTTTTCAAACATTGTTACAGTTCCCATTCTGGGGTGCTGCAGCAAACTCACAGGGTCACTCTGAGGTATTTTAAATTTTGTGGGAAACATGATGATACTCAACATCTGTTAGACACTGCAAACTACTAGCTCAAGGTAGTTCACAGTTTTCACATGAGATCACACTACATTCCTTTCGATGATGTCACATCTGTGGAGCTGGGTCTTTGGTAGCAGCTGCAATAAATAAACAAGAACCATATGAAAATCAACATGGAACAGGAGATGAAGGCAGCAGGGGCCAATCAGATTGTAAGGCTTGAGAAATTGTACGGTGCCCAAGAGGTGCATACATCTCATTAGTAAGTAATGGTTATTACATGAACAAGAATGAAATAAAATTATTGCTTTTTTTCTTTCAAGGTATATGTATTATTTTGTCAGGACATAAATACTTAAGTCGTTATTAAGAAGTCGGTCCCAACTTCTTAATAAATGGGACTCTTAGGTGTTTCTAAAGGCCTAGAGACATTGTGAAAAAATTACTAAGGTACTGAGGACACCATAAACTGAGAAAATTTGAGAACCTCTGTGTTGTCGCCCATCCTCCCAGGTTACTAATCTGCCAAAGGTCACATAGTTCCAGAGTCAGAATTTGAACCCAGATCTCTTCTTATGGTCTCTAAAACTATATCACTTTTGCTTATGGGAGCCCAGTGGGCTCATCAGAAGATGGAGAGGTAGGGTGGCACAGTGGGGCAGAAGTTGGGGAAGTGGGTGGGACCAACAGATCATGGAACCTCGTGGATTGGCGCAGAGCCTTGAGGGGCTCACCGCATGGTCACTCTGGTCTGACATGCTTTATGTGCTGCATTTTCATGGGACCTGGTCTGGTGGGAGGAAGAAGAAACAACCCCTAAAGAGGTACACAGCCACAAACCCTCTGATTTTCTCAGCATGGTCACTAGAAGGGGAGAGGGAAGGGCGTGGAGACCACAGTAAAGTACAAGAAATGGGGGCTGAGTCTGCCCACATATTGGGGGGTCGAATAACTTTTTTTGCAGCCTGCTGATTTTTGAAAACTTGAGTGGCTGCCATTATAGTAATATCCTCACATGACTGGACTTCTGTCATTTCAGGTGGACGAGAGTCCCGCCAAGATTGTGAGGAGACTGGAGGTAAGATCCCCTGAGAGAGAAAACCTCTGGAATTGGGAAAAATATAGGTCAACATCATTTGAACCTTGACTCCCCGCTCTTTTAACCCCAGGCAGACATTTCTTTGACCTCTAGAAATTCCACTGCCTCCAGGGAAGAGTCCTCCTCCTCTCCTCCCCGCCCCGCTCCCCAGAGGCTTCCACAGTGGGGCTGGGAACAGATTCAGGGCGGGGACCCAGGGGAAGCGGGAAGAGCCTTGTGAGTGTGGACAGGCTTCTCAGCAAAGATCTTCAAAGGCAGAGCCCAAGGCCATGAGCACCCCAGGAGGGCAGGCTCCAAAGAAGAGTGCTGAAGGGAGAGCCTGCATGCCACTGCCAAGGGGCCTGGACAGAGGGACCCCCTACAGTGGCAGCAAGCCTGCTTGTAGGAGCCCTGAGAAGGCTAATTCAATTACCCTTATCAGAATGCCTCTGAACTTAACAAAGCAGATAATCAGTTCCAGAGACAGATACTGTGTGGGGGGTCAAAATTATTTTGTTTCCCAAAATTGGAGGCTGAAATTGGAGATGTTTGGGTAATGGAAAACATAATCCCTCCCTGGGCCTAAACCCTCTCCCCACCCCACTCCCAGTACCCACACCTGACATACCCTTACCATTTGAGCTAAGGAGACTGGATTTCAACATCTACACCCATCTTCTCCTTAACACACCTGGCCATGAACTTGACCTCTTTTCCCCACCCTCATTGAGCCATAGCCAGAAAGAAGCTGTGTAGAGTCTGGAAGCAGGAGGGGAAAGGGGTTAACATTTATTGACCCCCCCCTAAATGTATCAGATTCATTATATACATTATCTAATTTAAACCACCCACATACCTTTGGAAGAAAAATATTAGTGCCACCACATTTCAGAAGGCAATGGAGATTTGGAAAAGCGAAATCGTTGCCTGGGGACCTATCCCTATAAGAAGCATAGGTTAGATTCAAGGTATCCGACTTTGCAACTCAGTATGCCACACGGCCTCATCAGACAGCAAATAGAAACTCACTCACTCAAGGATTCCGAGCCACCTTCCAAGGTAGGATTGTCTTATTTATGGATGAGGAAATAAACTCAGAAAGGCTAAGTAACTTCCCCAAGGTCAAACAGCTGGTGAGTTTCTCAGTTGGTTTTTGAAGCCAATGAGATTGGAGTCTAAGCCAGGGCTCTCAGTACTATCTCACAGCTGCAATCCAAATGGTTTTCTAGAGGCTTCCCATAGCCCTACGTGCAGGGAGCTCATCTTCCCATTTTCCACACTGGACCTAGTGTAGGGCTGCGCGTGGACAGAACCAGCCATCATGGGTAGATTTCTGGGTGCTGGGGAACTGGGGATACTGCTTAATGATCAGATGCTGTCCTTCGCCAAAAGAGAGCTCTCAGCTACTATTTACTTAGAATTGTAGAATATACAATGTAACCTCTCACGTTAGTGGATCATGCCCTTTATTTCATTTACTGGTTATTTATTTATACTTACTGTTTTGATTAGGTAACATTTAACATGTACAGAATAATATCTATGTAAATTACTATGCAAAGCTTAGTAATCATAAAACCTGTGAGCCCACCTCTCCACCTTAAAACTGGACCATTACAATGGATGCTCCTCCTGTTCTTTTCTCCCATCCCACCCCCTACCCCCGCAGCCATAACCACATGAACAATTTTGTGTTTATCATCCTTTGATTATTTTTATAGTTTTGCCGATGATGTTTGCGTGGTCGACTGCATTGTTGTGCCGAGTTTTAGATACCCTTTGGCCTATGACCTTGCAGTTCCGCCCACTAGAAGTGGATTAAATTTCCCTGCCCAGTGATGTTGATTGGCTTTGGCCAGTAGAACATTGTAGGCATTGCCGGATGCTAATTCTGAGCCTAGGTCTTAAGAGGTGTCACCTGTTTCCACTTTTTCCTCTTCTACTCCTGCCTCTGCAGTGAAAAGAACGTGTGCCAGGTCCCACCTGCTGGTCCGAGGAGGCTGAGAGACATGTTGAGCAGACCTGGACCTGATCTGAGGTTTGAACCAAACCCAAGGAGCCCAGACTAGATCAGCCAACTCCCAGTGCATCCACAGATACCTGAGTAAGAAAGAGTACATGAAGGTTGGTGAGCCATTTCGGAGTGGTTTATTATGTAGCATTATTGTGGCAATAGCTGATAATATACAGTGTATCTGAAAAAAGCATGTTTGTTTTTGAGCTTTGAAAAATGATAATTAATATTGCACGTCACTGTCTACTACTTACTTTTCTTTTCCACTCACCATTATGTGCCTGAGCTTTATACAATGGAATATAGTACAGCAAAGGAGCTGCAGCCATAGCCCCCTCAGTTTGGAGATAAGAAAAGGCGAAGGATCTCCACAGAGCTCATGAATGACTGAATTGTCTTGGGAGCCCAAGCCTCATTCCTTCAGCAAATATTTATTGAACAAAAGCAGAGCCCTTTCGTCAGTACTGGGACTATAAAGGTGCCTTGGACACATAAGGTTCTTGCCCTGAAGGGCTTTTTGGTATAGGGGCCACTCCATGGAAAGAGGGCAGCGCACATCTGTGCCTCCTATCATATCACTGCCAGCATTTCCTTATTGCCTCTGCCCTGCCAGCTATTTCCCCTCATTCCATTCACCAGCTCCTGTCCCTGGAGGCAGATGGTGTAATTAAGGCAGCATGTGAGGAGAGCAAGCAGAAACTATGGAGTGGATAACTCTCCTTGGGAGAACTGCTGGCAGACTGAGTTCCAGAGGAAAAGGCCACAGTAACTGGGAAACTCGGGCCCAAGGATTGATCACTTTGGGAGGCAGGCTTACATTTCTGCAGGTGGCATGTGTCTGCAGGGAATAGGCAGTCGGTTGTCTGGCCAGAGTGAGACGTTCAGTGAGCTCAGCAGCCCCACGGACTGGGCTCCTGGTGTGATCACAGTCGTCAGCAGCACATCTTTAGGAGACAAAGAGAGGGTGAGAAATGTTCCTCACCCTTGAGGACTTCGCAGCCAAATGGGAGGAGCAGGATACACCAAAAAATGCAAGGTCTCAAACCCCTTCAACAAACAACCAAACATCATAGATAGAACCAGGGCTGAGCAGATGCCCCGAAGTGGCTGAAATGACCAGGACATGCTGTCATTCCATAGACAGGTGTCTTTTGTTTCTCCACAACATTTGGGTAGGTCCCATAAGAGTGGCCTTGCATTCCAGGCTTTGGAAAAGCACAGTGAGAATCGCTTCAAATTAAAACTAGACTGAACACAACCACATACTCCCTCAATGATTCAGAGAGCATTCCAGGGTGTTGCAGGGCCTCGGGGACATCATTAGGAAAATCAGTTACCATACAGGATTGGAAGAAATCGCATCCTGATGATATGAGGTTTCACGGTGATTGGGTCCTGGATAAAGAAGTTATTTTCAGTAATGAAGGATTAGTAACTCCTGCCAGATAGGAAAATGGCAAAACCAAGGATTGCACTTGGCTGTTCCTACCTCCAGTGCTGAAGGGGTGGGGGGGGAGGGGTAGAGGGGGCACTGCAGCTATGGGGTGATCACTTCTTGAGCAGAGAAAGCTGGGAAGGTCTAAGATCAGAGTGGCGTGGCTCCTGCTGGGGGGAGGAGCACCGGGGCATGTTTTTACCTGTCTCTCCACCTAGTCCCATTTGAAAATTCCCATTGCTCTGCTTTATTATTGTTGTTTTTACTCTAAAATTAATGTTTTCAAAGACAGTGATTTCTGCCCCAATAGTTATGTGGGAAGGATTCCCCCAGGGAAGGAAAGTAGGGAGTGGCCTGCGGTGAAGATGGTGAGGGGCCAGTGGGCCCCCTTCAGTGACCCAGACCTTACACACTGTGGATGACACCAAGTCAGAGGGTAGCCGAGTGACTGGAAAGCGCCCCATGTCCTGAGGGCAAGTCAGCCCTACATTTTCAGAAAGGTGCAATCTTTGCAAGACTCCGTATCTCCTTGGGCCTGGTTGTCCCATCTGTAAACACGGTCTGAGAGGACAGTGGCTCTGACTGTAGACCATTTCCACCTTCAAGAGCCTATGGAAAAGCCAAACACTTTTTAGAAAGGTGGCAAGAAGAAAGGGAGACAATGACCACATTGATGTGGACCATCATTGAGAAAATACCAAGTGGCTCTTAGCCCATGTGGTATATTTTCTGTCTCTCTTTGATTTATTGCTACTGTACGTGTGTTAATTTTATTTCCCCAAGCAGATGGCATGTGTCTTAGGAACAAGAAAAGGTTCCACAGAACCCGTTGAATTTCAGAACAAACCGTATTATGAAAATATATTATAAAATTAGTAATTATATTAATCTCCATTTATTAGATTAGAATAAATACCTCTCTATTGATGATATATTATTATAGGTGATATCATTCATTTCTCACATCAACATTTTTATAGTATTTCTGTACCCATTTTACAGATGAGTAAACTGAGGGAAAGAGGGGTTAGAAAACTTGCTAAAGGTTACATAACTAGTAAATAGCACAGCTAAGACTTGACTAAAAGTCCTCGAACTTAAACTTCTAGACTCTTTAGAAGTCATCTGGATCCCTTCTGATCTCATGTGACACTCAACACAATGCAGATGTATAACAGGCAATCAATAAATAATTGTGGGTTGATGGATACCACACAATTATAAATTGCCCAGCTTAAAGGCTGGGGCAGAATCCAATGGCCTGGAATGATTTTTTTTTTCTCACCCAGAAATACCCTTGGGGCCCTCTGAGAGCCCCCATGCTGTAGGAGCCACGGCTCTGGAGGGCACCCGCCTGGACCTGTTGGCACATGTCCCAGTCATGTGGCTGGCCAGGCGCCTGCGGTTCCCCTTTCTCATATGAGAAGCCAGCAGGCCCAGATCAGGCCTGGAAGCCCCCTTTACAAACACATTCCAGTTTGCATTCACCCCTGGCCAACAGACAGGGCCCTACAAACCACCCAGCAAAACCAGCCAGGAAAAAGCCCTCAGTTCTGGCCACAGGAACTTCACCAATGCGTCAGCCTGAGCCTGAGGCGCCAGCTCTGCCCACAGAACATCCAGAGGCAGTAACCTCTTCCAGGACAGGTCGCATGGACTCACTGCATTGTATTTGCTCATCAGGGGACTGGGACAAAACAAAAGGCAAACACCTGGTGCAGATAAGTTGGTTATCTTAACCACAAGTAAGACTGGATGTACACCTATGTCCATCTCATTTGCCCCAACAGCTCAACTTGGGAATATGTTTGTATGCAGCTCACTCAGGACCAGGCACTTGGTTCCACTGGTAACATCAGCTCTGGATTTGGTCACTTTGGCAGCTTAGCCTCTTCCATTGACTGTACATAAATGTTCCCTTCCTTTCCCACCTTACACACCCCACCACCAACACCAACACCAACAACAACAACACCACGCATCATCCTCACTGTAGCCTGTGTCTGTTTCCTCATCCGGTAGCCCAGATCTCAGACCTGGGTGAGCCCTGTGGTCCACTAACATGGCACTGCCAGGTCCAGCTCCTCAAGCACCACCTTCAATCATCATCCTTAATTCATAAGCCTTCAAAGACTCCCCAGTTCTATTGCAACAGATCTGGACCTGTTAGAACTCTTAGAACTCTTCTAAATGCCTCCACCAGGTCCCACTGACCCCTCCTATTTCTCCCAGCATACGTCTTCTATCTTACTAGACCAAACTCTCCACTGTCCCAAAATACAGTAGACCCAGTCTGATCTCATGGCCATGGTGCACCTTGCTTTCCTCACCTGAAATGCCCTTCTCTATGTCCCGTTCTTTCCTGATCTTCCCATCCTCCAAGACCCCATTCTCAAGGGATCCTTTCGTGATGGCAGTGATCTCTCTCTTCTCTAAAACCTCACAACACTTCATTGTATCCTGTCTTGAATTGTTATTGGAGTGTTCCACAACGATTACTATTGAATAAAGATACTACATAATAAATAAATACCTCTCTTCAACCTGGCGACCAGGGCCCCTGCTTGGGCCCTCATTCAGCCCTGCCTTGCCCCGTGGGGTGATGAGTCTGTGGAACCAAGTGAACATGCCCATCTTGAGCGTGCACCCTTTCTAGTCCCACTTTTAGATTGTGCTCCTGATACCCAGGACCCCAGAATTCTGTACCCAAACAGCCCTGAATCTCTTTCCAGAACCTGTGGAAGCCTCTTCCCCAGGACAAGGGGTGGCTAATGGGGAGGCTGTTGGCTAGGAGGCTGTGGCTGGAGCTTGGACACCTGGTCTGGAGGCCCTTTGGCAGGAAGAGGAGAGGAGTGCACCTCTGCAGGCTCGAGTTCCCCGGCTGTCCTTTAGTCCACCTGCTGGAGGATGAAATCAAGAGAGGAAAGTAGAGTGATATTTGGAGAGAGAAAGGTTGAGCAGATATGACATTGTTAAAACTCTGGACCCAGCCTGTGCCTAGACTTTTCAATTAACTAAACAAAATATTTTTCTTCTTTACTTAAATTCATTTGCGATGGACTTCTGTCTCTTGCAACAAAAATGGATGACTACAATCATAATGATGATGAGGATGATGATAATGACGGTTGTAGTGGTGGTGGTGGTGGTAATGGTAGCTGACATTTATTAGATTACTTGCATGTTCGAGGCACTCTGCTTTAACTATTAGCACATTTATCCTTTCACCTACCTCACGAGGGAGTTGGTATTATTATCCCAGTTTTCCATATGAAGAAACATATTCAGAAAAGTGAAGTAACTTGCCCAAGGTTACTTATTATTCAAACCTAAATCTGTCTGACCCTTAAGCCTGTGCTCTTACCTGCTAAGCTTTTTTTTTAATTAAATATATTGGGATGACATTGGTTAATAAAATTATATAGGTTTCAAGTGTACAATTCTATAATACATCATCTATTCATATTGGGGGTTTTTTATTGTTTGCCAACAGTGCAAGTTAGGGCACATAAAAGTCATGGGACTTAGGTAGTGTGTAGTTAGCCACTGTGGGACAACCAAGCTCTGAAAGAGAAGGAAAGGGCAAGGGTCAAGGTCAGGATATACAGGATGCAACATGCTCAACCCAGCAATTCTAGTCAATGCTGAGGAGAAGAGGAGAAGATGATCTTTCTCCAAAATGCACTCCTCTATACCTCTCCCTCTCGGCGCCAGTCTAAGGCTTCTGCAGCAAAGCTTTGGGAAGGACAAAATCGAGAGTCTGGCAGCATGCCTTTTAATGTCTCTGCAGGGCTCAGTAGGTTATGCTTTTCAGCAAATATACAGAGTAGCTTATGCTGCCATTGGGTTAAATCCTTATAATGAGCAGAAGCATGGTACAGCACAGATGGTGGAGGGTGGCCAAGTCCAAGTGTTCACCACTACCCAGTATTAAGTATATAGGCTATCCCAGATATGGTCCATGTAGGAGCCCAGCCCACACCCAGTGAGTGATAAGGTCATGCAACTTAAGTCTGGCCTCTACACATGAAAGAAAATTACAAACCTTAAGCGGGCTTTGCTCATGTCTCTTATGACTACATGCATACTTGTGAGATCAGTCACCATTTGTGTCCCGCCCATCGGGAGAGCAGCTAATAAGACTGAAATTAGCATGAGAAGGTGTGCAAGATAGCACAACTGTCATAAAAAAGTTATTGCTGCAAACATGGAAAAGCTGCAAGAGGCAGCCTCAGCTCTGCCACATGTGAAAAATGCCCTCATCCCATTGACACCACCACACAATCTTTATAGGGAAGAGCACAAACCTTCCCACTGTCCAGCACTCAGTGTCACTCACCAAACACTCCTGAAGCATGAAGAGTCTTCTCATTTTCAGGGATGGGTTTTTGAAAATATTCCAGGATGGTCAACAGTCATGACAGAATGATCTTTGCGGTGCCTCTTGGAAGGGTCCAAATCTAAATACATTTTATTCCCACCTTTCTTTAGTAGGAGATATACATTGTAAGCAAGTAAGTGCATTTTCTACTGAGAGCCACTGTTTCCCAAAGTAACACCCACACATCAATGAGCCTGAAATCCCTTACAACATGGAACTGTTAGAATATTTCCTTCATTTGTTTATATATTCATCAATATTTTTCGAGCAAAGAGTTAGCGAGGTAAGTAAGACAGACTGGTATGGAAGTAACAGTGAAGCAAGGGCATGAAATGAACTTAGCTGCATGAACTTAGGGCCGAGAGGAACAGGAAAAATGCAGTTTTGGTGGGCAGGAGCTAAGAGGAAGGATTTGGAGTAGAGATATAATCTCAGGGTTCATGGGTACCTCAACTGCAGTCAAACCGTAGAGATTGCCTAAAAAGAGTGTAGAAAAGAATAAGATTTGGGACCAAGGCTAGAAGCCTATCAACTGTTTTTATTTAAATACATAACTAACCTTTATTGAGATATAATTCATATACCTAAAATTCAACTTTTTAAAGTGTACGATTCAGTACTTTAATATATTCAGAGAGATGTGCAACCATCACCACTATCTAATTCTAGAATATTTTTGTCCCCCCAAAAGGAAACCCGCTTCCACCCACAGCCCCTGGCAACCACTAATGTACTTTGTGTCTCTATGGATTTGCCTATACTGAACACTTCATATAGATGGGATCATATGATATGTGACCTTTTGTGTCTGGCTTCTTTCATTTAGTACAATGATTTTGAAATCTATCTATGTTGTAGCATGTATCTGTACTTTATTCCTTTTTATGGCTGAATAATATTCCATTTTATAGATATACCACATTTTGTTTTACCCATTCATCAATTGATGAACATGTGGATTGTTTCAATTTTTTGGCTATTATGAATAAGAATAAGGCTGCTATGAACAAGTTTTGATGTGAACATCTGTTTTCAATTCTCTTATATACCTAGGAGTGGAATTACTGGGTCATATGGTAACTGTTTAATTTTTTGAGGAACTGTCAAACTGTTTTTACAAAGCAGCTGCATCATTTTACACTCCCACCCACAATGTCTGAGAGTTCATTACCCCACGTCCTCATCAACACTGGTTATTGTCTGTCTTTCTGATTATAGCCACCCTGGTTGGTGTGTGAAATGGCATCACTGGGATTGGTTTGCATTTCTTTATCGATGATGAGTGTTCTTTCATGTGCTTATTGACCGTTTGTATATTTTCTTTGCAGGAATGTCTATTCAAATCTTTTGCCCATTTTTAAGTTGGGTTGTCTTTTTATTATTGAGCTGTAGAGGTTTTTAAATTCCGGATACAAATCCCTCATCAGATATATGATTTATAAAATGTTTCTCCTGGGCCGGCAGAGTGCATTGGTTAAGAGTTGGCTTGGGACGCCAGCTCTGAGCAACAGGGCCCTGGTTCGGATCCCATATGAGGGCCAGTGATGCTGTGCCCTCTACAGCTAAGATGGTGAACAACAGCTCGACCTGAAGCTGGACTGCCGTGAATTGCCAGTAACAGCGTAGGCTGCAGTGGAGCTGCAGTGGGCTGCCATAAGCTACCGTGAGTAGCCGGCAGCTGGTGTGAGCTGCCAAGAGCTGCCGTGAGCAACTATCCAGTGGCTGGTGACCAATCTGCCTCAGCCAGGAAGAGCGCAATGATAAATACCAACATGGGCCAGTGAAGTAATGTCCTCCACAACTAGACTGAAAAACAAAAGGACAGCAACTTGTCTGTTCCCCTTCCCCGATTCCCCAACACTGTTCCCCTCTCCCAATTCCCTAATAAAACCTTTAAAAAAAATTTTTTTTCTCCTATTCTGTGTGGGTTGTCTTTTCACTTTATTGATGGTATTCTCTGACATATGAAGGTTTTTAATTTTGATGAGATTCAACTACCTATTTTTTCTTTTGTAATTTTTGTTTTTGGTGTCTTCTCTAAGAAACCATTGCCTAATCTGAGGTCACAAAGAACTAAGATTAAGCTATATTTTCTTCTAAATGTTTTATAGTTTTAGCTTTCACATTTAGATCTCTGATCCATTTTCATTAACTTTTATATATATTTGTAGGCAGTGATTCATTTACATATATATATATATATATATATACACACACATACATTTTATATATATCCAGTTGTCTCAACACCATGTTGGAAAGACTATTATCTCCCCATTTAATTGTCTTGACACCATTGTCAAAAATCAATTGACCAAAAACATAAGAGTTTAGTTCTGGATTCTCAATTCTATTCTATTGATCTCTATGTCTACCTTCATGCCAATACAACATAGTCTTGATTTGTAGTAAGCTTTGAAATTAGAAAGTGTGAGTCCTGCAAGACTCACTGTTCTTTTCCTCCTGTTCTTCTTCAAGATTGTTTTGGCTATTCTGGTCCCTGGAATTCCCACATGAATTTTAAGAGTAGCCTATTAATGTCTACAAAGAAGCCAGCTGGGATTTTGGTAAGGGTTGCATTGTCTCTGTATATCAATTTGGGGAGTATTGCCATCTTAACAATATTAAGTCTTCCAATCCACAAGAATGAGATATCTTTTTTTCTTTCATTTCTTACAGCAGTGTTTGTAGTTTTCAGGATACATGTCTTGCACTTATTTGGTTAAATTTATTCCTGAGCGTTTTATTCTTTTTGATGCTACTATAAATGCAATTATTTTTGTAGTTTTATTTTCTGATTGTTCATTGTCAATGTTATAGAGACATAATTAATATCTGTATATTGATCTTGTATCCTGCAACCATGCTGAACTTGTTTATTTGTTCTCATAGCTTTTTATAGATTCCTTAGGATTTTCTATATACAAAATCATGTCGTGTGTGAATAAAGCTAGTTTTACTTTTCCTGTTCCAATCTTGATGACCTTTTTTTTTCCTGCCTAGTTGCCCTGTCTCTAGTATAATGTTGACTAGAAGTAGAAAGGGCAGACATCCTTGTCTTATTTTTTATCTTAAGGGAAAACATTCAGTCTTTAACCATTAAGTTGATATTAGCTATGGGTTTTTAATGAATAGCTATTAGTTATCTATAATGGCCATAACTAATATGACAAATGTGGTGACTTGAAGCAACACAAATGTATTATCTCCCAGTTCTGTAGTTTAGAAGTCCAATATGGGCTTCACTGGACTAAAACCAAGGTGTCAGACTATGTTCCTTTCTGAAGACTGTAGGGAAGTCTTCCTTGCCTTTTCCAGTTCCTAAAGGCCACCCACAGTTCCTGGCTCATGGCCCCTTTCCTCCATTTCAAAGCCAGCAATGCGGCATCTGTCTCACCTTTATTCTATAGTGACATCTTCTTTTGACTATAGCAGAAAAGGTTCCCAATTTTAAGGATTCATGTGATTATACTGGTCCCATCCTAACATTCTTAACCGTAGCCACATCTGCAAAGTCCCTTTTCCCACATAAGGTAACATAGTCACAGATTCCAGGGATTAGGATGTGGATATATTTGGGGAAGGAAAAGCATTATTTTGCCTACCACATTCTACTCTCTGACCCCCAAAGATTCATGTCTGTCCCATATCCAAAATACATTTACCCCATCCCAAGATCTCCCAAATTCTCAACCCATTACAGCATCAACAAGTCTAAAACCTCAGCTATATCTCATCAATCCAAAAGTTCCAAATACTATCATTAAATCATCAATATAAGTATGGGTGAGACTCAGTATATCTATCCCGGAGCACAGTTCCTCTCCATGTACACCAATGAAACTAAAGGAACAGGTTATGTGTTCCCAAAACACAAAGGTAAGACAGACATAGATATTCTGGCTCAAAAGGGAAGGAAATAGGAAGGAAAAAGAGGCACCGGTCCCCAAGAATGTAGAAATCCAACCAGGCAAACTCCATTGGATTTCCAGCCCTGGAAATAATCTGCGGCCCTCAGTTCCAACCTCTGGGTCCTTGGTTCTTCCATCTGAGCCTGAGGCTCCATCTTCTGAGCCGTCTCTTCTCTTTCATGAAAGATAACATGTCTTTGCAGCTGGGTAGTTTTACCAGCCTGTTTCCTGCCTGCAGAATTTTGAGGGTCCAACAGCTTGCTTTCATTTTGTTCTCTCTTTGTCCCTTTTGGTCAAAGTTGGCAGTGTTTCTGCTGCTATAAAATTCTCAAGAATCTGTTGTTCTCCCATTAGACAAAAAGTCCCTCCACAGATTCTTCCTAAATCCTCCCGTCTCTATTTTTGGCTTCTAATGAGATAGCTGAGGATGTCTAAGTGTCATACATGTAATCTCTCAGAGCCTTTTGTGTAACCAAATACTCTAACTTTTTTTATTTTTCTGAGGTATTGGCAAGAGGTTGTCCAGCTCCACTCTCAACTTTTCTCCTGTAATATACTTTCCTGAGAGTAAATCTCTTCTGTTTAGAGTCTTTTCCAATCTAGATAAGCTGAGAATTTCCCAAATCATTAAGTCCTGAATCCTTTTTTATTTTTTTAAGTTCTTGCTTCAATTTTTTTCCTCTTGCATTTTACCATAAGCAACAAGAAAAACTAGGTCACACCTTCAACACTTCACTTGGAAACTTCAGCTAAATGTTGAATTCCGTCATTTACCAGTTCTGCTTCCCACATAACTGCAGGACAGAATCCTGCTAAGCTTTCTGCCACTATGTAACCAGAACCCCCTTTCCTCCAGTTTCCAATAACATGTTCCTCATTTCCTTTGGAGCCTTCAACAGCAGCACCTTTAACACCCATATTTCTACCAACAATCTGTTCATGATGATTTAGATGTAATCTAAGGCAATTTATGTTTTCTCTCCTGTGCTGCTCATTTCCTTCCGGGTCCTCATTAGCAGCATTTATTAGCATCTATACTTCTACTAACAGTCTGTTCAAGGCAATCTAGGCTTTTTCGATCAAGTGCTTCAAAATTCTTGCAGCTTCTGCCCATGGCCCAATTCCAGCCATTTCTGCATTTCAGGTGTTTGTTACAAGAGAACCCTACTTCCAGGGATCAAATACTGTATTAGTTTTCTACTTGTATTAGTATTTTATCAGGTTGAGGGAGTTCCCTTCTAGTCCTAGTTTGTTGAGTATTTTTAACATGAAAACCCAACGTGTTGGATTTTGTCAAGTGCTTTTCTGTGCTTCTTGAGATGATCATGTGGTTTTTGGTCTGTCAACTTTTAAATAGTGTGTGGAGAGGAAGGAGCCTGCAAAGGAGAGAGTAGTAGCCAGGCATACAAGGGAAACCAAGTGATTGTGGTGATACTGACGCCAGTAGAAGAGAAGGGTTCAAGGAGGGAGTGGCCAAGAATTTCAGTACTGTTGAGAGGTAAGATAAGATAGGAACTAAAAAAATGCTCTTTTTTATTGAAGTAAAATTGGTATATACCATTAGATGAGTTTCAGGTGTACAATAATACTTGTATTATTTGACATCTGTATACTCCACAAAGTGGTCACCACCAAAAGTCTAGTTACCGTCCACCATACAATTGACCCTTGTTCACCCCTTTTGCCGACCCTCCAACCCCCTTCCACTCCGGTAATCGCCGATCTGTTCTCTGTAGCTATGAGTTTGTTTTTGTTTTGTTTGTTCATTCATTTATTTTGTTTTGTTTTTTAGATTCCACATATGAGTGAAGTCATATGATATTTGTCGTTCTCTGTCTGACTTATTTCATTTAGCATAATACCCTCAAAATCTACCCATGTTGTCAAAAATGGCAAGATTTCATTCTTTTTTATGGCTGAGTAATATTCCTATGTGGTGTGTGTGTGTGTGTGTGTGTGTGTGTGTGTGTGTGTGTGTACCACATCTGTATCCATTTGTTCATCAATGGATATGGACACTTAGATCGCTTCCATATCTTGGCTATTGTAAATAATGCTACAATAAACATAGGGATACATATATCTTTTTGAATTAATGTTTTTGTATTCTTCAGATAAGTATCCAGCAATCGAATGTTGGATAATATGGTATTTTTATTCTTAATTTTTGAGGAACCCCCATACTATTTTCTATAGTGGCTATACCAATTTACATTCCCACCAGCAGTGTACAAGCGTTCCTTTTTCTCTACAACCTCTCCAACACTTGTTGTTTCTTGTCTTTTTTATGATAGCCATTCTAAAAGTGTGAAGTACTATCTCATTGTGGTTCTGATTTGCATTTCCCTACAGTTAGTGAAGTTGAACATCTTTTCATGTTCCTATTGGGCATCTGTATGTCTTCTTTAGAGAAATGTCTACGTATTCGAGTACTCTGCCAATTTTTTAATTGGGTTTTTGGTTTTTTGCTGTTGTTGAGTTGGAAAAATGCTCGTTTTGATTTGTTTTGTGGAGGTCGTTTATGAGCTTGGTAATAGCTGTTGTAGTGGGATGAGAGGAGGCAAAAAAAGACCTTTGAGAGTGGGATGATGTTTCCTAGATTTCAGGGAGCCTAGTGTAAAAGATAGAGCACAGTGATTACATTGAAGTGGTTAGTGACTGGAGCACTGACTGGACTTTTATATAGTGGAGTTTGGACACAATTTGGCTGAAGCAGGGAGGGCTAGAAGTGTGTTCACAGTGTCTGAAATTCTAGAATAATGCTTGCAGCTTTTTTTTTTTTTTAAGATTTTTATTGGGGAATTGGGGGGATGGGAACAGTGCTGGGGAATTGGGGAAAGGGGAACAGACAAGTTGCTGTCGTTTCCACTCCTCAATCTAGTTGTGGAGGATGCCGCCTCACCGGCCCAAGCTGGCACCATCATTGCGCTCCTCTCTGGCGAGGCAGATCAGTCGCCGGCTTCTGGACGGCCGCTCACTGCGGCTGCTGGCCGCTCACGCTGGCTGCTGGCCACACACGGTAGCCCATGGCAATCCACTGCCACAGGGACTGCAGCCCACGCCGTCGCCGGCGACTCACAGGCAGCCCAGCTCCAGGTTGAGCTGTTGTTCAGCACCTTAGCCGTGGAGGGCAGTGTCACTGGCCCTCATATGTGGGATCCGAACCGGGGCCCTCTGGCATCCCAAGCGAGTTCTTAACCATCGCGCCACTCAGCCGGCCCGCAGCTTTTTCTGGAGTTAAGAATGGACATTTCCAGGCCTCAATTGCAGGAGCCATTTCCTACCCTTTGTGAAGACATGGTGGACTCCCACCTGCCACAACCCATGAAGGAAACCAATGGTACTATGAGAGGTTGTACCATCTTGACAGCATACCCAGGCTTGGGCCCCACAGCTGAAGATGGGCTGAAATCCACATACGGCATCTAGATTTTCGATGACTTTACAATGTGAAGCTTTTTTTTGTGGGAAGTAATGGATTCCTGGCCTCAGGGAGAGGCATTTCCAGGCAGCAGCAACTGAAACTATCATCCACACTGAGAAACAGCCAGCTCCACCCAGTCCTCTGGGCCCAGCCTTCCAACTACAATCTGGGATGGGGCCTCCCACTCAACAGGACCTGGGAGACCCCAGTGTTCTGCTGTAATGCTCATTTCCCTCTACCTGGCAGCCTTGTTTGATTGAACGTTTCCCTGGGATATTTATGTGGAAACCAAAGAAAATACTCCAGGGTCGTTTTTAATAAGTGCCAATCCCTCCTAGGCTATCTGCAGCCATAAACATTTACGTCTAATATCCCAAAGAAAATGTTGATGCAGTCTGATGTGGGGGCGACAGCACACAGATTAGTCTAAACAAAAACATGAGGGTGACAGTTTGCTTTTTTCTGCATGAAGCTGCGTTCACTCATTTTTGACATAAAAGTGCAATTTGCATATTCTTTCAAGTCTGTTTAGCTGCAAACACATGTGTGTTTGGGGCACAGAAATTTAAAATTTGTAAATTATTCAGAAACTACTGCCAAATTGTAATCAAGTGGTAGGAAAAACATTCTACACTCAATAGTTGTATGTTCAGAGGGGAGCCTTTCTCAGGCTCAGGAAACATTTTTAAATACACTAGTGCTTAATCAACTCGGAAAAAACAGGGGGAGAGATGTTTACTTTGTTAGTAACAATTTAATATAGATGTTGGGATTTCTTTTTCTGTTTATTGAACATTGCAGAAAGGAATGATTTTAGTATTGTGACATTAAATAAATAAGGTGCCTTCCTAGAGAAAACTAAACATTGTGATTAAGCTAAAGTAGGAATTTCTAATGCCTCTCTAAAAACCATTTTAAGCCTAGAACTGTAATTACTAGAAAGCAATTCAGTACAATTTAATGTATACATACTATACCTTATAGATTGTAACACCTAGTACGTATTCATTGCATCTCATCTTTGATGTATACCCCCTCCTCATTTCCTCTTTTGTTTTGTGCATCTAGCAAATATTATTCTGAGGGCCTACTTTTTACAAAGCACTGTGCTGAGCGCCCTGGGGTCCAAAGAAGTTATTTATGGAGATGGATATGTACACAGGTAATTGAGTAACCTATTCGTGTGAGAGGTGGAGGGCTGGTAGACATTGGCAGGATTGTTGAGTGTGGACAAAGAGTGGAAGAACTTGCCTCAAGTTAGATGGAGGGTCAGTGAGGAGAGGAAACACTTTCACTTCCCTGCCAAAGCTGATGACGAGTGAAGCTCACTGACGCTGTACAATAATTATGGCATTTCTTCCATGACTATAACTGTACAATGTACACACACAGATTGATGCAACCAAATTAAGCTTTTAAAATAAGTCAAATTCAGTCCACCCAACATCTACTTCTCCTAATTTACTGTTGGACTATAACCAATGGCAACCACAAGAAGTGGGATTGAAGTGGTGTGGGAAGAGAGATTATTGTGACTATTTTTTTAAAATAGTCTACTATGGATGAGAATATTCCTTTAATAGAATCAAGCTGTAAATGGGAAACCAGATTATTTAAATATCAAACAGAAAAATAGCAAATAATTTCAAAGTTTGACAGGGTGGATTGTCAAAGATAACTGAAGATTGAGGCTGACTTCTCTCATCCATATACTACTCATTCACTCCTTTCATTTATTCATGCACTCACTCCTTCAAGGAACATCAGTGGAACACCGAATTGGCAAAGTACAGAGTAAACATAAAAGACAGAAATCCTGTTCGTATCTCGTATGTGCTTAAATTATTTTCTCTGGTTTCCACATAAATATCCCAGGGAAACATTCAATCAAATAAGGCTGCCAGGTGGATAAATACAGGGAAAATTGCTCTCAAAAAAGTCCCAAAAGATCAAGAGGCAAAGTCTGACATAAGCAAAGTTTGTTTTGAGACCTCTGCACTCAAGTTCTTGAGCTTTTTATAGTGATTTAACAAAAATTTTTCTTTAGGCAAGATTTTCTTGCATTTTCTACAAAGGTGATTCACCATGTGGTTGCTGATGTGCATATTTATTATGCATGGGTGTTGTATACATTTTTGTACATGTAAGTACTTAGTGTCAACAGGGGCATTCAGTGAGAAATCATATTCACATCATTGCTTCAATTAAATTATCCAATATTCTTTCCAACTAAGTCCTCCTTCTCCTACACTTTTTACAGCTCATTTTACATATGACTTGAATTAAGACCATCACTCTACAGAGAGATTATTTGGAAGTCCTTTCAAAAGGAAAAATAAATAAAAGGCCACAAAAAGTGGGAAAGAAGAAGTAAAACTCTTTATTTCAGCTACCATAATTGTACATGTAGAAATTCCGAAAGAATCTGTTGTAACAAACTATTAGAACTAATAAGTGAATTAATACAAAGTCAATTGATAAAATTGTAAAGATCCACAAAATGGGCAATAAAAAATTTAAAAGTCTATAACATTACAATAACATTAATACATGAAAGAGCCACAAAATGGGCACTAAAAAATTTTAGACTCTATAACATTACAATAGCATTAAAAACATGAAATGTTTAGTGAAATATCTAACATAATTTGTGCAAGACGTGTACACTGACAGTATAACAAATTGCTGGGAGAAATTGAAAAGGAGCTAAACACATGACACAGCCATGACCATGGATTGGATGATTCAATATTGTTAAGACCTTCATTCTCCATGAACTTATGTATAAGTTCAGTGAAGTAAAAATCCCAGAAAGTTTATAGTTCTTGAAATCAGCAAATTGATTCTACATTTTACAAGGAAATGCAAATGACCTAGTATGGCTAAGATAATTGTGAAGAACAAAATTGGAGAATTTACACTCCTAGATTTCAAGTCTTACAAAGATGGAAAGCCATAGTAATTAAGACAGTGTGGTTTTCACCAATAGGCTAAATAGGATAGATAAATAAACCAATGTTCCAAAATTGAGTGCAGAAATAGACCCACTGATATGCTCACCTGACTCACAAGGAAAGCACCAATGAAATGCAGTAGGGGAAAGAGTGATCTTTTGAATAACTGGTGCTGAAACTTGGATATTCAAAATGCAGAAAGAAATTAAATGTGAACCCCTACCTCACACATGGCACAGGAATTAATTTGAGAGGGATCGTAGATTTAAATATGAAAGGTAAACCACAAGGTTTCTAAAAGCAAACATAGAAGAATATCTTCATGACCTTGGGATAAGAAAATATTTCTTAAGCAAAACGTAAGAAGACAGTAGCCCTAAATGAAAACTAACTGATTAATTGAACTTCACTAAAATTAAAGACTTCTGTTCATCAACAGAAATTATTAAGAAAATAAGAAGTCAAGCCCCACACAAACATCTTTGAACAGACAAGACAAAGGACTCATATCTGAATATATGAAAAATTCCTGCACGTGAATACAAAAACTGAAACAACACAATTTAAAAATGTATAAAAATATTAAAAGTGGTACTTTAAAAAAGAAACTATCCAAATGGCCAATAAACATATGAAAAGGTGTTGAAAACACTATTACTTATCAAGTAAATGCTAATTAAACCCTTAATGAGATGCCACTCTCCATACCCACAATGTCTAAAATTAAAACGACTTACAATACCAAATATTAGTGAGAATATGAAGCAACTTGAACTCTCAAACATTGATGGTGGGAATATAAAATAGCATAATCACTTATGAACATTATTTGATAGTCTCTATTAAAGTAAACATGTGCATATCCTACCTCCCAGCAAATCCACACCCAACAGAAAGTTGTACACGTGTTACTAAAAAAGCCATGTACAAGAGTGTTCATAATAGTTTTATTCATAATAGTAGGAAACTAGAAACAACATAAAGACCTATCAACAGGAGAATGGATAAATTAATTGATAAATTGTGGTGTGTTGGTGTGTATGCATAAATATTGATGTGTATGTGTATACACAGACATATACATGCACACATACAATGGAATACTACAAAGCAATAAAAATGTACAAACTACTGATAAGAACAACCAAGTGTATGAACCTCAAACTCGTACATATTGAATTCACAAGCTGGTTAAATTACTTCCTGTTGATAAAAGTATGAACAATAGTTACCTCAGGAGTTGGTGCAGATGGAAAGGGAACATGAGGGAATCTTTTGGAGTACTGGAAACACGCCAGATGCCATATCTTAACCTGAGTATATGTATAATTATGTAAAGATTCATCAAGATGAACACTTAAGATTATTATACTTACATACTTTATGTATATTATACCTCAATAAAAGTAGTTAACAAGGAAGGAAGGAAGGGAGGGAGGGAGGGAGGGAGGGTAGGGAGAAAGGAGAGAAATAAATTTGACTGCAATATCACATTAGTGAGCTTTTTATAAGAAAAAAATTAATATTTTATTTCATTAAACACAAGGTCAGGTCAAGAGAAACTATACATATATGTACATAAATATATATGACAAAAGATCTCATTTACTATAACAAAACAAGTTACTAAATATGGGTGAAGGAATACCCTTAGGACAAAATGTATAGAATCCATTCAAAGAAAATTGCAAAACTTTACTGAAAGATATTAACATTTTCAATAAATGGAAAAACATGTCATATTCCTGTATGGGGAAATCTAATCCCACTTCAATACCAATTCTTACCCTAAATTACATTACATCTTTAACATTATCTTGAACAAAATCCAAACAAAAAATGTTTAAACTTGACAAAACTATTCTATAGTTCATGAAGTAAATAGAATGGATAAGATATTTTTAAATGATGGAGATTATAGGAGCCTTCACCAACAAGACACTAAAACTGAAATAATGTAAAGCTGAAATAATTTTAAGACTATACTACTGAATATACCTTGCATTTCCTTATACAGAAACAGACAACCATGATAACAAAACAGAAATTCAGTAAGGTACACAAATGTATAAAATAACTTAGATTATGATCAAGGTATCTTCTCAAATCAGTGGAGGAAGGCTAGATTATTTAACAAATAAGGGCAGTGGGTTAATAATTTGTAAAATAAAGTTAAAAACTTACCTGTTAGCTTAAAACAAAATTCAGGGTGGATTATTTAAATTTTTAAAATAAAGTTTCCAATATAGACCAAACTGCTGATGAAGCCCCCAGATTTTCTGCTCAATTTCCAAACACATGGAATTTCTGATTTAAATATAATTCATATTCAGCCTATCTCATAAGTAAGAAAATAAAATTCACTGGTACCAGAAAATGGAAAAAGAAAGTTAAAAGCAGAGCTGTTAAAAAGAGTTAGAAATCAAATAGCTTATAACGTTATTAGAATCAGATATATGCCTAAGTTACTCAGGTTTCAATAGAGGCACCTAGCCTATTTGCATTTATGTAATTAATGATAAATAATTATCTTATATTAGGTTAAATCTACCACTTTGCTATTTGTTTTCTATTTGTCCCCATTTTTGTTCATTTTTCCCTTTTTTTTTAAACTTTTTTTGGATTATTTTTTAGCATTCCATTTTCTCTCCTTCATTGGATTTTTAGTTATACCTCCTTGTTTTATTTTTTAGTTCTTACACTGAGATTGCCATATGCGACTTTTGCTTTTTACAGACTATAATTTATCAATATTATGCTACTTCACATGTAGTAAAAAACTACAAGAAACTTGCATTTAGCTCCTTCTGTACTCTGTACTATTATGGTCATATATTTTACTTTTACATATATTATAAACCCTATGGTATATTATTATTCAGTTTGCTTTAAACTGTCACTTGAAGTCTAAAAAATTAAGGAAAGAGAAAAATGTCTCTTTTTATTTACCCACATGCTTACCATTTCCAGAACTTTTTATTTCTTCCTGTTCTTTGTGTTTCTATCTGGTATTGCTTCCCTTCAGTTTGAAGAACTTCCTTTAGCACTTCTTGTAGTGAGGGTCTGCTGGCTATAAATTCTCTCAGCTTTTGCTTATCTGAAAATGTCTTTATTTTGCCTTAATTTTTGAAGTATATATCATTTCACTGGCTCTAGTATTCAAGATTGAAGGTTCTTTTCTTTCAGCCTTTAAAGATGTTGCTCCATTGTCTTCTGACTTGCATTGTTTCTAATTTTAAAAAATCATAATTTATATCCGTGTTACCTTGTAAGCAGTCTTTCTTTTTTGCTCTGCCTTCTTTTAATATTTTCTCCTTATCTTTTTGCGCAATTGGGCCATGTGTCTAGGTGTGTATATTTATCTCATATGAAGTTTGTTAAATTTTTTGGATCTATATATTGATGTTTTTCATCAAATTTGAGAAATATTTGGCCATTGTTTCTTTAAAATTTTTGTTACATTCGCTCTCTTTTCAATGACTCCAATTACATATATGTCGGTTAGACTATTTGGTATTATTCCACGTCATTAATGGTTTGTTCATTTTATTAAATATTTTTTTCTGACTTTGCTTCAGTTTAATTAATTCATATTGTCCCATCTCCAAGTTCATGGATCCTTCTTTCTGTAATACCCACTGTCTCATCTTTTAATCCCATCCAGTGAAATGGTTCCAGATCATTTATTTTTCAGTTCTAGAATTTTCATTGGGTTCTATATTAGAGCTTCCATTTCTTTTCTGAAATACCTCCATATAATTCTTTACGCATTATACCTATCTTTACCTATAAATTCTTTAACATATCTATAATAGTTATTCCTTGTCTGATCCCAAATTGAGGGGCATTCTACAAATTGCTGGATAGTACTCTTCAAAAGTGTCAAGATCGTGAAAAAAAAAAAGACTGAGTAACTGTCTCAGATTGGAGAAGATAAAAGAGACAGGACAAGTAAAAGCAAAAAAGTGTGATCCTGCACCTTTTCCAGTCTCTGCTGTGTACACACACAGTCTCAGCGGGGAGGGTGCGTGCCCCCACCCCACAGCCTCAGGCCAGGAGAGTCACCAGCAGTTACCACTGGAGCCACTTCCACAAACAATGCCACTGGGCGTGACTTCATCCACTGCTCCAAACCTAGGCAACTGCCTTCAACTGGGCAGAGAAGCTGCCGTTTTCCTGGCCTACCCTGCCCTATAAACTTCCCTTCCACTGAGTTGGGGGAGGGGAGCAGCCCCAGGCTAGAAAGCCAAAGGTTTCTTTCCACTGTCCTCCTAGGCCCAGCAGTTTTTCAGTATGAAAGTGCAGATTGTTGTTACCCCTTTGATCAGTTTCCAGAGCACTGAAATGATTATTTTTGTCAATTTTGTCTGGCTTCATAGTTGTTTTTGGGGAGGAGAGTTTGCCAATCTCTGCATTAGGCCGAAGCCAGAAGTCCTACCTCAATACTTTTTAAAGAATACTGGAGAAGCAGCTATTTTTAAAAATAAATATATTAGCAATATCATCATAGACGGAGGGAGGGGAGCTAATTTGGAATTAATGTATTTTAAGATCCTAATCTTGCTTGGAAGATAAAAGTTGTTAAATAAGCATATTAAAATTTTAAGAGCAACTGCTGAAAAATTGAACATATAACTTCAAAGTAATCAAGGAAACCAAAGGGAGGAATAAGGAGAACTCAGTCAATATATTAGAGGGATAAAAAGATGGGGAAGGGAAGAAGAAAATAAAGTATAATAAATTAAAATATGCAAAATAATTCATCAGGGAAAACATCCATATCAGTAACCATAGTGAATATACATAAATTAAGCTTTCCTATGATGGTGCAGAGAATATTAGAATGGATAAAAAGCCAAAATCTAAATATGCACTGTTTACAAGAGACATACCTAAAATGAAGACACAAAAAGATTAAAATTAAGGGATGGAAAAATATATATACTATACAAATACTAACTAAAAGAAAGCTGGCTTAGCCATTTTAATAAGAATTACTTAATAAAGGGAATTATCCACCAAGAAAACATAGCTATCATAACTTTCATGGAATTGTAAATTGTTACAAACTTACTGGAAAATAATTTGTTAAATATATATCAAAGGCCTTAAAAAGAACTTTTAAATTATGAAATTCCATTCCTTGGAATTTATCCTAAAAACCATAGTTGTTCAGGCGAACTAAGATATATATAAAATGATGTGTCATAGATAATAGTTGTTGGAACCAGGGACTCTGGAGTCTTGGTTCAAACTGTGTTTGTACCTCACTTTTCTGGTTTGTAACACTGGGATAATAATAGTACCTACTTCATAGGGATGTTATAAATATTAAATGAGGAAATACACTTGATGTGCTTAAAAGAGTAGTTGGTACATAATGGTAAACGTGGTATTTAATAAATTTTCTCAGTGATCCAGGCCTATTAACTCACTTGATTCTTTTAGAATCTCTTCTGAAATAGGTGCTATTGTTATTCTCATTTTAGAGATGAGGAAACTGAGTCACAGAGAAGTTAGGTAACTTGCCAAGGTTTTATATGTAGTAAATGCTGGGAATGGAATTTGAACCCAGGCAGTTTAGCTCCTCAGTCTGTGCTGTTAAACACTATGCTATTTATTACTAAGCTGTGATGTTGGAAACAATCCAAATGATTTATTTGGATAAATAATTTATTCATAGAATGGAATATTGTTTATCCATTTTAAATGCCAATATGTAGGTAGATAATAAAATAACTAAATTTTATTAGGTACTTCACTATGTAAAAAAACACTATGATAAGCATTTTATATAGATTATGTCAATTAATCCTCATAAAGATTTAAGAAGAAAATATTATTATTCACTTCCAGGTGAGGAAATAGAGGCACTGAGTGTCTCCCATGGCTGACCCTGGCAGAGACAGGATTAGGCAGCTTGAGACTTACCTCAACTCTTTTAACACTATACCAGAAATATACGAGGTCTGACAATTAAGTTTGCATGAACTTGTTGCAATGATGTTGCTTACCTTTTTTGATATCAGAGAGATTATTCTTTATGAATTTGTACCAACTGGACAGTTAACCAAGTTTACTATTTGGAAGTGCTGAAAAGGCTGTATAAAAAACTTAGACAAGCTGAACTTTTTGCCAACAATTCATGGCTCTTGCATCACAACAATGCACCAGCTCACACAGTACTGTCTGTGAGAGAGTTTTTAGCCAGTAAGAAAATAACTGTATTGGAACACCCTCCCTACTCACTTGATCTGCCCCCCAATGACTTCTTTCTTTACCTGAAGATAAAGGAAATATTGAAAGGAGGACATTTTGATGACATTCAGGACATCAAGGGTAATATGATGACTGCTCTGATGGCCATTCCAGGAAAAGAGTTCCAAAATTGCTTTGAAGGGTGGACTAGGTGCTGGCATCACTGCATAGCTTCCCAAGGGGAGTACTTTGAAGGTGACCGCAGTGATATTCAGCAATGAGGTGTGTAGCAATTTTTCTAGGGGGAGTTCGCGAATTTAATTGTCAGAACTTTCGCATCCATATTAACTCTTCATCCAGGCTCCCTCAGCCATCTCTTACTTGACGTCCTCCATCACCTCACAATTATTCCCAGCCCACAACAATTTCAGGTAAAAACCTGGGAGTCATTCTTAAAAGTTTCCTCTTTCTCTTAACTCCTACATTGAATCCATAATCAAGTCTTATATAAGTCTACCTTGAAAACGTATCTTAAATCTGCCCACACTTTTCCATCCTCCCCGCACCACTTATCTCTTCTTGCTATAATGATTGCAGTACCTCTCAAAGGATCTTCCCATGTACCCACTACTCTGCTCCAATCCACTCTTACACAGCTGCCAGGGAGATCCTTTTAAAGTGTAAAGAGATTGTAAAGAACCATTTTATTCCCCTGCTTAAAATTATTTCAAGTTTTTGTATTACCGTTTGCATAAATCCTACACTCCTTAACATCCCTACAAGGTCCCCCACAACCAGCCTCTGCCCCCCTTTGCCACCTCCTTGTACCACCTCTGCCCAAGGCTTCTCTCTGTGCTCACTTCACAACTCTCTTCCACTTCTGGAGCCCCCGACACCCCTGTCTGTTTGGATGGCTTCTTCCCAAACAGTTCACACAGCTGATTTCTTCTGATCCTCCAGGATCAATGAAAATGTCATCTCCTCTGAGAACCCTCTTTGACCACTCACCAAAGTACTCATAACTAGCTCCCTCAGGCATCCTCTCGTTCTTTTCCTTAATAATACTTCTTTCTTTCAGTTAACAAATATTTATTGAGCACCTATTATGTGTCAGACTCTATTCTAGGTACAAGAAATACAGCAATGAACAAAACAGGGCTTACCACCACTTGCAATTATATTTTAATTCATCTGTTTGTGGAGTGGGATAATTCATTTACATATAAATTTTTGCTTTATTCCCATGGAAGCAGAACCCTCAGGAAGGAAACTGTGATTCCCCTCCCCCAGTTCTCAAAGCAGCTCAACCTTTGTGGTCTAATATCCAGGCTTTTTTGGGAGGGTTGCATTTCCTAGGTATTGGGGGGCTTCTGAGGAGGCAGTTAGACATTGGGCAAGGGAAAGAAGGAACGGAAGCTGGTGTTTTGAAAAGAAGGCAGAGGGGGTGGTACTGGGAAACTGAGTAAATTCCCAGGGGCAGAATGCAGTGGGAGTGGTTAAAAACCCAGTGCCTCCAACTCTGAAGCAACTGGGGCTGGTGGGAAAGCACATGGGGTTGATGGGAACAGCCGAGGGCTGTGAGCAGGCAGAACAGAATAACCACAGGGACTAGGATGGCAGGCTGAGCATGCAAGCACTGCCTCCGATTTTCTGGCCACAAAAACCCCAGGATTTTGGTACAATTCATGGGAAAGGAAGTGACCCCAACAACTAATGTTGAACTTAGTGCAGACCTTGGCATGGGTGGAGCTGAGAGCCAGTTTTGACGGGATTTGTGGGGATTCATTCTTTCACACCCAAGTGTCATAGAGCAATTCCTATCAGCTGCTCTGGTAGAGGTGGTGGAGCCAGCGTGCGTGCCTCCCGCTCTGGTCCCTAAGTCGGCTTTGTTTAGTGTTGTATGATCAGGGCCTAAAAGAACACTTAGCCCCTAGGGCCTCAGTAGATGCTTGTTAAATGAGCAACTCTAGAAAATTATCGATAAAAATATTAGCACGACTAACACTAGAGAAGGGATAATAGGCGATTTTAAACTGAAACTTTAATCTATCAGAGTTACAAATGCCCATGTCTTTTGACCTTACTCTTCCATTTCTAGGGATTTATCCTGTGGATATAGGAGCATATGTGAGAAATTATGCATACACGAGGCGCTTCTTTGCAGCCTTTTTGTAATAGCAACAGATTGCAAATAATCAGCTATTTATAGGGGACTTACTAAATAAATTGCAATGGATTAGTATACAACTGAAAAAAGAATAAGAAGTGTTTATGTAATGAAAAGGAATGATCTCCAGGATATATTGCCAAATGAAAAAAAAATGGAACAGTATGTGAGTATAATATGTAAAAAGGAAAAAGTCTAGGTGGGTGTTTGTGTTTGAGTAACATACCTCTGGAAGGGCACACAAAAAATTGATAATGCAGATTGCCTTTGGGGAGGGGAACACTGGCTGCAGTGGGGTGAGAGAGAAGGTTTTTGCTGATGATTTTTTTGTTCTTTTTAAATTTTTAATCATATTATGTGTTTCCTATTTTAAAAAATAAATATATCAGTAAAATCATCTTTATCTTCTGCTTTTTTTATTATCTCATAAATGAAAGAGAATTTTTATTTATTTTTTCTGATTAATATTTTGATTTGCAGGCTCATCTGCACAAGGTTTTGTTTTTTGGTATTTTTTTCACAGTGGGTTTTATTTCTTAATTTAATTTATTGGGGGAACATTGGTTAATAACATATAAATTTCAGGTGTATGACTCTAGAATGTATAGAAAGAGATGTTTTAAAAGGAAAACGAGGTAACAGGGGAGCCCCCATTGACAGAAAGTAAGTTCTAATTGAACAGGAAAAAAATCTACAGCGGTTTTCATCTGGAAATGTGTTTCGAGGTGCCCCTTTGTATTAAGGATGTTAAAGCAAATGTGGTTGAGCCTTTCATCAATAGAACTAGTAATAGGAATCATGTAGGGGGCTATATTTTTTAAAACGTGTCCTGTGAATTCCTCTAAGTAGAAGTGATTTAAAAATCCACTTATATTGCAGTCTTCTCTTTAGACTTTATTGTCATCAACATCTGTTTTTTAAAAGAAAACAGCTTTCATCCTGGGAATACTGCTGAGCTCTGTCAAAGCTACTTACAGGAACCAAAAGTGTCTACAATCTGGAGAGTGAGCTGCAGCCCACGTGCACACCAGAGGCTGGACCGGGGCTGGTGCGGGGACCCCAGCGAAAGGCTAGGCCACGGAGCCCGTATGAAATAAACTCAGCGTGCTGGCAGTGGATGGGAACCCAGGGCCTGTAAGAACTTGGTACTTTTAAGATGTCATTAGTTTACTAGCCAAAGAAAAGAACTCCGCAGACTGATTGTAATAGCCGAGCATCCTCAAAACTCACCTCCCTGTAATTCTCTTATGCCACCTGCCCTCATGGGTTTTCTGTTCTTCAGAGAGACATCCTAATTGTTGCCACCGTTGTTGGCTCATACAGTGTATTATATGTTGCCCTTATTTGATAATCAGTGGGTAACACCTTCTTTAATTATGCCCCCACCATAGGAAGTTTGAGCTGGAGGGGATGTTAGGGGCCATCTCCATTTTCTCCATTTCACAAATAAAGAAACAGAGTCCTAGGGTGTTGTAGTTTGTCTAAGGTCACCCATCAAGTCGGTGACAGAGTCCTGGGCGCTTGAACAGCACCACCCTTTATTATTTGTCTTTGTTGTTATTGTATGGACTGCATCTTTAAGAGGCAGAGGAACAGGCTGATTTCTTTCAAGCCCTGGTGGCAACTACTGGTTAGCTGGGGGACCTTGGACAAGTTCCTGAAACTCTAGTCTCCACTTCCTCATCCAAAATTAAAATGAAAAAATTCAAGCTCACAGTTGGATGAAATGACCTAAAAAAAAAATGCCTGGAAAATAGATGTTCGGCAAATATGAGTTTCCCATCCCTGCTCTTGGTTCGTTTCACAAATAGACTGTCTTTGTTGGCAAAGTGGAGACGGCCCCTAAGATCCCTCCCAGCTCAAATATTCTGTGAAGGACCTGTGTACGTAGAAGGTGCTGGAAAATGTTTATTGATTTTGATGATTGATGGATTGAGTCGCATTATTTACCCAAATTGGTTTCCAGGCTTTTTGTTAGCTCAGAGGCATCGGGTTGCTTCCAGCTTGACCCCTAAGATGTCTTTGGGACTTTCTGGCTGTCACCGTTGTACAATTCTCCTTTGCTGCCGCCCTGCAAAGTGAGCAAGGTTTTAGCTCATAGGCTGGGGACAGTTAAGCGGTTTTATTTGCCAAAGGAAGGCTGTGGGCAGGAGACTAGGATCCTGCCCCTACATAAAGGATGCCAAAGGCATTTTCAGCTCGTGGCGAGAGCCTCGGGGCTTGACAATGTAGGTGGCAATGAGAGAATAATATTCTGTTCTCCCTCTACCTCCTGCCCACAGACTTGGCTGGTCAATCACAGCCACGAGCCAGGAAGTGGGAGGTACCACAGCCCATCAGTGCTTACCCTCTCCGGCCCCTGGGTTCTCCAGGCCCCTTTCCCATCCACCTGGCACCTGTCTCAATAGTGAGTCCTGAATATTCCCAATTTCTTTCTCCCCTGGGAGAGGACAGAAGAGAAAACTTAGAGAGGATGAGGGAGACTGAAAACCAGCTACACAGAGAGGCAGAAAATTTAAAGCCCACCAACCATTTCAGGAATGGCTGAGCCCATGACACACCGCGTTATCCTATCTCACAGCCTTGTGCTGAGGGATAAAGGAAATTAAATAAGACAATGTCTGTAAAATACCTGGTACAGCGTCTGGCATATCATGTAGGCTCGATAAAGGGCAACTGTTATTATTCCTGGCAAGTGGCTTTATAGTCAGAAGATCTAAAGCTGGAAGACTGTGGTGAGAAATTTAAAAAGCAATGCATACACCTATCAGGCTAAAATAAAAGAATAGTGACACCACCAAATGTTGGCAAGGATGCAAATCACTCATACATTGCTGATGGGAATATAAAATCGTACAGCCATTTTGGAAAAGTTTGGCCATTTCTATGAAACTAAACATGTAACTACCATACAGTTCAACAATTAATTGTACCATTGTGTATTTATTCCAGAGAAATGGAACTTAAGGTTACACAAAAACTGTACAGGAGTGTTCACAGCAGCTTTATTTAGTTGCCAGCCATTGGAAGCAACCTGGATATCCTTAAACAAATGGTGGTACATCCGCACCATGGAATGCTACTCACAAACTATTGATATATGCAGTAACCCAGATGCATCTCAAGGGGAAAATGCTGATTTTAAAAAGTCAATTCCAGGGCTGGCCGAGTGGCGCGATGGTTAAGAACTCGCTTGGGATGCCAGAGGGCCCCGGTTCGGATCCCACATATGAGGGCCAGTGACACTGCCCTCT
>NW_017731745.1:1041701-1060701 GCF_001890085.2 Hipposideros armiger
CAGCAGCCGCAGTGAGCGGCCATCCAGAAGCCAGCGACTGATCTGCCTCGCCAGAGAAGAGCGCAATGATGGTGCCAACTTGGGCCAGTGACGCAACATCCTCCACAACTAGACTGAAGAACAAAAAAACGACAGCAACTTGTCTGTTCCCCTTTCCCCCATTCCCCAGAACTGTTCCCATCCCCCCAATTCCCCAACAACAAAAAAATCTTTAAAAAAAAAAGTCAATTCCAAAAGGCATCATATAATGCAATGAAATGATTCCAGGAGTATAACATTTTGAAATGTCAGAAGTGTAGACAATTAGAACAGATTGCCAAAAGTTGCCAGGTTGCCAGAGGTTAGGGACTGAGTGAGGGTGGGACAGAGGCAGTGGGCCCGGGTGGATGGTAGGCGTGGTTATAAAAGGCCAGCAGGGATCCTTGTGGTGCTGGAACTGTTCTGTATCTTGACTCTGGCGATGAATACACAAGGCTACATAGATGATAAAGTTTCATAGAACTAAACACACATACACACACGTGTAAAACTGGTGAAATCTGAATCACATGAGCAGATTGCATCAATGTTAATTTCTTCCTTGTGCTATTGTGCTATAGTTTTGTACCCAGGTAGGGGAAACTGGGTAAAGAGTACACAGGATCTCTCTGTATTATTTCTTACAACTGTGGATGAATCTGCAATTATCTCAAAATGAAATGTTTAACATTTTTTAAAACAGTACTTTCTAAATGGCAAGGAGTGTGTATATGTGATATTATTTTTATAGTAAGAATTCTAGGAGCACATCTGTTGCCTAAATATCAAATTATTTATTACAGTACTGCTTGCAATAGCACAAGACTGGGAACAACTTAAATACTTAAATGTCTATCAGTAGAGTAGTACAATAGTTAAATAAATTGTAGTGCATCTGTAAGATGAATACTGTACAACTTTAAAATAAAATGAGTAAACTATGTACTAATAAAGACTCTAAGTGTTGTTACGTGGGGAAAAAAATGAAGTGAAGGACAATATATAGAGAGTGATAAAACTGGTATTTAAAAAATATTATTTGGACATATATTTAGAAATCTCTGGAAGTGTGTACAAAAAAAAATTATTAACAGTGCTATCAGGTTTGCTTTTGTTTTTGAGGGGAGGAGCATAAATATGCAGAGAGACCAGGTGGGAGCCTGACATCCCTGCAAGGCTTTGTGTATTTTTTTGTTTTTTGAGCCATTTGATTAAATTGCTGATTCGATATATCAACTTAGTCCAATCCTTTTACAGATGACAATTGAGCAGCAGATCACTTTTCTATAGTTAACAAAATCTGCCTCAGGCCTTTAGCAGTGTGCTAGTGAACATGGACACTTTCACAAGCACCTCTTTCTCTGGCCCCCTAAAGCCCAAAAGGCTGCCTGGGATATGTAAAGCCTGCAGGTTGGGGCACTGGGAGACGGAGTGGCTTGGGGCGTTACATAATGTCCTGGGGAAGTTGGCAACTACGCTGAGGGTTGATAATTCAAAGAAGAGATCTAAGACCAAAAAAGGGGGTTACGGAGAGAAAAGGCTGCTTACTCAGAGACACAGGGGCAGGTGGGTGCCCCATGGGACTCAAACTCTGCTTTCCCAGGACCAACCCCTCTCCTGTAGCTTCTTTGCAAAATCTGACCTCTAACTTTTTCTGAGTATAACCATTTTCCAGTGAGCACTCAAGAAACATTTATTGAGATGAATTTCTTCTCAGCCAACGCTTCTCCTGAGGAAGAATGTGTGCGTGTCTTTCACATTCCCTTGACACTCCCACCCTCTACAATGAGTACCTCCTCTGTTTCCCTGAACTTTTAATTGGCATTGCATCAAAGGAGCTGGGGATTGGTTCCTTCGCCACCTACCCATGGCTGTCCTCTGTCTACCTGCCTTCTGTTATCATCCCACCTGTGCCTGAGGGGTGCAAGGGCAGTCCTTTTCATTACTCCCTAGGGTTTCCATCCCAAGCCCTTAGGTGAACTGCTACCTGTTTAGCCAGACTAGACTCCTGTGGGCCTTCAGATGCACCCCCTGCCTGGGAGGAGCCCCACCTGTATTACAGCACAGCTCCTGCGGTTTAGAAGTCTCAGCCAATTTACTCCCCCAGCAGCCGCCCTTTCTTGCATCTCTGGGCCTTTGCACACACTGCTTTCTCTGCCTGGAGCATAATTTAGAGTTCACATTCCATGTATTCTATAAATATTTCTTAAGCGCCTACCCTATGTCAGGTACTAGCTTGAGTTCTAGCATACAGTAGTAAACAAACAGAAAAAAAAATGTTCTCACTAAATTTGCAGCTGTTTTAGGTGGAACTTCTATTCCAGGAAAACTTTCCTGACCTCCCAAGCAGGGGTGATGCCTCTCCTATGTAACCCCTAAAACCCAGTCCTTCCCACCTGGGCGGCAGCCTTCCGTTCTGGCACAATGCTCCATGGGAGTAGCCCTCTCTTACCTAGAATGCACCATCCTCCCCGAATACTGGCTCAGCTGGCAGCTCCTCCCAGGCGCCTCCCTGCCCAGGAGATAAAGTCATTTCACAGAATTATTTGGAAGACTAAGTGAGATCATTGGTGGCTGACTGTCCAGCACCAGGGCCTGGGGAGAAGAAGATGAATAAATTTGTGTTTATTGTAGTGTAGTGACTACACGCAAGGATTATGAGGTCGAAACTAGGTTCAAACCTTAACGCATCACTTACGAACTCTGTGACCTGGAGCAACCTACTTAATTGCTCTGTAATTCAGTTTCCCCATCGTCTATAAAATGGGGACTCATGATAATACCAGCCAAAATATTTTGAAAATGTAGGATGTGCATTTCTAAGCATCCTGCATCCATCATCTCTCCAACCCTCACAAGAATTTATAGCTATCATCCCTTTCTTACAGCTAGGTTAATATACACGCCCCCAAATCACACAGCTGGCAATGGTGAGCCAGGCTGCCCTTTACCACTGTCAGTTCTTGACCCTCCACTCACGCCAGACTTCCTAGTGGTATCGACCCCAGTGGGTTGTTGTAGGAATTAAATGAAATGATACATGTAAACCACTTGGCACAGCATCTGGCAGATGTTATTCACAAAGTGCCCCATAAATGTTAGTGGGTCTTGCTACTATTATTGCTATTACCATTAATTTGCTCGATAGCAAAATGGTTCCATAGGTGAATAAAGACTTAAGTAAGGGGATAGAGCCTTTTGTTTTCTCCAATCAGATCAGAAGAAAGAGTAGTCCAGTGTCAGAGAACTCAATAAAGGCTGGATCCAGGGCAATTAATTTCCCTACAAATGTTTCAACTGTGGCCTGCGTTGTGTAAGACATAACAGTGGACACAGCAGAACCTTGATGTATACCTTATTGTCCCAGGCACAATGGGCTCCCAAGATTTATAATGCAGACTGACCTCCTGCCTAGGAGATCAGTCCATCAGCAGGTATTTCCTGAGTGCCTCCTGTGTGTCCAGGGGCTGGAGAGAGCCCGGGAGAGGAGGGTGGAATGGGAGTGAAGGAAGGACTCACAGACGCACGAGTGGCAGTGCAGCTCTTTCACTGTGAGACAAAGCATGAACATGAGACGTTAAATAATGCTGCCTGCCATGAATGCAGCTCCAAGCTAACCACCAGCACCGGGGAATAGGCAGCAAGAGCTATGGGTGCAGGGAAAGGAGATTCCACGGCTAGAAGACAGCTTGGAGGAGGAAAACCTTGGCAGCAGGTAGGATCTGGATAGATAAGGAGGAATATGAATAGGGAGGTCATTCAAGAAAGGGAAAATGAAATTGACAAAGATCCAGAGCCAAAATAGATCCGTTTGTGCTGAGGCTAGAGAAGAGGTGATGTTGGGGGTGGAGGGAGGGTTGAGTAAGGGACAAGAAGAACCAAGGTGCAGCGGGGCAGGGGGAAGCCACAAGCTTCCAGCACAGCCAGAGGCAATAGGGAGCTGGAAGTTCTCATCAACCAAATGATGCTGCTCACCCCATTAACACGCTCTAGACACAGACTGGGTGAAAATCTGAATTTGCCACTTACCAGCTGAGTAACCTTGGACAAGTCACTTAACCTCTCTGTGCCCCCAGCTGCCTCACTGTAAAGTGGAGATAGTAAAGTACTTCCTCCATGGGATTGTTATGATGATTGAGTCCATGGGACAGTACTTGGCACATAGTGTAGGAGGAAAGAAGGGTCTAGGCCACCACTGTTCAGTAGAAATATAATGCAAAACACATATGAAATTTCTAGAAGCCACATTAAGAATTAAAAAATAATTTTACTAATATACATCATTTAACCCAATACATCTAAACTATCATCCTTTCGACATATAATCAATATAAAAAATTGTGAAAGAGCTATTTTACATTTTTTGTATACTAATCTTTGGAACCTAGTATAGATTTTACACTTACTGCGCATCTCAATTTTAGGCACTAGATTGTCATCTGAAACACTCCATCGTTTCTAGACCTCATCAAACTGACAGTTGAACAGTAGCTCCACGTTCCCACGTTGTTCCAAACAACTTGATTCGGCTTTCCAATAACTGAATCCGGTATCAGTTTTTAAATTGAAATTAATTGAAATATTTGGAACAACGTGGGAACCAGATGCACTCGTCACATTTCACGTGTTCAGTAGCCACTTGTAGCTACTGTACTGGACAATGAAGATCCAGAAGTTGCTGTGGGGAGCAATTAAGTTGAAGAAACTGTACCTGGCTGTAGACATCACAGGCACAAGGAATTTACCAGAACAGAGACTCTGTACCATCCTGAGCTTGTTCCTAGTGATGGTGGAAGGCGGGTAGGGAGGTGTGAAGACAGGGGTGAACTGGGAATACTCTTTATTTCTTTGAGAGCCAATGCATACCAGTACCTGCTGTCTACCAGGTGCTGCCCTTGGTTCCAGAGACGCAGTGTGAGTTAGTGCTCTGGGCTGAATTGAGGCTAAAATCTATCTGCCATCTTTCAGTCCTTAGCCTCCTATAACTTCCAGGGGACAGCGGACTCTGAAATGTGACACCCCTCCCCCACCTGTCACCCCCAGCCCTGCCCTGACACCAGCCTGGCACAATAATCTGAGCGATGCTCTATTTTGATAACACAGCTGGTAAGTGCCTACTGTGGGTCAGGCCCCGTGCTCTTAGCTGGGATGCAGTTTAATGGGTTAATTCTTAATGGGGCTTCTAGAAATTTTAAAAGTTCATACGTGTTTTGCATTATATTTCTATTGGACAGTGGTGGCCTAGACCCTTCCTTCCTCCAAAATAAATTAAGTGTGGGGAACAGGGTGGAGGATTTCAGAAATTAGAGAAAGGAACAGTAGGAGAAAGAAAGATGCAACAGCCTCTAGGAAAGACATGACGTTGACCTTTATTCAATTATAACCACAGCTAGTGTATACTATGTGCCAACTACTGTCCCATGAACTCACTTAATCATCATAACAATCCCATAGAGGAAGTACTTTATTATCTCCGCTTTGCAGTGAGGAAGCTGGGGGCACAGAGAGGTTAAGTGACTTGTCCAAGGTTACTCAGCTGGTAAGTGGCAAATTCAGTTTTTCACCCAGTCTGTCTCTGGAGCCTGAGCTCTAAACTCCCATGACAGACTGCTTCTAATTTTAGATTATTGCTATCAATCCAATCCTCCTGTGTATCAGTGTCAGATTGAATTCCACTCTCCCCATCGTCTAAATATTCATGACTTCACTTCCCTCTCGCCATGTCTCCTGCGTGTCTCACATTCCTCACCTCAGTCCCCAAGTTGTCCTGCCGGCCCAGCCACCCCCACCTGCCTGGCCTGGCCCTGGGGAGAGGGTGGCAGAGTGCTCACATCATCCAGGAAGAACCTTCTGAATGGAGGCAATAGGGTTTTTTCTGAACCCCTCAAAATTAAATGTAATTTTAAAAAATATACAGCCATGACAAGTACATTTGGGTTGGGTGTGGGGGTGCCAGGGGAGATAAGAGGGACAGGGGAGAGATATTCTTTACCTTACTGACTGTTACAGATGCAGGGATTTTGACCGTGTCCATTTAACAGGGGCAAGTGAGAGAGAAGGACTGCCCGAGCTCTGCGCATGGGGGATTCCAGAGGAGAGATTGGGTGGGGTAATTTGGTGAAATGGAGACAATGCCAGGACACAACTCATTCAGGCTTATCATTTGCCAGGAGAGGCAGCCACCCTGTCTCTGCTCACCCAAATATCTGTTCCTGGGCATCTGGACACCAGCGCCTCCCTGCCAAGGCCCTACACCCAAGTTTTGCCACCTGTGTCCCCAGAGAACAAAACAGGCACACATGATATCTCTCTCCATGAGAGAGTCAGATAAGGCCGAAGGATTGCTCACCAGTGGGTAGTTTGTGAAAATGTCTAACTGGATGGGTGAGAGGCTGGCTGAGGCCTCGTCCTAGTCAGGTTCTCCATCCCCTGCCAGGGACAGAGGCGGGCGCTGCCTCACAGGTGACACCACCATGGCCGAGTCACCATAAGGGGCCAGGTTGAGACGCTGGGCTCACACAGACCCTCTAAACAGTACTCAGCCTGCTTGGGACCAACTCAGGCCTTCAACAGGAAGGTTCCAGCTTGGAGAACTTAGGCAGATGAGCGACACCTTGGTCAGAAGAGTGGCTTAGAGCTGATCAAGAGCAGTAACTGGTTGCTTTCCCAGTATTCCTGAGTGTTTGCTAAACCACAAGGTCCTGAACCCTTTGCCCACCTGGGGACAGCTAGCAGTGACCATTACGAGGACAACAGGAGGCCAGATGAACTTCCCAGCTAGAAGTCAGTGGAGGCAGGGACCAACGAGTAGGGTTGGAAGAAGCAATTCCATTGAACAAACACTATGTGCCAAGCCCTGTGACTGGGAGCAAGGTGTCCCATCACAGAAGTCAGCACCTGGGACACACTGTTATAGGCACAACATGGGGAAGGACAGCCTGTGACCAAGGAACCAGGATGCCCATGTGGTGAGGTGGCATTTGAGCTGGGTCTGGAAGAACAGAGAGGATTGTTCTAACAGATTGACATGGGGTTGACATGCCAGGCTGAGAGGACAGCAAAGCAAACACAGAGAATAGGACAATCACGGAGGAAATTCAGAGAACAGTTGGCAGAGAGGAATGGGAGGCAAAGCTGCAACGGGAGGTGGGAAGAAACCTGGCAGGGCCCTGCATGTCTAATTAAAATTTGGGATCTTTGTCTATAGGGAACACGGAGCATCAAAGGTTCAGAGGCAGGGGACAGTATGTTTAAGGAGGTGGCCAGGGACCATGTGAGGAAAAACGGGCGGGCAATAGGGGAAGGATGACCCGACCAACTTTCCTAGTCATTATCCCTCTGTCAAGAGCCACATTGGATTAAGCCTTAGTTTTTAAAATGAAAAGGTATGTTATTTGGTGTTCCCTGTGATGGATTTCTCTAACGATTCAGGATTTCGTAAAGCTGGGGCACCTGGGGCAGGGTTTGGGGGCTCTGATAGGAAAGCTACGATGGACTTCATCCTGAAACGGGACCTGCCAGGTGGGCGACAGCAGGTGAACACTGGCACTAACCATTCATACCCATTGTTTCCCCACCAGCAGCATCTAATTCCCCCTACGTCCCATGCTGCCTGCCTCTGCCAGTTCCGACAGCAAAGTTCTGCCAGGTGGAGCCAAAATATGACCTATTTCATAGGAGGTGCAAAAACAAGTAAAACCACACATGACCAAAAGTAAACCTTCGGTAATGTGAGGTCCTCAGCTGGTTTCATAATATTCAACAAGGGAAAAACCATTCATTCCAAAGAAGGAATCCAAGATTTCATGGTTTTATTTTATTTATTCATGTATTTATTTTAGGAAACCAAAGGTGAGTTAAATGCTATCTTCCCTCAACTCTTCAGTCAGTGGCTCTAGGAAACCTTGAGAGTTTTCAGATTCTTGGCGGAGAAAACAATAATTGTGTTAGTTGCAATGTGGTTGAGTTAAAACTTCCCTAAGAGGGCCATTTTCATCCTGTCCCCTCCCTTCACTTTCTGAGGCCAGCAGCAGGTCTGGGAGAGGAACTCGAAGCATTTGGGCATCTCTTCACCACCAGCAGCCAGGGTCCCCAGTACCCCCCTTTCTGTTCTGTTCGCTGTGAATGGCAGATTCCTCTGTCCGGGTCGGGTTTCCAATCACCATAGAAACAAACTCGAGGCAGTTTCATTAATCATTTAGAGCACGAGAAGTCTAGGTCAGTCTGATTGCAGCATATAGGGTATCATCTCCGGGCCACATGGGACTCAGTCGATTTGAATTAAAAAAGATTAAGCTGCCCTGGGCTGCCTGGCCCCATCAGTTTAAGTTCTCATGTAACAGTGGTCTCTGGAGCCATATGGATTAGCGAGTGAAGCTATGCATTTATGTGGCAGGATTCAGTGAAACATTAGATGGCTGCAGGTGTCTGAGGGGAAGAGGACAGGGATCACATGCAGGGGTTTTTTTTTTGGTGTTTTTTTTTGTTGTGTTTTTTTTTTATACTTGTTGCTGTTCTTTTGAAACTGGAAACAATAACTCAATTTTATTTCTCCAGTGACAGTTACCACTCTTGCTGGCCATGAAATGGAACATTTGTTACCCAGGGTTTATGGTTCACGATGAAAATGGTCTGCAAGGAACCGGGAATGGCCGAGTCCCATGCCTACTCCAGGGTGGCGGGTGAGAATGCTGACATTTTTTTTTCCTTCTTCTTCTTTTCCGATGGAGTGGTCAGAAATGCGTCGAATAAATATTGATGACATTTTAGTTTTGCACGAATCAAGATTTATGAGCCCCAGGAAATTGACTTAGAGGCAGCTACAAATCAATGTGACTCTGAAAGAGTTGTATGGGGATCCCTCAAAATGAACACCCCCTTCCAAAGTACCTACCTTATTTATGGGCTTCTCCAGGACTTCAAAGACGTTCAGTAACTTAGGCCAGACTGTTTTATTGCTTCACGGAGCTAAGATGTTTCAGGGGGAAGATGCAGGTTACAGTGTGTTAGGGAGCCTGTCTTGGGCAGTGGGCAAAAGCTCTCTGCATATTGAACTATTGATCTAAAGCTTATTACACTGTGGCTTCCTATGGAATCACTTCTAAATCTTTTCAGCCGATTGGGTTGTCTGAAGTCCTGGGTGCTAAGCCCAAAATAGAAAGAACTTTTGTACTCTCTTCTCTCCATCCCCTGTCTTGGAGCAACTGCCTTGGACTAGCACAGAGGTAGCTGGGCCTGGTAGAGATCAGCTGTAGACTTCCACAGGATGTTTCCATAGGCCTGCTTTCCCCAATCCGATGTTTTGTTTCTCTCTTTGTTGTGACAGTGACAGTCCTGAGTGCTTTGCTGAAAATGCCAGAAGGCAGGGACCAGCCTAAAATCTGCGTTCGGTCTTCTGCTCTCATTTAGCAGGGGCGGCTCAGGACAGTCGAGAAACCCAGCTTCTCAGTCCAGCCATGCTACTGCTACCTGGCTGTGTCCCCTCAGGCAGGGCATGCTGCCGTCTGGGCCTCTGTGTTCTCATCTGTGAGATAAGACATGCAACTGTCTTCCTCCAGTTCTATGGTTGTAAAATCCCTTCCCACTTCCTGAGCAACTGATAGGTTCCAAAAGGGGAGAAAACCTGGCCCCAGCCTCCAAGAGGTTGCAGTGGGTATGGAGAGAAGAGGAAGAATGAACACAGGTCTTCTGATCCAGCCTGGGTCGGCCTTCCCTTCCCCTGAACGTGACCTCACTGACAGACAGGACTCACAGGGCACCCCTTAGTACCACCCTGATCTCCCACAATCGCCAGTGCCTCCACAGGTGGTAGTCTCGGCTCTCCAAGCAGTTTGTAACTCTGCCGGGGCAGGAGTCTGTCTTCAGAACCCCACTCCACCTGGCAGAGAGCTGAGCCCCTAGGAGGCTTTATCAACAAAGCACTGCTTTGATTGACTCAGTATAGTTCAGCCAAAGTTGTATGAACTGCCAGAGTTTGCTCTGGGAGAAGAAAGAACACGGTGCATAGGAAACATGGAGGTAAAGTTTCCAGGAGAAGGCACCAGCGGAGACCCTTAGGAGGCAAGACAGCACGTTGATTTGGAATGTAGATGAGGGTGCCTGAATGGTGAGCATTTCCTTCTAGCTATGACTTTGAGCAAACCATTTAACTGCAAAGCCCAGCTGCTGGAATCAGAAGTCTGGTCCTAGTCCCCTCTCTGTCACTTGCTACTCAGTGCAAGTTTAGTCAAGTGACTTTATGTGGGCACTGATCCCTTCAGGATCCTGCTTCAACGAAGGAAGGACTTACACTTGCAGCCACTGGGAGTGCTGCCAGCAGAGAGCCCTCAGCTGTCAGCCTCCTCAGGAATTGTCTCAGCTGAAGAGAGTGATTTGCTCAAAGTCAGGTCCTGTTCCTGGGGCCGCCTGTGCTCAGTGAGTGCCCAGCATAGGGGGTCTAAAGGCCTGTCCCCCCACTGATGACTTGGAACAGCTCTGCAGGGCTATCCCAGCTCCAGAGTTCCCTGCAGAGCCAGCTGAAACCTTTATTGGAACTGTATCGCAGCCCAACTTTTCCCTCTGCCCAATCTTACTTTCAATCCCTCCCTCCCTTCCACAGGATTAAGCTCCAAACACATTCTCTGATACATGTGCTGCCCTCTAATTGCTATGGTCCATCTCAGGGTTTATATCCAAGGAAACCTAGACTGTGTGACATTGCACAGCTCTCTGAGCCACATTTCCTCATCTATAACACTGAGGCAAGGACAGTGTCTAGCCCTCAGGGCCATGGTGCAGGGTAAATGAGATGACCCATGTAAAGCTTTCGGCTCACTGCTGCCTATGGACTAGCTATGTATCTCCCTAATAATACAAACACCTTATTTTGCAGATGAACTTGACTTGATCTTGAAGAATGAAATATGGATCCATGGAGAAGAAACGAAGGAAACAGTAGAGATGCTAGTTTTCCCTAGATATTCTTCTCGCCTTCTTCAATGATGATAGAAGCCTGAGTTTTAGCTGGGCATATGGCCACCCAGAATACAAAACACATTTGCCACTTTCTCCAGACAATAGATGTGTCCATGTAATTAACTTCTGGCCAATGGGATATATAAAAAGGAAGCATATGCAACTCTCAGAGAGTGTCTTGAGTGTCTTTAAAGACAGGAAGCCTGCTCTCTCTCTCTCTCTCTCTCTCTCTCTCTCTCTCTTTCCTCCTTGCTGAAATGTGGATGTATGCTGAAGCTCCAGCAGCTATTTTGGGTCATAAGGTGACCTTGGAAATGGCTACCAGGCACAGCAGAGCAACAAAATGGAAAGATCCTAAGTCACACCAGCCCTGGAATGCCTGCAGACTATTGCATGAGAGAAAAACATACCACTGTTGCCTTGGGTTTTCTTACTTGTAGCCCAATCTAATCTTCACTAACATGAAGGGACTTGCAAGTGGGCAAAGAGACCATGAGCAAGGACTCAGAGACACAAATGGGCATGGGGCATTCCAGGACAGTAAAGAGACTGACCAGTCAAAAATAAGATGAATAATACTTTACGCTCCCATTGTGCTTTGCAGCTTCTAAGCACTTTCAAATTCTTTGCCATTCCTTTTTTACAACTTTGTAAGCTAAGGCACATTTGTCATCTCCATGTTACCACATTGAGGACGGGGCATTTAAATATATAAATGCAAATCTGTGTCACCGGTCCACAGTGTGTTACAGTTGAGGGAACTGAGACTCAGAGAGAGAAATGACTTTCTCAACTTCATGAAAACTAGGAAGCAGCAGAGTCGAAGCCAGAATTCATGACTTTTGAGGCCAAAGACTGGGTTTCCTCCATTGCACTAGATGCATGCCTTTGACAGTTCACTCAGGTCAATTTAGTTAGCAGCGCTCTTGCCTAAAACTTGTATCCAGCAAATTTACAGTGACTCGTACCTGGTTTCAACTGCTTTCACGTCATCTTGGATTCTCTCATTTTCTTTACTCACATTAATTGACCATCTACAATGTAATAAACACCATGCCTTATCATGCCAGGTGCTTTTACATGTTCTCATGCTCTCTGTTCCCACTCAGATTAGCTCTTTATCCTAGATCTCCGATTTCTGTTCTCTATCAGGCCTCCGCCTCCACAAAGCCTTCTCTGGGGGCCACAAGAATGAGCTGTTCACTTACCCACTGACCTCTATTGCCTGCTGAGGTAGCTACTGGGTAGACTGATGCAATAGCCTCTTAGCCAGACCTGGGCCGACCCCAGAGAGAAGGATTCTGAGAGTGGGTTCTGAAGGAGCCCACTGGTGTTAGGCCAGAGGGGGAAAAAAAGCATTCTGGGCTTGAAGTGATGTGTAAGAAACTGCATTATTTTACTAGGGCTGCCATAACAAATGACCACAAAGTGGGTGGCTTAAAACAACAGGAATTTATTTCCTTATAGTTCAGGAGGAGGTTAGAAGTCCAAAACCAAGGCATCGGTAGGGTTGGTTCCATCTGGATGTTCTGAGGGCAAATCTGTTCCATGTCTCTCCCCCAATATCCTTGGCATTCCTTAGCTTGTAGCAGTATCACTCCAGTCTCTGCCTCCATCTTCACATGGCGTTCTCCCTGTCTCTGTCTAAATTTTCTTTTAAGGATCCCCGTGGTTGGATAAGGGCTCACTCTTAATCGAGTATGATCTCATCTTAACTTGATTACATCTGCAAAGACCCTTTTTCCAAATAGTTTATATTCACGGGTACCAAAGGGTTAGGACTTCAGTATTTCTTTTTGAGAGACATGATTCAATACAAAACAAAACCCAAGCCAGGGCTCTGGAGCCAGAGAGGCTAGTTTGTAACCCAGCTTAGCCTCGCCACTGGTGTGACCTTGGGCATCTGAGGCAAGTCTCTGAGCCTCTTTTGTGAGAAAGAGTAGCACCATGTAGGAGAGATCTTAAAAGGCTTAAATGAGAAAAAAAATTAAAAAATGGGAAACACCCAGCTCATTGTTTTTCCCTTCCTTCTCCAGATGGACACAAGAAAGATCAGGGGAGGGAAGAAGACCTAAAGATACTTCATGACATTGAGAAGACACAAGATGGCAGCTGCTACCTTGGTCAGCAAGATTAAAGTCATAGCCAGGACTTAAAATCAGCCCTGCAGAGTACATGAGAGAGACCATTTAAAAGAGAGGAGCTGAGGGCTGGCCAAGTGGCTCAGTTGATTAAGAATTTGCTCAAGAGTGTGAGCTCTGAGCAACAGGGTCGCCGGTTAGATTCCCAGCCCAAGCTGAGCTGCCAACAGCTGCCAACAAGTGGCAGGATGGCTCAGCTAAAAAATAAAAATAAAAATAAATAAATAAATAAATAAATAAGAGGAGCTGAGCTGCCTGAAGGACAGTGTAGAATCTGGAACTGACTGGTTTCCAACAGCTAGAACTGGCTGGTGAATTCAAAGGAGACACTAGCACAGCCCATGGGGCCCACCAAGAAGTTAACACCTCCTCCTGGGCCTGAAGCTCCCATGGAAAGGAGGACAAGGTCAGGATAAAGTGACAAACCTGGGATCCAAGAAAGACAGGCCATATCAGGGGAGATGAGGAAATTGGTGCTGCTCAGGGTCACATCAAATGGGTCAGAGGAGCCTTCAAAATCAGCTCTGCTCAGACAGGGGCATTCCAGGTAGGCCCTCCTCACACCTGGGGGCAAAGTCTAGCTGGGAAAGTGAAAGGACCGCTGCCAGGTCAGGCTGCAGAGCCTCACTCTGCTTTCAGCACAGCCTGGGTAGACATCCCTGAGTACGCTGGCATTCTAGATGCTTCTCATGGAGCCCAGTAGTAAATAACCAGAGAAGTCCAGGAGAGGAGGTCAGATTTCTGGAAAGGGTGGAGGAAGGATGAGCAGAGGATGAGTTGGATGTCAGGCCACGTGCCCACCTGGCCAGACTGTGATAGGCCAGACTGAGAAAGGCCGAGCATTTCGGAGGCCAGGACAGTGCTTTCCATTGCCACCTTGCTCTATCAGAAGTTCTCCTGAGTCAGGTTGGGCAGACACTGACCCACCTTCATCCCAAATCATCCATTGTCCTCCTCCCCTGACCCTTGCTCTCCTTACCTCTGTTCACAGAACCCATGGCCATCCTCAACTCTCCCTCTCCTCAAGGCTCTGCTGTGTCACACATGAGCTTCATGAGGATAAAGACCAAGTCTCAACTCACTCACCTTTCATCCCCTGAGCAGTCCTAGCACCAAGGCCCTCTTGTACGAGGTGTTCAAGACCTGTAAACACCACCCCACTTCCCCCCAGAATGAAAAACAATGCTGTGTACAGGGCAGAATAAGACGAGTATTTTCTGCACAGGTTTAAATCAAGGGGAATAGGGAGAAAAAAGTAGAGAAAAGGAGGGGTCATGGAGGAAAGACTCAGCTGGAGGAGATGGTCAATTTGTCCAGGGTTCAAGCTTGCATCCATCTTCACATCAAATCCTTCCACATCTGAGAGCGCTCAATAACTTCTTTTATAACACAGAGTAAAACAGTATTTCACCAAGTATAAAAGCTGTAGGCCTACCTGGGGTTTTTTCAGACAGCAGGCACACACTGCTTCATGCTCAACTCTTGCAGGCAGACAAGCAACTCTTACTCCCCAGACTCATAACAGAGCATTGTCCAGTTTTAGGTTTACTGTGAACAGTTTCCTGCTAGGTTCGTCTTATACCCAGGGCAAGGCTATGCCTTCTCTTCATACCTTACCGCCTCAAACACACACATGAACATGTATGTGTGTGTCCACATACAAGTGCGTGCACACACACACACACACACACACACACACACACACACACACACACAAGGCTGGATACACAATTACCAGGCAATAAAGAGAGCTTGATTGATTGATTACCAAACGCCATCATCAACACAGTGGGCCCTGTGAGATAATGGGATGACGTCAGCTTGAATTTCTCATCCCAGTGTCCTTTTTCAAAGGTCAGGACACTGACTAGAAAACTATAAGTGGACTCTGAACATCTCAGTCAGGTGACGCGTCCCCACCCCCACCCCAGCACACACACACCTCTCAGATCTCCCAGGCCCAGGTTAGCCAGATTTACACATCTCAGGAGGCCAGAGAAGGCAAGAAGAGACTCAGTCTCCCTACCCCAAGCCTTTTTCTGCAGGATAACACTGTTACTGGGCTAATGTGACCTTTCTCTAGAATGTCCAGTTTCACTGCCCAAGCTTGCCCTGGTACCCCAATGTAGGAAATGTTGAAAAACTTGATCTTGAGCTCCAGGGCCTTTAGTAAATGGCACACGTGTGTGTTTGAGAGACAGAGAGGGCTAGAAGGAGTGGCCATGGTCTGTACTCTCTTAGGGAAATCTGGAGGAGCGACTGGGTAAGGCACACATCTCCCAGAGAGGGCTCTTAGCTCTGGCTGTTATAACAAAGACCAGAGTCTAGGGGGCTTAAACACAGAAATTTATTTCTCCCAGCTCTGGAGGCTAGAAGTCCAAAATGAGGGTGCCAGCACGGTGGGGTTCTTAGTGAGGGCCCTCTTCTGGGAAGCAGACAGCTGTTCTCTGGTATCCTCACAAGGCAGAGAGGGTGAGAGAGGAAGCAAGCTCTCTCGTAACTCTTCTGAGGGCACTAATCCCATTCGTGAGGTCCCCACCCTCATGGCCTCCTCTAATTCAAATCACCTTCCAAAGGCCTTGTCTCCTAATACGGTCACGTCGTAGAGTAGCATTTCAACATACGTACTGGGGAGACCCAAACATTCAGTCCATAATTGGGGTGAAGCAGCAGCTCTTGAGCCCCTGGATTCTCTGCTCAGGCACCTGGCCAGGGAAAGCCCTAGGTTTCGTTCCCAGGCTGGCCCTCCTCCTAGGCTGTGAGGATGAGAAGTTCTCTGAGTTCATCCCAGTGTGAAATCACTCCTGATCACTTCTGGGAGGCAGGCTTCCTCCTGCCCAGCAGCAGTTAGGAACCCATTCTTCCTCTTTGTCAGCCACAATCTGCCTCCTTGTCCCCAATCTGGGGACATCCGGGGACAGCTGATCCATCTTCCACACAACAGACCTCCAAAATCTTTCCATAGAACAGGGCGTTAGACAGTTTTGACCTGATTCCTCTGTGTGTGGGCCCTCCAGGCAGCATAAGAAACTCAGAGCTTTAAAGGCTTCAAGATAGAAAGCTGGGAAAGTTACTTCATGTCTGTGCCTCAGTTTCCATATATATAAAATAAGAATACGTAAAATGCGCTGGAACCTAGCTCCTAGGAGGGATAAGGAGCATTCATGAGATGACACACGGGAAGCCTATAGCAAGAGACAGGGCATGTCGTAAGGACCCAATACATGTCAGCTCAGCTACCATTATCCCACATGTATGTTTTAACAATGTTTTTTATTGGCATCCTACCATAAATTATCTTTTGTAAGTTATTTTTTTTCACTCATTTAGTATGAACATTTCCCTATATCATTAAATATTCTTTAAAGCATTTTTTAAAGCATTTTTAATGGCTGTCATATTTCATCTCAGGAGTTATTGTCATTTATTTAATCACTCTCAGAGGGATTTCTTCTGTAAACTACTTTTTTTAACCCAGGCTCCCAGGTCGGAGCCACCAGGGCTAAGAGGTAGGGGCTGTTTCAGAGCTACTGACCCTCCTGCCCCCACCCTCCCGGCATCCATTATCCTTAGCCTGCCCCTGCCTCCCTCCATCCTCAGCTGGAATCAATTGCCCTCCCTTCCGGCCCATTCCTCCTGCCCCATATCATCAATCAACCAACAAGCCACTGTAGTGTGCCCAGCCCAGTGCCAGCAACACAAGGGGTGCCTGGGAGAAGAGGAGTGGGCCTGCCTTCCAGGACCCTGTTTTCTGTCCGGGAAGGTAAACTGCACGCAATAAAAACTGGGGAAATGGTGCGCCAAGAGAGGGAGTCCTCAGAAAAGCAGAGGAGGGGTGTGGGAAGTGGTGTTCCCTGGGAGCATGGGGAACAGGGATGAGTGGGCGCTCTAGGGGGTGCATCAGTCACAGCAAGGTACTGGTTGGGCACAGGGAGTCCGGGAGGGCATGGGGAGGGGACTGTTTGGAGGGTACAGTTTTAGCAGGAGCACAGCTGTGAGCCCTTGCGGGGTCTGAGCTGATGGAGACGTCCTCTGCTCCACAGCCTGCCTTGGGCCAGGTTGGGGGCCCCAGCTCGGAACTAATGCCCCCAGGGGCTAGGGGCAATCATTTCGAAATGAAGGTAATGATCCAATTAGTGGTTATCCATCAAGTTCAGTTATCTTTCCTTGGGCTGGGGAGCAGAGAAGCTGAGTAAACACGTGCCTTGGACTGTGACATAAAACCAGACCCCCTCGTGCTGGAAAAATGAGTTCAAGATGCGGGCTGAGCCGCCTCTCAGGGCCTGCAGGTTAGTCTCTGTGGCCCACAGAAGCAGGGGAGCCACGGAGCTCACAAGGACTAGGGTCTCTGAGGCCACAGCTTCTGACCTGGGCCCCTGCCCCTGCTGTGAGAATGGGGAGAGGCCTCGTCAGCTGTGGGTCTGGGAAAGAGCATCACCACCACAGCCAGTGTCTGACCTTCGTCCCAACCAGAAGCTTCAGTTCGCTCAGCCTTCACCCCGCCAGCCCCCAGTTCTGAGCTTCCCCGAACATTAACGCACCTCCCAGCTCACCCTCCTCTCTCCACATTCAGTGTCTGGGCAACACACTTGCACACTGGTGTGTTCTGTCTGAGCCTCCTTATTTCGACGCTAAGTTTCTGAAGACAAAAGCTTTCTGTGTCTTTTCATGAAGGACTTGATTTATAGTTGGAAGGCACACTGGGCAGTCATCTAATCCAAGTATCTCATTTAACAATGAAACTAAGGCCCAGGGATGGGAAGTAATTGAGAGGACACCCTAACTATGAGAGCCCTCACTCACGGAGTGGCCTCTCAGGGCTCTGTCACTGAGAGGTAAGCCTTCCCCGGAAAAGAGCACCAGCCATCACTTCAAACAACCATCCCGAAACTGGCGAGCCATTCGTGAGGCTTCCCCTCATTCTGCCCCCTCACTCAGAAGGCCCTAAAATTCTGTTAATGTCGGCTGTGGAACTGGCCTCCAATTTCTTTATTCCCTCCTGTTGGTTACCCCTCTACCTGTTCAGGTTATTGGAAGAGAGCCTTCGGGGTTCTTCCCACTCAGAATCTCAGACTGCCAATGTGTTCCCAACCCCTACCTGATGTTCATAGCTGCCTCAGGAAATTATTTTGCAGAATCCAAACATTATTTTCCGAGTTTCCATCTGGGAACCTGCTCATCCGATCACTGTCCACCCTCCAAGCTCTCCCGAGAAGAGAGCCCACAAGCCCAGCATTGAGGTCTGCCTCCTTCCCTAATGAGAGTGCAGGCACAGGGCTCCCCGGTCTGCAAACGTTTCCTAGTGGATTCATTCTTCTTCCTCTTGGCCTAGGTTAGCATTACAAGGCTTTAGGCAGCTCCTTCTGCTCTGAGATACACCAGTCTGCTTTCAAAGGGCCCAGGTTCCCTTGTGTGCTCATCTTATACTGATCTCAGTAGGCATGGACCATCTGCATATTAACTGCAATATGTTTTAAACAGTCATCCAATTTCCTTTTCCTGGGGCTTCTTCTGTCTCCTCCCCTTTATTTCCATCTATGAAAACTCTACCCACTATGGGCTTCAAAGGTAAATCCCAGCTTTGCCTCTTGTATGCTGTGTGATTTCTGGTGGGCAAATGATCTAACCCCTCTGCATCTCAGTTTCCTTCTCTGTCAGATGAGAAAAATAACAAATATCTCAAAGTATTATTGTTAGGATGAGTAAGAACAAGGGCAGATGCTCTGCCTGTCATATAGCCGGTCCTCTGCTACATAGTAGTGGTTATTAATGTTGTAGTTTTAATAATATTTCAAGGGCCGGCCAAGTGGCGCGATGGTTAAGAGCTGGCTTGGGACGCCAGAGGGCCCCAGTTCGGATCCCACATATGAGGGCCAGTGACACTGCCC
>NW_017731745.1:1062416-1081024 GCF_001890085.2 Hipposideros armiger
CAGGTCTCTGAGAAGACTACCCCTGCTGTGACAGCTCCTGGTTATGACACTTTAGAGGTCTCTGCTTCCTGAAGGAGATGCCCCTGAGGAAGATGAAAAATCTGAGGCCCCATTTTTGGCAGGCCTTCCATGGCTCTGGGCAGCTGGCTGTCCGTGAGGAGTGAGCATTGTGGTGCCTCTAGCCAGGCAGCTCTCACTTGTTGAGTTTCTGCTGGTATGCATCCTCTGTGGGATCCAGCCATATTAAATTGCTTCAAGCAGCCTATAAAATAAAGACAATTGCAGTGCCGTAAGGAATAGCATATCCCCAACCATAAATAAATTAGGGCTCTAATTCCATCAAGGCATGTGGGTGACATCACACACCGTGAGAGCCGAGCTTGGAAGGGCTGTTCACAACACCACAAATCTGAGATGGAATTACCATTTTAATTTATTTACATCTTCTGGTGGCTAGGTCGCTGTGACAGATGATTTCTGAAAAGTCTGGTCCCTCCAGATTATGACTCATGTTCCTCTCTCCTCGGCCTCCTCCCCCACCTTACCCTCCCCTGCTCCTATCTCCAACTCCCTTTCCTTTCTTGTTTCTCTCACACACTCTTCGGCATGCATTTCCTTCAGTGTATTTTAGTTTCTCTGTGGCCTTGGTAAAGTAGGAAAGGAGGGAAGCACCTCGCTCTGGGAAGGGATGGCAAATTCCAGATGCAGAGGAAAGGCCCCTGCAAAGTGGGGGAGCACAGGAAGAATGAATCTCTCGTACAGCCATGATTTGTTGCATTGCCCCAGGGCCATTTATCCATGACCTCTCTGGGGACATATAGCCTTTCCTTGCTCAAAATTTCAATTTAATTAAATCCACTAGGTGTGTTCTTGGATGTCAACCATGTCCTAGGCAATGGAGGGCAGTCAGAACCATATGGAACCAAGGAATTTAAGAGGCAGACAGGCTTTCAGCAGTCTCTGAGTTAGTTCAACTCCTCATTTTACAAATGAGAGACCCAAGGCTCAGGGAAGTAAAGTGATTTTTCTAAGATCATGTGGCTAATTAAGGGCAGAGCCAAGTCTAGACTGCAGAAAAAACGGGAAACCTTAGCAACGTCCGCCAGGGCCTTACAGCCTAGCTGGAGAAATAAGACAGACATCTTCAGAAGAGTTAGCTAATAACATGACAGAGGACATAAGCAGAGCCAAACTGAGGGTTACAAAAACTGAATTCAGGAGGAAGGAAACAATAGTAGCTGGCAAGTTTGGGGCAGATTTCACGGGGGAAGCCACAGTTGAGCTGGAAGCTGAAGGGTCGAAGGGATCTCGCTTGGCAGAGATAAGGAGAGAGGGCATTATAGGTAGAGAGACAGTTCAAGCAATGGCCTGAGAGCTGGAATAAGCATTGCCTGGACACAGAACTCGGTGGGACCCCAGTGGGAGAAAGGGGTCAATATCTAAGTATCAGTACTGAGAGAGCTGGACTCTGGACTTAACCCTGAGGTCAGCTGAGGGTCCTGGAAGTTCCTGAACAAGAAGCAATAACTGAAAGCATGCTTTAGAGCTTAACTATACAAAATGTGGTCTGGGGACCACCAGCGTCAGTTTTACTCCACTTGGGAGCTTTTTTAGAAAAGCCCAACCTCAGTCCCAAAACCAGATCTACTGAATCTAAACTGCATTTGAACTAGACCCCTAGGTGACTCACAGGCACATGGACATTTGAGAAGCCCTGCTTTAAGAAACCTAGCATGGTGTGAATGTCACTTTTTGATTGTTCCAGAGTTGTTCCCTGGTGCTGCTAGTGGTTCCCCCCGCCTCCCAACCAAAGATTATTTAGCAAATATCCTCCTACCCAGGAATTCGCACTAAGTGAGAAAAGCTAACTAACAAACTGCTTTCAAATAGAATGAAGTGTTTGTGCATATTAATTTTAACAATGAATGAAGATGACAATATTAGATGTTGTGATCACATGTATTCATTTCCGTTTTGGAGTTCTCTGTTTTGTGTTTTGTAGCCCATGGACTTCATTCCAATGCTCAGACATTTCCTGAGCCCTTGAAAACCTCTTGCACTTTAGTATGTAATGCATAAATCAGCCTATGGTGGGTCTTGAAGGAGCAGGGACACTCACATAACAGGGCAGCTTCCTGGGGAGGTAGTGGTAAGACCTCAGCAGAGAAGACTGAGAGAGTCCCTGCCCCATGCAAGACCCGCCCAGCCCAGGCCAGCAGACTTCAAAGGAACACCCAGGCCTGGATTTTGACTTATGAAGGGTTGGAGGCACTTACCCTTCTCCAGGCGTCACATAAACCCAGATCCTGGTGCTGCCTGGAGCCAGGTGGTAGGTTGAGCCAGCAATGACCGAATTTTCCACCCGCCCACTAGATGAGAACTTAGAGTTAGAATTGAGTTGATTTAAAGAAAATATATAAAGTGATGTTTGTGTGCGTGTACCTGAGTTTGTAGACGAAGATGAATACTCGCTGTATTTTGTTTATTTAAAAAAGAACAAATTCTTCTCCCAAGGCCTCCTCCAAAGGGAGGAAAGTGTGCATGTGCTTGAGGTAAGCCACAAGGCAAAGTGCTAACAGTCGGAGTCTTTCAACTCTTCAACTTTAGACTGACATTGACAGGGAGCACCGTGCCCCACCAATCCCACCAAATCACAAAATATGTGCCAAGTCTGGGTCATAGCTTCCTCTCCTGATGACCATCTTGAAGTGGTTGGGGCATGCTTTCAAAGGCAAAAATTCCAGCTGGGTCCCCTCTGCAGTAGCGGATGTTGCTTTGGTCTCCTGGGGACCATTGCCCAGTGAGGAATGGGCCCGGGGGCCTGTCTGCCTCTCTCTCCGCAGGCTGTTTGTGCTGGGGGCTGGCCTGTGACATTACGCCTTAGGTGGGCCCAGTGAGGCCCCTCAGTGGGTGACATTCTTTGAGACTCTGGGTCCCTATGGCTTCCCCTCCACTCAGAGAGACTTCCACAATGAGAAAATCTTCCATAGCAAGGGGAAACTTGCAGGCAGCCTCCTCTCTTACCTTTACCTTTTAAATTAAGATTTAATTTACATATTATAAAATCCACCCTCTTAAGTATACTGTTCAATAACTTGTAGAAAATTCACAAGATTGTGCAACTATAACCACTATCAAATTCCGGAATATTTTCATCACCCTGAAAAGAAACCAACCCCATTCCCCAATCCCCCCAGTTCCTGAAAACCACTAATCTGTTTTCTGTCTCTATAGATTTGCCTATTCTGGACATTTTATGTAAATGGAATCACACAATATGTGGCCTTTCGTGTCTGGCTTTTTTCCCCTTTTACCTTGCCACAAGCCAACTTACCTCAGCAACTTCTTATGAAGGTCTAGAAGTTGCTAGGCTGAGAAAGATGATAAAAGTCTTAGAGCAAATTCTCCTGAGAAAAGCCATTGGACTTTCTCATCTTGAGCATTCCTCAGGGCGGCTCCTCCAGACCCCACATCCTTGTTGAGACTCAGCTTCACTGAAGGGACAGGTCAACCCCATTAAAAATATGTCACCTGAGAGCCGTGGATTCAGCCTGTGCTTCCAATACAGAGCAGGGCTTACCACCGTCACAGAGACTGGCTTTGCTCAAATATGTCCCACTTAGCCATGGCCACTTCATATCAAATATTTGAATGGCTCTTCACCATATTTAAAAATTGCCTCCTCGAGTGATCATAACTATGGAGAGAAAGGGTAAAAGACTTACCCAAGGTCATGCAGGTAAAAGTGGTAATGGCAGGGTTGAAATTCAGGTCTTCTGCCCCAGTGCTTTCCCCAGTAATAGCTCCATGTTATTGAATGACTCAGGCTGCATTTGTGGTAGACTACCCCTCCAGTCCTTCACTCCTCAAACTTCTCCCTCCAGAAAACCATCCTGGGGGGAAAAGGGTCAGCTGGGAGCTGACAAGCAGACTCTTCCTACTGAGCTTCTCTCTTTCCACATCCTGCGATTGCCCAAGTGGTCCACAAATGTTGCTAGTGGTCCTACCAGCATTGAGGCCAATCACTTTGTTTTCCAACTTCTGATTGTGATCTTGAGAAAATTATTAAACAACTTGTGCCACAGTTTCTTCATTTTACTTTTTTTTTTTAAATTTTATTGCAGAACAGTGTGTTTTTCCAGGACCCATCAGCTCCAAGTCAAGTCGTTGTTTTCAATCTATTTGTGGAGGGCGCAGCTCACTGGCCTATGTGGGAATCAAACTGGCAATATTAGTTTTACAAGCACTGCGCTCTAACCACCTGAGCCAACCGGCCGCCCCTTTTCATTTTACTTTTCACAAGTGAGAATAATATTAATACATATCTTTTAAGGCAGTTGAGCAGACTGACGTGTGTAAAGCGCTTAGAATGGTACCCAACACATAATAAACATTTGATAAATGATGGACTTTTTTGTATTGCATGTATTTGTATTTCTCATGCTGCTGAGTAAGAAACTGTTTTGTACATATTATGTCTTGTACAAAAGAGATGTTCATAAATATTGGAAGAAGGAAGGTAGGGAGGAAGGAAAGGAGGAAGGAAGGAAAGAAGAAAGGAAGGAAGGAAGGAAGGAAGGAAGAAGGAAGGAAGGAAGGAAGGAAGGAAGGAAGGGGAGGAAGGAAGGGAGGGGAGGAAGGAAGGGAGGGAGGAAAGAAGGATTTTACAGCAGCTTCTAAATAGAGAACAAAGATTGGTCTATAGCTAAGTTTTCTTCTAAAATATTTTCATATACACACCAGGAGGAATTCTTGCGGTGCAGAAAAACAAACCCATTGGCAATTTATGAAATTCACTTGAAGTTGCAAATAGAGAGGCTAGGATGTGTCCTCTTTGTTGGTCAACCCTATACTAGCATTAGAGAATCAATACTCAATTCATTTAAATTCATTCTCACATCTCAACCTGTAGTTAGTCTTGATTACCTCATTGCCATTTTATTAGATTCTCATTTCAGCAACCTGACAACCTGGCTTATTTCATCCCCTGAATTGTCTGGGTATCAAGTTCTCTGTTGAGTCGGTCTTCTTTTTCTCTTCTTGTGATCTTCTAGTGAAGATCAATGTTCTCCCTTGTAAAATTTACAGCATTTCCTTATGTTGGTATTAGGACTGCTTTGTTTGCTGATTTCTTTCTAGCTTGCCAACCCTCATACATCTCATGTCAGGAAATGCTCTCAGTGTTAGTGAGAGGCTGTGCTTGAGAGAAGGTGGAGGCAATATTGTGAGAGGACTGAGATTCCAGAGAACTAGGAAGCTCTTTCTCTTGACCAGGCCTACATTTATGGTTCCTGGTTCCCAATGCAATAGCTAGCGACAGCACTGGATGACATTCCTAAACTGAACAGGTGAGCCTCAGACTTGCCATACCTTCAATGTTGTTCTAACAAAGACACCCTGTGTAACGGGTAGTCTTCAAGTCGCCATGTTTAGGCCTTAACGACCCACCATTCCCACTTCTCTAGCATTGGAAGAGCTGACTGAAGCAGTGTCAGACACCTGGATCAAGCACAGCCAGTTCAGAAGCTGAGCTGTGCCCATCAGTTTCTCTTTCTAAGGCATTTGAACCAAGAATGCCAAGTGAAGGATATAATTAGTAATAAGGCTACAACAAGGTTGGTGATTTAAGAAGAAACCAGAGAAGCCATGATAATCTAGTATAAACCAGTTACATGGGAACAGTAACAGAAGCCAGACCCAAAGAGTTATCAGGAAGAGAATGGAGAAGACACACCAAATGATGAAGAAACACAGTGAGTCAGAGTGACCAGGCCATTCATAGCAGAGAACCCTGTGCCAGCTCCTTCAGTTCTTGACCACATCCTGGTCCAGGGCATGAGCATCCTTAAGAAGAACCTCCTTTGCTCCTGAGGTAAATTGAGTAACTCTCTGTTTCTTACAGCCACCAGAACCTGAATAGCACCTTCCTGTGTCTTAGGCCTCTCCTGAGATTAGGAGCCAGGTCTAATGGGGTCCTCCAGTCCACAAGCAGTATCAGGGACCAGTTCAATCAAGTCAATGCACTGCACTTGGAGTCTGTGACCCAAAGTAACCCATGAAGAGTGTAATTGGAACACCCACCACTGTGAAGTCCTGTGCAAGATTTGCAGAGGTAGAGGGGAGTGAGAAAGCCCTTGACTTCAAGGAGGTTGTGATCTAAATAGGGTGGGAGGGTGTGAGAAATGCACAGAACTAAGTCAATATGCAGCAGAACAGAAATGTGTGTCAGAGAAGGAAAACCAATGCTTTAGAGTATGGGGGAAGTTGTACTCATATTAGGATGTGGGGTTCAGGAAAGGCTGCTCAACTTTACTGGGAATACAAAGGAAAGATGTAAGAAATATCATACAGGTTGCTCTTTTGTTCAGATGATTTTTCAAGTTAAATTTACCTAGGTAACATCAATTAATAACATTATATAAATTTCAGGTGTACAACTTTATAATGCAACACCTGTATACCCTACTGTGTGCTCACCATCCAAAGTCTAATCTCCTTCCATCACCTTATATTTGACCCCCCTTACCCTCTTCATCCTCCCCCCCCGCCCCCTTTCCCCTCTGGTAACCACCATTCTGTTGTCTGTATGAGTTTGTTTTTTCATTTGTTTGGTTAATTGGTTGGTTGATTTGTTCATTTGTTGTTTTTGTGTTTTATATCCTATATATGAGTGAAATCATATGGTTCTCGTCCTTTTCCATCTGACTTATTTCACTCCACATGATAATACTCTCAAGATCCATCCATGCTCACAAATGGCAACATTTCATCTTTTTTATGACTGAGTAGTATTCCGTTGTATATCTGTACCACATCTTCTGTAGCCAGTCATCTATCAAAGGACACTAGGGTTCTTTCTACATCTTGTCTATTGTAAGTAATGCATGCAGGTTACTCTTTCCAGAGCTTGGCAACTGATTGGATATGAGGGGCGAGAAAGATAGAGGATGATACTGAGATTGCCAGTGACATTGTCAATATAAGAAGAAAGATGTTGCTGATAGAGCTCAGGACACATTACCCCAAATTATGGCATGTTGAAATATTAAGCATCTTAAGCTTAAGGAAGTTGAAAAAAAATAGCAGAAGCAGAAAGGTCACTCTGACCTACCCGCTTGCCCTTCTTCCCTGAAACAGGTCATAAAACTTCCATCCCTGTATGAGGGGGAAGGAAGATATTCTTAAAATCAGAGACAGGGAATTTGGAGCCAAGAAATCTGTAAAAACAAGCCTTGTTAAACCCTCACCTTCCTAGTTACTTCTTCACCATTTACTACCCCCAGCTCAAACCCCTCTGTCTTGTCAACTGTTCACAAATTTATTGTTTCTTTGCCTAAAAAGTATAAATGCTTCCTGCTCTAGTCACTTTTTTGGGTTTTCATTCTTTTGTGAAGGTTCCCATGTACACGTAAAAGATTAATAAAATGTGTAATAATTTAATAAAATGTAATACCATTTCTCTTATTAATCTATCTTTGTCAGTTTAATTTTCAGAACCCAGCCAGGGACCCTAAGAGGGTTGAGGAAAATTTTCCCTTCCCTACATTTGGAAGTGGGAAGAAGTTGATGAGTTACATATTTGGTATGTTGACTTCGGGATGCTAGCCAGCAGAGGACTTCACAAAGGATACATCCACTAAACAGTCAGAAATGTGGGTCTGGGATTTAGGAGAGAGGGCAGATTATAAATCTGGAGGAGGGAGATTGCCAGTGATATTGGAGATTGCAGATATTCACATCTACAGAGAAGCGAAATATGAGGAAGAAAATGAGAATGCTATGTGGCTGAAGAGAACTAACCAGGGAGAAGGAAGAGGGGAAAGTGAGGGGGGGAGGAGAAGCCATGCAGCTGGCAGGAGAATATGCAAGTGCACTGAGCGAAGTGGAGTGGAGAGGAAGCAGGGGAGAGAGAATCTCAATGGGAAGCAGTGAACAGAGTGCCAGCTGCTATTCAGGAGCCGGCTGTTGGAATGGTGGGAAAGGCAAGAAGAGAAAAAGGCCTTCGTTTGAGGCAGACTTGAGCAGGTGGAGTTGGAAGGAGGGATAATGCAAGAAGGCCTATGTGTAATGGAGGTCAAACAACTGAACCACAGGAGCTAGAAAGCAGGTACCTATCAACCTCATTTTCCACCATAAGGTTTGGAGCAAGGGGTGGGAGCAATGGGGTGATGGGGAGGAGAGGATGAGACCCAGAGACAAAACTTGTGAGCAGTGACAGAGGATAATGGGTAATAGTCTCCCATCAAGATTCATATGTTATCCAAACTCATTTCATAGCAGCCCCAGTAGAATTTTACTTAAAAATTATTTGTGGATTTTCTAATTTTATAAATTACAGTTTTCTTGTTTTAAAAAAAGGATTCAAATAAGGCAAAATTCTATAAAGCAAAAAGTGAAAATGTGCCATAAATCCTCCCTCCCTAAAAATAAATGCTGTATATTTTTTTCCAGAGTGGTCTATGCTCACAAAAATTTTTTCAAGAAAAAAATGATCAACGTATACACACTTATGGGCAACATGGTTTTTTTTTAATTGAGTATATTGTGGACTCTTTTCCAGATTAGTGCATATGGATCAACTTTATCTTTTTTCAATAGTCACACAGTGTTCCGTAGAGTGGATTATCAGATTATTTATTGTACAAGTAGCTTATTTAACTAATTCCTTGTTGATGCACAGTTGAAAACATAAAGTGTTTTCAACTTTATGCTATTATAAAAAAGGTAGTGAGTATATCTATTTCTTTCACAATGTGTATTTCCATAGGATAAATTCCTATACGTGGAAATTCTGGTTCAAGGGACATAGGCATCCTTTTTTTTATTGACAATTCCAATTGTTGTGCCAACTGACTCTTCCATCCCCTGCATGGAAGTGTCTATTTCTGCCACAGCTTTGCCAAGCTGGATATTAGTAGTTGTCATCTTTCTACTCCAATAGGAAAATTTAAAAGATGACATTGTTTTAATTTGCCTTATTATTGGAGAGACTGAGCATCTTTACATATGATTTGAACATTTGTCATTTACTTTTTATTACTTCTGTAAATTTCTGTGAATGTTCTTTTCCCATTTTTCTAATGAGTTGATAGATTATTTTTTCCCACTCACAAGAGGACAACATTTTAAAAGAAGTACCTGTACAGAGGTCTGTGTTACAAAACATGTCTAAAGTGTTTCTTTTTTTTTTTAAAGATTTTATTGGGGAATTGGGGGAAGAGAACAGCTCTGGGGAATCAAGGGAAGGGGAACAGACAAGTTGCTGTCCTTTTGTTCTTCAGTCTAGTTGTGGAGGATGTTGCTTCACTGGCCCATGTTGGTATTATCATTGTGCTCTTCCTGGCTGAGGCAGATCGGTCACTGGCCTCTGGATGGCCACTCACGGCGGCTCTTGGCAGCTCACACCAGCTGCCGGCCACACACGGTAGCTTATGGCAGCCCATTGCAGCAAGGGCTGTAGCCTACACCATTGCCGGCGACTCATGGCAGCCCAGCTCCAGGTCGAGCTGTTGTTCACCATCTTAGCTGTAGAGGGTGCAGCGTCACTGGCCCTCATATGTGGGATCTGAACCGGGGCCTGCTGCTCAGAGCTGGCATCCCAAGCCAGCCCTTAACCAACGTGCCACTCGGCCAGCCCTAAAGTATTTCATGTACCCAGAGAGCTGCACTATTTCCAAGGGTTATGTGTTTCACGGATCCTCATGGTGGCAAGGTGGATAGCTCATGCAATAGAGACACAATTAATACTGTTTTAAAAACTGAACTTGAACATTAGAGACATCAACAATAAGAAAGTTTTGCAATAGTATTTTACCTCAGATTCAAGGAAGGAACAGTTCAACATGGACACCAGTTTGTGACACAGAAGCAAATTGGATGATGACCCAAAACCGGGACAGAATGCTGTTTTGGACACCCCCTCCTTAGGGCTATACCAATACTGAGCTTGGAGAAGGCAGTGTTAACCATCAGAGCATGGCTACTATCATGCATGTCCATGATATGCAATTTACTCTTTCTATTGATGTGTTTGGGTTAGCAGTTTCATAAAATGTGTTTTTAATAAACTGTGAGTTTGGAACTTCTCAATTAATCTTTTGCTGTCCTTGTAAGTCCCAAGAAACCTAACATGTTTATTAAGGGGTTATACTTGGACTAGGGCAAAATTATGTGTGTCAATGAAGAGGCAGGGGTGAGGCAGGAATAGAGGGGACCAACCAACTGTGATTGTCACCATGCTGATGCCTAAAGTGAACAGAAAAAATGCCTCAGGTGGTTTCAGAGCAGTACCTATTCCCATGTGAGTGTACCACCATTTACATCAGCAAAAAGAGTGGTCATTTTCTAAGCCTCATGGTGCCCAGGACTACGCACTCAATAAATACTTGCTAATTAAATTGAAATGTTGTTGATGGGGCAAGTTCCCCAAGAGTCAAAAAGGAATAAATATTTTAAACTAGGTCTAAAATTTGATTTGCTAAGCCAAGCAGAGACAAATGCATCTTTACTTTGTTCTTAGACAAGATTTCTCTTCAGGGGACACTTTTTTTCCCTGTAATATACAATTTTCATTTTCTTCCTCATTCAATGTACGCTTGCTTGTCTCCCCCTTATGGGTTGTATGAAACCAAAGGTATTCCCTGCCACTGCTCAGTTTTGCTGAGGCTAACAGTTCTATCCCCGTGAAGCACCAGCTGGTTGGGGGTCTCTCTCTGGCAGCTGATTAGTCCACAAGCCCTTCTTGGCCGCTTCTGTAGCTTTCTCCAATGCAAATGACTGAAAACATGCCTTTCCCAATGAGGAAAATATGTAAGATTTGGTTCCCAAGTTATGTTTCATGTTTACAACGGTCTTCTCATCATCGTTAGTTGGATTAAATTTAGTGATTACAAAGATTTTTGTTTTTATCAATAATACCCTTGATCTTGAAAAACAAGAGCAATTTAAACAGACCCAGATGCTCTAAACCCCACCACAAGCTTGTTGTACTTTTTTTAATCGCGTTGTATTTGAGGCTGTCATTTAAATGAATTAAATATGAATGTTATTCCTCTGGCCACTTTCCCCTGGCTTCTCACTCTAAACCTTCACTGTTTCTACTTATGCAATTGCAGAACCTTCGAAGAAAAATGTTTAATGTTAATTGTTATGTTATCCCCACATGCTTCTGAAACAGGTATATCCCCCTACCAATGCCCACGCAGGAACCAAAATGCAATCCCAGGGAAAAACAACCCTGGCCCTATAAGTCATTGGATTTTAAGTCACTGGTCTGTTTATCCCCTTTCATCAAGTTTTTCTCCCCTTCAAAATGGATCGTTTAGTTTCATTATTATCACTATGCTTATCAACAGCTCTTTCTGTCAATGTAATTCAACCAAGACTTATTGAGTGTCCACTGACTTTCTGTAAACACTTCCTCCATCTGTAAATCAAAGCAAGTTCAGTGACTTTGGTCATGCAACAGTGAATTCTGGGAGCAAAGAGGAGAGAGGAGTGGGAAGGGACACATGAAACAATAAAAGAACAGGCTGTATGTGGTTAATTAATCTATGACAAAGGAGGCGAGAGTATACAATGGGATAAAGACAGTCTCTTCAATAAATGGTGTTAGGAAAACTGGACAGATACACACAAAAGAATAAAACTAGACCACTTTCTTACACTATATACAAGAGTAAACTCAAAATGGATTAAAGACTTAAATGCAAGACTGAAACCATAAAATTCCTGGAGGAAAGCAGTAAATGCTTTGACATTGCTCTTAGTAATATTTTGGGGGGGTATGTCTCCTCAGGCAAGGGGAACAAAAGAAAAACAAATAGGACTACATCAAACTAAAAAGGTTTTGCACAGTAAAGGAAACCATCAACAAAACAAAAAGAAAACCTACTGAATGAGAGACGATATTCACTAATGATAGATCCAGTAAGGGGTTAATATCCAAAATATAGAAAGAACACAGACAACTTAAATAATTCGATTAAAAAATGGGCAGAGGACCTGAATAGGCATTTCTCCAAAGAGGACATATAAATGGCTAACAGACATATGAAAAGATGCTCAATGTCTTTAATCATCAGAGAAATGCAAATTAAAACCACAATGAGATATCACCTCACAATTGTTAGAATGGCAATCACCAGATCAACAAACAGCAAGTGTTGGTGAGAATGTGGTGAAAAGGGAACCCTCCTGCACTGTTGGTGGGAGTGCAAATTGGTGCAGCCACTAAAGAAAACAGTATGGAGGTTCCTCAAAAAATTAAAAATAGAACTATCTTATGACCCAGCAATTCCACTCCTGGGTATTTATCCAAAGAAATACAAAACACTAATTCGAAAGATATATGCATCCCTATGTTCACTGCAGTATTATTTACAATAGCCAAGATATGGAAGCAACCTAAATGTCCATCAATAAATGAGTCGATAAGATGTGTTAGATATATGAGTATACAATAGACTATTACATGGCCATAAAAAAGAAAGAAATCTTACCATTTGCAACAACATGGATGGACCTAGTATGCTAAGTAAAATAAGTCAGACTGAGAAAGACAAATACCAGATGATTTCACTTATATGTGGAATCTAAAAAACAAAAGAAAAAACAAACCAGAAACAAACACATAGATAAAGAGAACAAACTGATGATTGCCAGATGGGAGGGGAATTGGGGGGGTGCAAAAGGTGAAGGGATTAAGATGTACAGATTAGCAGTTATAAAATAGCCATAGGGATGTAAAGAGTAGCATAGAGAATATAGTCAATAATATTGTGATAACTATGTATGGTGCCAGGTGAGTGCTAGACTTATCGGGGGGATCACTGCATAAGCTACGTAAATGTCTAACCACTATCCTGTATGCCTGAAGCTAATATAATATTGAATGTCAAATGTAATTGAAAAATAATTTTTAAAAATTTTTAGGGCCGGCGAGTGGCGCGATGAACTGGCTTGGGACGCCAGAGGGCCCCGGTTCGGATCCCACATATGAGGGCCAGTGACACTGCCCTCCACAGCTAAGATGCTGAACACAGCTGTTGCTCGACCTGGAGCTGGGCTGCCCGTGAGTCGCCGGCAACGGCGTAGCCTGCAGCCCCTGTGGCAGTGGGTTGCCATGGGCTACCGTATGTAGCCAGCAGCCAGCGTGAGTGGCCAGCAGCCGCAGTGAGCGGCTGTCCAGAAGCTGGTAACTGATCTGCCTTGCCCGGGAAGAGCGCAATGATGGTGCCAACTTGGGCCAGTGAAGCAACCTCCTCCACAACTAGACTGAAGAAAAAATGACAGCAACTTGTCTGTTCCCCTTCCCACAATTCCCCAGCACTGTTCCCATCCCCAATTCCCCAATAAAAAATGTTAAAAAAAAAAAATTTAAAGAGCAAGCTGTGTGTATAAACTAAAGAGAAGGCCTGTGGCCTGCAAAAGTCTTTCTCCGACTCCTATGCTCACAGGTTGACCTCATCATCTCGGACTTGGCTGCCATCCTCAAAGCAAACCAGCCCACGTGATTCCCCTTTGTGCTATAAAGAGCTGGATAATCATGAATGGCCACCAAGCCTGGGACCTTTTTCTGAAATTAACTTGCTATCAGGGGTCAAGTGCCTTCCGCTGAATGTCAAAAGGCCACTTAAAGATCAGTGTAACCTCTTTTGTCATCTGTGTTTGTTATCTGCGTGCTACACTAAGCAGGGTGAATGGAGCTCATAGTTCCCGGCAGCCTGCTTCCAACTCGTTAAGCTCAAATTTTATGAATAATAGCAGCTAACAGGTTTGTTTTGTTTTATTTTCAGAACATAATATATGCCAGACGTTGATTATCTCATAAAATCTTCACAATAAATTGATATTTGGCCTTATTCTCTTCATTTTTATAAGGACATTCAGATTCAAAGAACATGATCTGCCCAAAGTCACACAGCTGGTGAGTGGGGAAGGCAAGATGCAAATGCCTACTTGGCCTCTTCACCACAAAGCCACAGTTTAATAGTGGCTGGTATTCATTAAGTTGCTTGTGGTCACTGGTACCAGACACCAACAGTGGCTGGCTAAGTAAATAAGTAAATAAAAAAAGGGGGTAAAGAGGGGGCTTAGCATTTCCTGGAAGATTTCTAGAAGAGCTGCAGAATCCAGAACCCTTGGCAGGAAGGAAAGGGGTGGCGGGGGGGGGGGCTGCTGAGCAGCAGGGTCTGTGCCTCTTCTTTCCAAGGGCACTAGGTGCTAACTCTCATCTCTGGTGGTTCAAAGTTACAAAACTCCAAGAAAAAAGCAGCCAGGGTATCCCAGCTTGGTCAGGTGTTCATCCGGGACCAATCAGCTTTGGTCAGCAGATCAGTGGCTGGGGCTGACACAGAGATGCTGGAAAGGGGGCAGGGTAAGAAGTTCCTGGAGAAGGAAGGTCATTGGGAGCCAAGAAGCTGCTTCTCTGGTTCCAAAGAGGTTCATGATAATATCAGAAGGGGTGACTAATGGGGCCATGAAATCTTCCTCCTTATAAGGGCTCAGAAAACACGAAAACCTTACCTGACTCATTCGGCCCCTCATGAGCTAGACTTGTCTGACCAGGTCCAGTGCTTCCAGGTGGGTTCCCTCTGCCTCCAGTCATTCCCTCACCTTGACGAGGCTACCTTGCTGGTGCCTTTGCTTAGTTGGTTCCCCCATGCCTAGTTCATCCTCTCCACCTCCTCTCTAGCAACCCAAATCTTCCCTGTCCTTCAAGGTCAGAACCATATCCTCCAAGAAGCCTTTCTTGGCCCTTAAGCCCCTTGCCCCCTCCCCCGCTGTCCTGCCTCCTGTAAACAACTATAGCACTTTATACCTCACACCTCATTGTTTCAGCCCCATTCTGTATTTGCTGTCCTTTTATTGCTATCCATTTCTGTTTCTTGGTTTTTGCCAACTAGAATAGGCTCTTTGAGAGCAAAGACCTTATTTTCTTGATTTCTTATATTCTTCTTATACAATATAACCTATTATAGAACCGAACATGATAATAAAAAATAACCACAAAAATAATAAATATCTTTATACAAACTTTTCAAAAGATTTTTTTGGTGTGTTATTTCACTTGCTTCTCACAATAGCTCTGCAAATTAGGAAACAAAAATAATATACTCTTGGCTCTGCTAAGTGATGTCTGGGGCCTCAACTGGAGGCTAGAATCATCTGGTGGTTGGTGCTAGCTGTCAGCTGAGACTCGTCCACACGTGCCCTCTCCATGTGACTTGGGCTTCCTTACATCATGGCAGCCTCGGGCAGTTGAAATTCTTCCCTGGTGACTCAAGGCTCCAAAGGTGAGTGTCCCAGAAAAGCCAGGCAAAGCTGTGTGGCCTTTTCAGATCTAGTCTTCAATGTCATGCAGTGTCACTTTATACTGCACTCTATTACAAGCGAGTCACTCAGAATGGCCAAGATTCAAGGATAAGGGGCAACCCCTACCTCTTAACAGCAGGAGTGTCAAAGAATTTGCCCAACATGTTTTATTTTATTTTATTTTTTTAAAGATTTTATTGGGGAATTGGGGGAGGGGAACAGCATTGGGGAATCAGGGAAGGGGAACAGACAAGCCACTGTCCTTCTGTTCTTCAGTATAGTTGTGGAGGACGTCGCTTCACTGGCCCATGTTGGTATCATCATTGCGCTCCTCCCCGGTGAGGCAGATTGGTCGCCCACCACTGGACGGCCGCTCACGGTGGCTCTTGGCAGCTCACGCCGGCTGCAGGCCACTCATGGTAGTAGCTTATGGGAGCTCCACTGCAGCCCACGCCATTGCCGGCGTCTCACGGCAGCCCAGCTCCAGGTTGAGCTCACCATATCAGCTATAGAAGGCGCAGCATCACTGGCCCTAATGTGGGATACGAACCGTTACCCTGCCGCTCAAAGCCGGCATCCCAAGCCAACTCTCAGGCAACGCACCACTCGGCTGGCCCTGCCCAACATGTTTTAAAATTGCCGCAACTCCCCACTGGGCAGACAGAAAAATTGAGGCTGAGAAAGAGTGAGTGGACTTGTCCAAAGTCATGCAGCTGAGTGGAGAACAGCAGGGTCAAAGGCATCCCCAGCTCCCTGTACACCTACTGGGTGATACATTGATGGATTAGCTATGAGGGAAGGTGGCAGCAGGGACAAGAAGGAGTGGGGAGAGAAGGAGAAGGGTCAGTGGTCTCTCTGGACCCTTTCTGGTCCATGTCTTCTCTGTTCCAGGGGTTCCATGGACCCCGCTGGCCATTTTAGACTCTAACCACTTTGAAAGGTGCCCACTTTCTCTGTGCTGAGAAATAACTCTTATTGATAGCTAGGAAATGAGGGCATCAGTGCCAGATGTATGTGTTCTGTTTGGATCAAAATAGAGAAGGTAGATCTGCCTGTGGCCTATTTCAGGGGGCCAGCTATACCATCATCAAAAGGGGCTGGGGCTGAAGTCTGGGCTGGGCTCGAGGCAAGAGCTGGATGGGGGCTGGGGGCTGGGGTTGAAGAGTGGGGGCTGGGGACTGGAGCCCAGGCATAGGGGTTTTGACTGCCCCACTTTCCAATATGATCTGATACTCAACCCAAACCCTATTCATACATCTGTTCAGCACTTGCCTGCAATCACTTAAGTTTTATTATTGGACTTGTAACCATATTAATGTAGTTGTGCATTTAAATTGATTGTAATTGTAAGTTTCCTGAAAAACCTTGGGTCTTTGCAAGTATTAATTAACCAATGCACTTACATTAAAAACAATTATGTAACCACAGACCTGCCTTCCTTGCTCTCCATGTCAAAAATGGGTGGTTCACGTAATGCATAAAATATGTGGATTAATATTTCACAATTAAGGTCAATTTCCATTCAGAGAGGAAAGATAATTAACTGACTCTCACCTGTGATCTGACATGTTTCAATTAAGAATACAATTCTTTATAAACTTTGTAATCTGGACACTCAGAGAACATGTTAATAAAGCTACTGATAAATGGAATCATTAACAAAATAAATCAGGACCCCTGATTTGCAAAGCTGAGGTGGCATCAGTTTTCACGTTAAGTCATTGAGGCTAGAACTTAGGAACACTCACACAAAGTCACAGCTGGGTCCTTAAGCGGCAGAGAAAAAAACATGTGGAGTTCTCCAGCCTGCCCCTGAGGTGAAGCCCTTCCCACAAAAGCAGAGTTAGGTGTGAGAGCTTTCATTTTTCATTCTTCCTCTGCAGCTTCTTAGCTGGGTGACTGTGGGCAAGAGACTGGATCTCTCTGAGTCTCTGTTTCCTCATTTCTTAAATGGGAAAATGTTGAATCGACCTCATATTGCTGTTGAAATTGTACATAAACTGATATATATATAACATGCTTAGCACTACCCTTGGGATTAGTCAGGACTCAATAAAGGGAGATGCTGGTCGTGTTCACTGAGTCCAGGAGGGGAGGCTAAGAGAGGGAGGTGGGGGCTCTCCAGCTGCGGAACTTTGGGCAAGCCCCTTCCGCTCTCCAGCCCTCCAGCCCCTTCTGTGGACGAAGCTTCCTGAGCCCTCTCCTTGCCAATGGCCCTGCCTGACCTCTCCTCCACAGTGAGGAAGATGTCAGCTTCCCTACCCCTCAGTCCCTCACATGTGCTGGGAGCTCACCCAAGACCTCACACCACCAAATTAAGGGATGGGGGCTCCCCAAAGCCAAAGATCTCATCCATTTAGCAAGGTCTGCCCAAGGTCATGACAGAAGAACAAGTAAATCCCACAGCCCACAGCCACCTTTGTGACAAGGCTCTCCCTCCATCCCCACCTAGAGAAACCTTCATCATAAACCCTTGAGATTCCCTGTTTTGCAGACCCTGAACCCCTCAGGGGCTGTTGAACTCCCCAAAAAATAAACCTGACCCTGTGAGACCCATTTTCAGAGTCACCCAACAACATTAACTTCCAAATGTTTGTAGGTGGCAAGATGGGGGGAATCGAACCCCCTCCCAGCCTCTCCTGCCTATCGCCTCATCAGTAAATGGGGGCTGATTAGAGGATCTCCAATGTCCCTCGTGCTCCCCAGCTATATGTAATTTTGTTTTCCTTTATTATCTCCTCCAGAATCTTTTATTATTTTTACAAAGTCAAAGACCCAACAGAGGTGTTTGACATTCCTTTTCTGGAAAGAAGACATTTGTCCCAGTATGACTGGGGCTTTGACACATGTCTCTGGTGTGGAGCAGGCGTCTTTCCCTGACCCATCCATCCCACATGGCTGTGCGGTCTCTCTGTGAGACAATCTCATTGAGGTTCAGTGCCCAGTGTGGTTCCATGGGATGGTTGGCAGGGTGCTCAGGATCCAGGAGGAGACTGGGGGGCGGGATCAGTCTCCCACTTGTGAGGCTGCCAAGCCAGCAGAGACTGGAAAGCATGACCATAAGGAAAGGGCAGTTCCCCATCCACGTACCACCTCTCTGTAGGTGGTGACTGACAGAGAGGATGGAGGTGCTCTGCCTCACTGGATCACTCTAGTCCAGACCTCTTTTCAGGACACCTTGGCCTCTATACTCCCAGCAGAAGGCAGTGCTGTTAAGAAAGAGCAACTGTGATCTGCTCAGTTCTCATTATTGCAGAGAGCCCCCTCTGCACACTGTCACAGCGTGGTCCCAC
>NW_017731745.1:1081084-1094118 GCF_001890085.2 Hipposideros armiger
CCCTCCACCCCCCACCCCCAGAAGTTCATCCACTCACTCTCCTGCCTGACACCAGCAGCTGCCGACACCCAGCAGGACAGCAGGAGTGGTTGGGATTTAAGGGCAAAGCTCCAAGGGCAGCCCTCCTGGAGCCCACCTCTAACATGCACCCTCACACACCCCACAAAGGCAGCTGTTGCGGAAATTCCCTGGCTCCAAGAGGCTGTAGGGCAGGACAGAGAAGACAGGGGAAACGGCAAGCTGTGGGGAGAGCTTCTCACTGAGCCGTGAGTGCTGGGTGTTTTTGTTTATCCATTCAACAACTGTTTACTGCGAGCCAGCCAGTGCCAGGCACTTTTCTAGGCCCTGGGGACACAGATGTGAACAAAACAAATAAGATCCTTGCCCTCATGGAGTTTATATTCTAATAGGCAGAGAGAGGCAATAAAAGAAACAAATAAAGCACACAATATGGAGAAAAGTAAAACAGGGAAAAAATAAGTAAAATAAAACAAAACAAAACAAGACAAAATAAAACAAAACAAAACAAAATAAAATAAAATAAAATAAAATAAAACAGGAAAGTTTCCCAGGGTGGGAGGTGTGCAATTTTAAACGGGTGATCAGGGCCAGTCTCACTGAGAAGGTAACATTGGAGCACAGGCCTGACATAGGTGAGCTTCCAGTCCTGACTCACCACTAGCTCTCTGGAGTAGCTGAGAATATCACTTTCCTTCTCTGGGTTTTCCTGGAAAATCACCTAATAAATGGGCTGACCTAAATCAGTAACTTGCAAGCATTTTTTCCTCTGTAGCAGACCCCTTTAGTCAAATGAATAATTATCAGAGTCCTGTAGGTTAGGATTCCCAGATAAAATATAGGACACTCAACGTAATTTGAATTTCAAGTAAACAATGAGTCATTTCTTAACATAGGCATATCCCAAATACTACATGGGACATACTTACACTAAAACGATTTGTTGTTTATCTAAAATTCAAATTTAACTGGGTATCCTGTCTTTTTATTTGTTAATCTGGCAGCCCTGCAGCTCATGGAGGAATGGGAGCAGGGAAGCACTCCTCATAGCTCAGGAGCTCGACCATGGAGTGGCCTCTCTGAGCCTCAGTGTCTCCGAGGGCCAGGGCTGGAAGGTATTGCACAGAGATACTGATGGACCCCCATGGGAAGAATGAGTGACCACTGCATTCCAGAGCTCGGCCTGAAGTAAATCTGGAATCTTAGAGTAGTTCAGTAAAATACCCAATGAGAACGCGTCCAGCCCAGCACCTGGCGATGGTAAGTGCCCAGATACTGTTTGGTTTGTGGGGGTCTAGTTTTCTGGGAAACTGCCTTGACCTCTCACCCCCAGGCTTTCTGGAGGTCAACTTCTGGTCCGTTTATTCCCAGATGGTCTCTCAGCCCCATAATGGCCAGGGAGAGGTTGGCGCAGCATGTCGCTGAGTCTGGGGAAAGGTCCCAGGAGGGCTTGAGCTTTCCTCCCAGAAGTTTGCTCACTCCTGAGTTGGGAGCTGAGCTAAGTTTGGCTCAGAAGCTCTTTCACCCTCATTTGTCTTGGAAGGGCTGGCCGTGGGCTATCTCACCCAGTCAGAGTTTAATTGGAAGGAAAGGTGACTTTTTTTTTTTTAATGAAAAGCAAAATCAACCCTCAAAGCTAGATAAAGAGCAGAAATGGGCACAACGAAATATCCAGAAACTCCTGGCAGGTACTGGAAATGGTCTCTTAATGGCATGAAGTCGAAGAAAAGCCAACGGGTTCTCCAGAGCCCACAGCTTCACAAAATGGTGTGAGCAGCTGGCACTCCTCGGCTCCTTGGGCTTACATTAGCAGCCTAGACAGTCTGCTCTCATTGATCTGCCTGTGGCTTATCTGAGGTGAGATAACTTCAGGGTGAGGGAGAGGGGGACTGGGGACAGAGGGGAAGGGGCAAAGGGGGCCCTGACTAGCAGCAGGGCAGACTGGTAACTTGCCACCTCTAGTTTTCATGCATGTTCTGAGAATGACATGTGTCTGAGCTCATCCCTGTTAGCTGTTGTTGCATAACAAACAACCCGCAAATGCTTCAAACAACAATTTATTTTCATTTCTCATGGCTTCTGGGGGTTGTCGGTGCTCAGCTGGGCAGTGCTTCCTTCTGGGTCTGTTGTGCTGTAGCATTCAGATGGCACAGGAGCTGCGGTCATCTGAAGCCTTGGCCATCCTGGGCATCCAAAAGCACTTCTTCATGCATGTGTCTGGCACCCAGGCCCAGATAGTAGGAACAGCTGGGGCATGGCCTCCACATATTCTCATTACGCGGCTAGTTTGGGCTGCATCGCAACATGGTAGTCTCACAATAGCAGACTTCTCACACACAGTCGCAAATTTCTTCCAATCGTGTGTTTCCAGAGTCTGAGACAGAAGATGCAAAGTTTTCTATGACCTGGCCTCAGAAGTCACAGTGTTACTTCCACTGCCCTCCAATGATTAAACGGGCCAGCCACGATTCAATGCCGGAGAGACTACACAAGGGTGTGAATTCTGGGAGGTGAGGCTCATGAGGGGCCATTTGGGGAGAACTAGCAGCCACAGTGTCCTTGCTGTGTAGCTAGGGCTGGTGTCAGACAACACCAGCCAGGGAGGGGGCAGTTGCCTGTCAGCCCAGCTTCCGAGCAGAGCAGAAACTGAAGTCACAAGAACAGTCACTTTCCTCACTGGTGTAAATGATGCCCTCTAAACCTCAGAAGGTACACTGCATGGTACAAAGAACCAAGAAACCTGGGTCCTTGTACTGGCTCTGACTTTCTCTGGCTGTGTGTCTTTGGGCAAGTTCCCAGACCTCTCTGGGTACTTGTTTCCTCGTGTTAAAATTGAGGCAATCCAATAAAATCACTCAAAGTTTCCTCTCACTTCTGAGTTAAGAAATATAGCGTGTTATGTGAGCTCATCACAGAACTCAAGTCTCTCAAGAGGCAAGGCGAGGAGAGTCCCACGGCCGTTCTCAGAACAGGCATGAAAACTAGAGGTGGCAAGTTACCAGTCGCCGATCTTCCCCCCTTTCTGTACCAACAAAATCCAAGTGGCTAATTGGCATATCCAGTTCAGGGAAGCTTATACTTCCTTTCCTGTGTGTGCACTTATACTTGTGTGTGCTTGTGCATACATGTACATGTACAGATATTTGTGCATGTATGTGCTTGTGAGGGTGTCAGCGTCAGGCAAGTACCCCACACTGATGTTGTTTCTGCTCAAGAAAAGACTGCCAACCGGGTAGTTTATCCTGGAAACAGCCCGGAATATCTCACTATTTATATAACTATGTGTTGTATGGCCTTTTAATTTAGCCTTCATTCCAAATGCATGACACGTCCTTTTGACACCTTGAAGAAATGTTTCTCAGATGGCAGACTGGGCACAGCAGCTCCAGGCTGCAAAAGGAAAACACACAGGCCTGAAAATTAAAAGTGATTTAGGTCTTCTTAGGAAATGCCTCGCTTCAGGCTACTTGATGTGGTCATTTATTAAGTCACTTAATCAGGAAACTAACGCAATCTCAGAGCAATTAAGTCCCTTTCTGGGCACTCCTGGATCTTCCCAGTTACAAAGTGGGTAATGTGTTCATAATGGGACTATCAGAAGAGAATGGCTTCCTAGAGCGAAGGCATGGTTAGCTGCTCAGCTAGGGGAACTCTGTGTTGCTGAGAAACGTACCTTAAATCACTGACTCTGGGGAAATGCCCCTTTGGATTCAAGCAGTCGTTAACACGGTTCCACTTGCCCTACAGTGGGACAAGTTAAAGTTACAGATGCAAAGGCCATCAGGATCTGAAGAATCTCAAATCTGTTCTAACCCAAGCTTGTCATCCCTCTGCCAAGTAGACAGAGAGAATATAGTAGCCAAGGCTACGCACCTTGTCTTTGCAGATGTGGGACTAGTACCCAGGTCTTTCTTGCAGTTCAAAGATCTTGGCTAAACTAGAGGGGAAAGGGACTCTCCGAGGCTCTGTTGGGATAGTGAGGGGACATCCTGGACCCTCTAAATAATCAGACGTGGCCCCAGAGATAAACAGGACACATGGACTCAATATTCCAGGAGACGCATCCTGTGCAAAGTGTGAACGGCTAGGTGATTTTCAGTAAGAGAGTTTGTTCAAAAATATTTATTGAGGGCCGACTCTGTTCCAGGAACTATGCTAGAAACTAGGAATACGGTAGACAACACAGTCTCTGGCCTAGTGAGGGAGCTTCCATGGGTTGGGGTGGGGAGGAAAGCAGGGTGGATGATAAATGAATGAATGGATTATTAATGGACGGACAGATGGATGGTAGGTGAAGGATGGGTGGATGGTTGCTACATTTAGAAAGATTGGACAGCCATAACTCCGGAATAACTTAGGGCACCTGGACTTAGAAACCTAGAGTTCCGCGAGCCTGTAACACAGCCAGAAACAACTCTCCTGCTCAGAACAACTTCAATGAATATCCAGTCCTCCATAATCTATACCCACCTCCCATAGCCTAGGCTGCTCCAATGTTCATTTGCCTTTTACTTCAGTCCTGGTGAATCTCATCACAGCGCCCTCCACCACTAATCAAAACCCCTTCTGCTCCTGTGCTCAGGCTCACCCCCACCTTCCTAGAACGCCCTCCCCTGTGCCCTCCGCCTCTTCACCTATCCCTCAATTTAGCCTCTCCTCCTGGTCCACCTGTGGCACAGCCTAAGCTCTTCCGGGAGATGTGCTGTATCTGGTGAGCCAGACTGGTCTCCCCCTGCCCCAGTTAAATTGTCAGGTCATCAAGGACAGGAACTGTCTGTCCCTTCAGGATCCCTATGGACTGGATCATGTGGCTAGGCACATGAGATGATCCACAGAGACTTGAAGCATACCATAGACTCGAATAAAGTAAATGGAAGGGGGCCCCAAGGCCAAGGGCCTGGCTTTGGGCTCAGTCTAAGAAACTCTAACCTGGGCTTTCCTCCTAGAACATGATTCATACAGCCCCACCCCCTGCAGTGCTTCCTGGAGGCACCCCTTCAAAATCAGAACTGAGCTGAGGCCTAGAATGATGGGCAGGGATTGGGGAGAGGCCTCTTGGACAGTTTTATAACAAAAACTACTCTTCTGAGCTGGCCAGTAACTCAGCATATTGGATCCCAAATGAAAAACGCTGTTTTCATCCTGGCATGCAGGAAGCACAGAGGGTCCAGCTGACTTTATGAAGCTACCAAGCCAGGCTCAGCACCCAGCCATGTCAAATCCCAGCACCTGAGGCCTAAAACGCTCTGCCAATCTCCTAACCAGTCAGGAATGGGGAAAGAGTGCCTCCTGTTGACGGGCTTGGCCACCCCGTTTTATAGATGGGAAAACTGAGGCCTAAACAGATCAAAACCTCTTAGTGTTCCCCAGGTTGCTCCCCTTTCTCCCTGATGTCTGGCCAGGGCCTCTCTGAGCAAGTGAAAGATGAAGAATTAATCCTTCTTCAAAACAGCTGCAACTGAGTACTGAAGGGAAAACCCCCTAAATACACACCGATTTCACAGGGGTCCTTAGCCAATTTTTGTGCCTTTGGCATCTAGTGAATCCTACCCAGCCCTTCTCATGATAATATTTCATAATGCATAAAATAAAATATTCATGATTGCAAAAAAAAACAATTATGTTGAAATAAAGTTATAAAAATAATTTTAAAAAGTGATATAGTAATATGTGTGCTTCTTTATTAACATTTTAAGTTGTGAGACCTAGCAGTAGGTCTAATAAGTACCATAATTTCAAAGTAGTGATGAGCCTAGGTATTTCAAGAGGTCTGCACCAACTCTCATGCAATGTAACAATATCTGTGGTTTCTGCCAATAAGGAAGGCGTAGGTATTGCCTAGTACTGCTGTGGTTGAGGCCTACATTCTTGAAGAAGCTGCTAAACTTCAGACAGAGGTTAGTGAAAATAAAGATGCAAGTTTTTTCTATGCAAGTTCACAGACACCTTGAATGCTGTCTGCTGGAATGCTAACTAAGCATTTTCACAAAGCGAGTAACTACTTAAAGGTGGGATCTTAGGCAAAAAGCCTGACGTCCTCTTACCCCAAACCTAGTGCCCAGCACACTTCCAGACACTCAAGAAAACGTGCGCTGAATGGAACCAAATACTTCTCAGCCCTCCCACCAGAGGAGAGAGTGGATAGCACACTCTGCCTGCTCCTGCCACCAGCTCAGACCAGCTCATTCATGAAAGCGAAAGCACGGGGCTCTTCATAGAGGGGCTTTATTTTCATTTGAATATGCTTGGAAGCAGAGAGAGGTGTTAGATAACAGGCCCTGTGACTGCTGAAGGGAGACCTGTGCAGTGGCAGGAAACGTTCAAGAACAGTTCATCCTTATGAAAATATCCTCCTTCTGACACCAGCCAGCTCTGGAGACGTGGGAGGGGGCAGTCGGAAATGAATCTCCATTCCAGAAAGAGCCAATTCTTTCAATGAGGCAGTTTCCCTCCTGCCTGGGCCATCGCTGAAATAAAACACCAGTAAGGTGTTGTTGCACTGGCTTGTCCTTGCATCCCAGATCAGGTTGCCCCAGGACCTGCCTGGAGGAGGGGCAGAGGGCCCTGGCCCTGCAGCAGGGCTCAGGCGTGCGAGCATCGATTAGCCTGCCTGGCGTTTAGGCAGGTGTTGGGGTCTCCTCTCTTTCTTTTGCTCCTGCCAGTCATGGTCAGTGTATTCATCATTAACTGACTGGTTTTATTGCTCAGAGCAGTAACATAGGATAGTGGTTACATGCCCAGATTCTGCAAGTAGACTTTGGTTTAACTCTTTCCTCTCCCACTTCATTTAACCTCTGAGTACCACATGTACCCACTTTACCATCTGTAAAATGGACCAAATAATAGTATCCACCTCATAGAGTTGTCTGGAATCCTGCTTCTAAAGCCCCTTCCTCAGTGTCTGCACATTGTAAGCATTCCATTTTTAAAAAGCTATTATTTATAAATAAACCAAAGCCTTTTTTTTTTTTTGAGCTTCTGCTGGGACAAGGCACCGTGCTGAGTGCTGGGCCATTTCCATGTTCAAGGATGGGCAAGGGCTACAAGAGAGAAATTATTCAATCCAGTTAAGTTTGAACAGTTATAGGAAATGAAAAACATTTGGTGTCTGAGTAAACTGAGTTGACTAATGGATAAAAATGGTACCTGCCCCTGATGAGAAAGGGGACCCCTGGTGGTATGGGTGAGCACAAAGATTCTTCCAGCCATTCCTGTGCTTGTCAGGCTAGTGGCTGTGAACGGAGATGAAAGCCCTGTCCTTGACCCCAAAGGGGTGCTATAGATTCTCAGGAAGCACAGGCCTCCAGTGTTTGGCAGTGCCCCAGCCGCCCTTCCAGCCTGCACCTGAGCACACCACAGATCCAGGGATGAGCTCAAGGCTGAGGGGTGGGATCTGTGAATCCCTGCAGTTGATAGCCACCTTTTGTGTGTGCATATCAGCTCATTTTTCTAGGCGAGAGGACTTCCCTCACATTTCCAATCGGGTCTCTCACCCCCCAAGTTAAGAACCACTGCTTTTCGGATTAGCTTCATCCCATCTAGCATGGCTCTCAGACTACACTGTGAGCGCCCGTCCTTTCTCTGCAACAAGACTGCATATGTCACCCAGGGCTGTCTGTCACCTGGTGGGGCCAGAACAAATGTGCATTGGGGGAGTCTATTTCTATTTATTTTTACTTTTCCCAAAAATCTCACTCATTCACTTTGGAGAGCTGGAAAGAGGTGATGAACACAAATGCTAGGTGGCCTTCCCAGGTGTAGCTAAGTTAGGCCAGGAAAGCAGCACTCAGCCCTGCACTCATCCAGACTTCAGGTTGCCCCCCTCATGCCTCTCCCTCTATCCTAATTCTCCCCATTGTTCAAAGCCCAGATGAATTTTCCAAGAATCCTTCCTTGCCCACCCAGGCACACAATCGTTCCTTCCTCTCCACCTCCGTTCCCGAGTCATGGCGATAAGTGGTGGTGTGTGGTCTTGCTGTCTTCTGCTTTTTCACACAGGTTGGTTCTATTACACAACTAGTTTATAAATTTCTAGAAGGCAGAATATCATCTTCTTCTCTTCTTGCCCTGACAGAGCCTAGCACAGAGTTGGACATAGAGAAGAAGCACTTTAAATATTCCTCGGACTAATCCTTTAGGAAAATAAGTGTATTCATTTCATTGACTGGAATGGAGATTGAATTGAATTGCATTGCTGGTGCGTATTGTCAGTATTGATGTGGGTAACATTTGACCTCCCAGAAATTTCTCAGATTAAATATGAGCTAGGAAAAAAAAGACTAGTGGAAACTACAGAGTCTTTAAGAACGGTCCCATCCCCAGCCACGTGCCAAGTAGCCACAAAGTTTATAACGCATTGAGCATACAAATTTTTCCAATTAAGGATGCTTGCTATTCAGAAGGGGAAAAACTCAGTAACTGAATCTATTTACATTTTCTAGCTTCAACTTCTACCCCTCTTACCATCTAAGTCTCCCTCCCGCAAAACCCCCAAATTGTGACTAAACTCTCATAGAATACTGGTTTGAAGGTGACCCAGAGCTATGTGATTCATTGAGGGTGAAATGGTCCCCATGACTTCAGGAATTATTTCTTCATGTGAATATGAAGGGCTGTACCCATAATTTCCTGGTAAGATATAAGTACATATGTGTTTGTGTGTGCCTACGTGTGTATGTGTGGGGACAGGTATTTGCTTATATGTACAAATTATTTACACATGTGTGCATGTACATTCCTATTTGATTCTGTGTGTGTGTGTGTGTGTTTTCCTCTATATACCCTTTAAACAAGGATGCTAAATTAAAGTCTTGCTGAGGTTACAAAACATTTCTCTTAAAACACCATAAGATAAAGCAAACATTATGGCTGCTGAAGTTCTCCTGTTTGTCTCCAAACAGGGAGATGAACATACATTAGCTTTTTCACATACATTAGCTGGTTTCCTCTTCCCAAAACCCTGGGAGCAAGGTGTTTGTTACACCAGCTTTTTATCCTCCTTACACTGGAAAACTGACTCCATACGATTATGTGGCTTGCCTATGGTCACAGTGTTATTAAGGGGCAGAGACAGGATTTAACCCAGATAGCCTGACTCCAATGCCCACAAGGCTGCTGTGGATGGTGAGCTGCAGAGACCATGGTAGTCTCATGTGTATGATGAGTTCCTGCCTTTCCAACTGCTCTAGAGCCTTCAGTCACAGATCTAAGCATTTCCCACAGCGCCCAGGTCTCTGCATACGATAGGAGCTTGATAATATCTGTCACCTGAAACTAAATCTGCCTTTTGACACTTAAATCAGGTGCTTTCTGAAATAACACTAATTTATTGTATGCAATTATGTAAACACACAACCTCATCACATCCTGATGGCAATGATAGCCTCGGTTATTGGACATCTATTGTGAACCAGATGTTTCATAAACTATTTCTAATCCCCAATGCAACTGTATTCAATTCAACAAGCAATCGTTGAATGCTTAAGGTGTGCCAAGCCCTGTGCCAATGCTTAATATCCTCAGTGTACAAATGAGCAAAACAAAGCTCCAATATTGAGTGACTTACTGAAGTGGTGGGTCTGGACCAAGAACCCAAGCCTATCTGATGCCAACGCCTACGTCCTCTGCTCTGCTCACCCTACCTTCCCCTTATGCGAGCATTTACTAAAAGTGCAACTATATTAGAATGGTTGGAACAAAGATGGTTACTGCCAGAGAACCAGCCACACCTGTCATCACAAACCAGAATGCCCCAGTACTACCAGAGGAAGTCTATCTGAGGCTGACATTGACCTGGTCCCTCTGCAGCAGCCTCATGCCCAGGCTTCCCTGAGCTATGTGCCAGCCCCGGCAGGGCTGTATCTTGTTTCTACCTACTTGATTAAAATGTTCTCACAGTGCTGTGCATAAATTAATTAGCACACATTCTTCTATAAGAAACAGCCCCTGGATTTTAGCCTTAATTCACAGAGACAACAAACTAAGGTATTGGATTTCCGAGTTAAGAACAACTCTGGCTTTTTCCAGGTTCCCTTTAAAAATGCAGAACTTGGTGGAAACTCCTATGTGGCTGCCTTCAGTGGCTGGGTGGGAGTGCCCTTTTGCCCAGGAGCTACCTAAATCCTGAGAGCCAAGAACAGTCATCAGCCAGAGGGAGGGGGTATCACTGATGAGTGGGACTGATGCATTGTAATTAATGGTAATAAAAATAGATACTGCAGGAGAGAGAAGTGCCAAGCCAGGAATCCCTACTCCCGGATAGAATTTCTCACAGGTAATGGAAAGAAGAAGAAGAAAAAAAAAGTCACTTCTTACAGGAAATCTGATCTACACGTTGCCTACAGAGGATTTTTGTAAAGCAACTAAGGAAATGCAACTAAAAACAGCAGCCCAGAAAAATTAGAATAACTCTACTTAGAAAACTTTCTTTCCTTCAACCTAAGGGAACCCGATAATGCCATAGGCAGTTAAACCTGGAATTTCTAAGAGCAGGGCATTCAGTCTGTAGCTAATATGCAGCTCTATGGAGACTACAGCTCCCAGTTCTTCTGCTTGGAGGAAGCCATCACAACGCTGAGACTTCCCCTACAAAGAAGAGGAGGGCAAGATGGGGGCTGGGAGGGAAAAGCAGGAGGCAGCAGGAGGAAATGGACCATTCTCCTCTGGGCCTGGTACTTCCCAGTTGCCGCCGTCAGCCAAATCCTCCGGGTCATTCAGGCATCCCCTCAAATATTTCCTGGGCACCCAATGTATGCAAGGCAGATCCAGACTGTCCAGGGGGACCACGCGAGAGTGAAAACCCGGTGTCTGTCCCCCAAAGATGGTGTGATCAGACCTTAGCCACCTAATGCGCCTCTGGGCTTGTGTGTCTGTCTCCGAGGGAGCGCGCTTTCCCCGACGCGCCCCAGTTCGGGTGCTTCCTCTTCCAGCGCATAAGGCCGGTTAGTGTGGGGACTGGAGGGTGAGAAGGGAGAAACAAGCGGGCCCGCGGGTCGCTCTCTACCTGCTCCTCGAGAAGCCTGGGGGAAACTGAAGCTACCCACCGACCCGGACTCTGGGACCTGCCGCGTGGGGGCGCTCCCAAGCAGACCCGGCGGCAGCCCAGTCAGGGACGCACAAGCCCTCTACCGCCCCGCGGAAAAAACCCGGCGGCGGATTTTCTGGAAGGCAGCAGCAAGAGTGAATGGGTGTTCTTCAATGAACTCACACTGACAGAATTTGGCTTCTAGGACCCAAAGCCGACAGCCTGGCCCCCACTCAGATGCTTGGCCCGCCGCGCCCGCGCCCCCCATTCCACCCTTGGCGAAGGGGCCTGGCGTCCCCTGCCCGCCGGGGAGGGAGAGCGGCGCGGGGAGGAAGGGACTCCAGGACTGACCCCTGACCGCGGGCGGGGACCGACAGCCGCAAGCCGGACCGGGCGTCGCAGGAAGGCGGGCATCGCCCCGGGCCTGGGCACCCGCGTGAAGTGCCACTCGGTCTTGGCGCCGCTTCTGGCCGATGCGCCGGACTCCAAACGGGCCTTGAGCCCTCTTTTCGTTTGAACAAGATCCCCAGTGAGCCCGCGGCCTCCAAACCGTTTTCTCGTGAGGGCCCTCCAGGCCGCTGCGTGGGTCGGAAGCAAAAGGCCCGAGGGGCGGAGGGATAGTGGTGGCCCCAGGGGGACCCTGCTGCTACGGCCCTTGGGGGCCTGTGACCGTGCCAGCCACGTGCTGCGCGGGCGACGCTCCGTTTCTCGCTGTTTCAGGAGGGCGGCCACCCAGAGCCCAGTGCCCTGCAACCTCGCCCGGGCTTAGGGCGCCGCTGGACCATTGTCTGAAACGGAGAATTCATGTGAGCAGAATTCCCGCGCCTTGACCGGTCTCAAACTTTGGGCAACACAGAAAACCGTGGAGTGCGGGAGTTTGCAAATACCCCGCTGCGTCCGCGCAGCCGCAACAGAACCCGAGGGTGCGAGTGGCAGGCGGGGTCGAGGGCAGTGGGGAGGCGACCGGTGCCTCAGCAGACACCCGCCCTGCGCTACTTGCCCGCATTCAACGAAACGCGCCGCTGAAGCCCACGCGCGAGGCACGGCGGGAAGCGAGGGCTCCAGGACCGCGGCCCGTACACCCTGGGCTCCGGGAGAGCGGATGCCCCCGCCTCCCTACCCGCAGGGCGCCCCAGAGCTCTGGAGTCCTGAGTGAGGAGCTGCGGGAAAGGCCTGCGACGGGCAATGCCAGGGTCTGAGTCTGCGTCGGGGATTTCTGCAGTCTTTACAGGTTGGAAAAATAAAATTTTAAAGAAAAAAAAAGGTTCTGGTCCTCTGGTTTGGCACTGAACCGCCCCTCTCCCTTCTCCGCTGGCGCTGGAAATAGCCGGTAAGGATCTCTTTAGCCTTAGATCACCCTCTTCTCACTGAAATGGCCCCCACCCAAAATCAGGGAAGCCCTTGGGAGGCTGGTGCGGCTGCTTTCCCCCTTTTCTCTAAGAGTCCCCCGTGTGGGCGATGTGCCGACTCTGGGGAGGGCAGTGGGTGCCATCTGTGAGAGCCTCCAGCCTTGTTCTGGGCAGCTTCCGGCCCAATTCCAGACACAAAGGCCCCAGACTGTCCCTGACAAGAGTCGAGGGTAAAAGCATTCTGCCAGTGTGAACTCATTAGAGCATATCCATTCATCCCTACTGCTGCTTTCTAGAAAGTCCCATCCCAGGGGCCTTCCAGCACACCTTGGAGGTGAAAGAAAACATTTCAATGAAGCCCAGGCTTCCACAAAACTTTTCTCCTCCCCAGCAACGGAGCTTCTATCTGTGCTTGATGGAACACTGAGTGCAGGCCTCTCAAGTATGCCTTAGGGTAGGAAGGAGTACCGGGTTCGTGAATTAGGGTGGGGTAAGTCCAAGGCTCTCGGTGCCTGCAGGCCTCTCCAGCAGCTGCTCTGAGCACTGGAACTAGGGGCTGAGATTGTCTTAGGATCAGGCTGGTATCTATCAAAGCTTCATCCAGCCATCTCCCAAGTCCTCTGTCTTGTGGCAAAGACTATGGG
>NW_017731745.1:1094268-1126221 GCF_001890085.2 Hipposideros armiger
GGGCTGCGGAGTGAAAAGACTTTAGCTGAGCTTGTAACCTTTATAGGTTAGCAGGCACTCAGCTGCCACTGCTGGCAAGAGGTTCTAGCCCAGACCTGCTAGAACCGGTTGGTTTCCTACAAATGTGGGGGGAGGGGAAAACTAGTGACATATGGACACACACCCATACATCAGGCAAATGGGGTTACAGGTTTTCTGTGCTTCCTCTGTAATGACTCTTCATATAGCATACACTATATTATCTAAGGAGGCAGGTCCCATGTCTGTTCTCCTGGAAGGGCTGACTCGGGCTTAGCACCCAGGGGGCGCAAAAAGGGCAACGCTAGAAGGGACAGTGAGTCTGAAGCTCCAGAAAATCTGCCTTAGCTGAATATGAGGAAAACCCAGTCCTGGTAGAAATTTAATCTTGAAACTCCAAGGGTCCAGGGAGGCATATTAACGGTGAAAGCTATAGCTGAAATTGCAAAGATTACCCACTTTTCCAAGGTTAGTATTCTTAGACTCACCCCAGCCCAGAACCAGCAGGGACCTGAAAGATCATGCAGGCCTCATTTAATTGTGGGAGAGAATAAGGTGGAGCAGACCACAAATTGGCCAAAATTTTCACACCAGGAAGTAGCTGCCCAGTCCCACTCCCCTGCACCAGACTAGGGTGCTCCCACAGCCCCTGTCTGATTTTGCCAGGATGAAATATCTCCATAGCCAAAGCTGATGCCAACCTGCCAGTTGTTAACTATTGTGGCTAAAGTAGAGGTCTTGAAAAGAGTAGGTTGCCCCTTCTTGGGGGTCATCAAGGTGGGCTCTGGACCTCAGTGTAGCCAGGGGCAAGTAAATTATTCCCCATGGCTCCCAGAGTCTTCGAAGCCCAATTCAAAGACAAACCTCTGTTCAGTAGCACACAGAACTCTGGATAGAGTAGCCTGGACACAGCGGGCCTCCTCCCAGCCCACAGACACAGACTCTGAACATGGCACCTGGATTTCTGCAAGGAGCTGTGCCTGGCACTGGCTTGGAACATACTTTGAGCCCTATGGGCTCAACACACTAGGGCAGGCCCCCACAAACAAAAGTATTAGGCAAAGTCCCAGGGTTCCACTCTTTCCTGCATGCAAACACCTCCCACTAGAAGACTTCTAGGATGCTGGGAGAGGAGGGCTGGGGATGGAGGGGGACTCTTGCAAAAAATAATAATAATAACAAGACTTAGAGGAGTAGGAACCTTGATCATAGACACCAAGCAAAGCCAAAACTTGAACCCAGGACTCTGGGTTCCCATTCTGGTTCTCCTAGCACAAACTTCTGAGAAAGCTTAAAGGAGTGGGAACAAAGAACTGTCGCCTAGACACAGGTTCCACAGACTTAAGGCTGAAGGCAGAGCCCAGGACCTACACTGGCTTGGGTCCTGGCACGGGAAGCCAGATCCTCTGTGGCCTGAAACAGCTCAGAGCCAAGAGGGGAAACGAAGTGGAAAGGACCAGTTGGGAAAGGAGTTCAGCTCCTTGCTTTTCAAAACCGTAGAAACATTAGCAACACCCCCCAAGTCTCCCACCTCCTCTGTCTGACCCTGTCCCAGAGAACCAGCAACACGTGTTTCCACATCGCCCTGACAAAGAAGCAAAAAACAGGACCCCTTTTTTAAGCCCTTCATTCCGGAGCTCAGCGACCCGGTTCCCATGCTGGAAGTGGCCGGAGCCGAGTCAGAGCTGAGAGGCTGGGGACGGGGTGGGGGTGGGGGGGCGGAGTCTTGCTTCCACTCCGTGCTCCCCGACCACCCACGGGAGAAGCGCCACCGCCGTCCTAGTTCTCCCAGCCCTCGCCTCCCCGTGGGCAGACTGCGGGAGCAGCCGACCGGAGTCAACTTCCGTAGAGGCCACACGGAAGTGCTGGGCGCTTCTCCGGCCGCGGGACCGGTAGGACCCGTGGGGTTAAGTCTGAGTCGCCGCCCGGCGAGAAGACGGAGCGCCGAGCCGGGGCGGTACCGGCAGTGGGGCAGCCGGCCGGGTTAGGAGAGGAAGGAAAGGCGGGATCCTCCAAGAAGTAGATTCTCAGGCATCCGCCTGCAGCCACTGCCAAATCTTCCCCACGTCTCTCCCCTGCTCCCTCCCCCTTCCCCTCGAGGACCGCACTGGTCCGCAGTTCTTAAGATGGGGGTGGGGCGCGGTCAGCAGGAAAAGCCAAATCTTTGAGGGGCGTCCGAGCACGTCCAAACTCTACCGTCCCGCTGGCGGGTTTCTGAACAGAATCTACCCGCGAAAACAGGGGCCCCGGGAGGGGCGTGGTGATCCTTGGGGCGGAGGCGCCCTGCAGAGCCTGGCGAAACGCTGCCCAAGGTTTCTTCCGCCTCGAGGTTCCCTCCACCCCTCTCTTCCCTTCTTCCCGGCACCCCCTTAAACAGTCCTCCGCCTCCCCTTCTCCCCTCTCCCCTCCCTACCTCAGTCCTCCCCTTTTCTTCTCCCCGCGTCGCCACTCCGCCCCACGCCAGTGTCCGTCTCCTCCCTTGCTCTTTGGGCGTCCGCCCCGTCAATCACCGCCGCCGCGGGCCCCTGCCCGGCCCTCAGCGCCTCCCAGGCTCTTGGAGCGCCTCCGGCTCCTGTCTCAGGCCGCCCTCAGCTTTGCGCGGAGCCGGGCGATCTGTCAGCGGAGCCGGCGGGGGGGTGGGGGAGCCGCCCGGCCCGCCGGGGCTCGGGTTACCAGTGACTGACAGCGTCTCCATGGCGAATAATTTGACTCCGACTATTGTCTGGCGCGGGCAAGCCCCGGGTCAGATAACCAGACCAATCAGGGCGCGGGCCGCTGCGCCTCATGCCCGCTTAGAATAATATTATTAAAAAAGCAGCGAGCGAGCGAGACCGGGGGGAGAGCGAGCAAGAAGCGAGCAAGGGAGCGACGGGCGGCCGGGCGCAGAGCATGCCGAGCGGCGCCCGGGGCGGCCCCCGGGCTTGGACGAGGGCGCTAGCAAGGCGCGCAGGCGGCGGTGGTGCGGAGCGGCACGGGAGCCGCGACCGGCGCGGGGACGTACTGCAGTGACTCGGAGTTCGCCGTGAGCCAGCGCGGGACCGGGGGGCCTGCCCCGCCCGCCTTTCGGCCGGGACCGCCCGGCGGGGAGGCGCCCATGCCGGACAGCCCAGCGCGGTGAGGGCGCGCGCGCGCGCGCCGGCGGGCGGGCTGGGGCTCAGCCGGCACCATGTCCATGCTGCCCACCTTCGGCTTCACGCAGGAGCAAGTGGCTTGCGTCTGCGAGGTGCTGCAACAGGGCGGCAACATCGAGCGGCTGGGCCGCTTCTTGTGGTCGCTGCCTGCCTGCGAGCATCTCCACAAGAATGAAAGCGTGCTCAAGGCCAAGGCGGTGGTGGCCTTCCACCGCGGTAACTTCCGCGAGCTCTACAAGATCCTGGAGAGCCATCAGTTCTCGCCGCACAACCACGCCAAGCTGCAGCAACTGTGGCTCAAGGCGCACTACATCGAGGCAGAGAAGCTGCGCGGCCGACCCCTGGGCGCCGTGGGCAAGTACCGCGTGCGCCGCAAGTTTCCGCTGCCGCGCTCCATCTGGGACGGCGAGGAGACCAGCTACTGCTTCAAGGAAAAAAGTCGCAGCGTGCTGCGCGAGTGGTACGCGCACAACCCCTACCCTTCACCCCGCGAGAAGCGCGAGCTGGCAGAGGCCACGGGCCTCACCACCACGCAGGTCAGCAACTGGTTCAAGAACCGGCGGCAGCGTGACCGGGCAGCCGAGGCCAAGGAAAGGTACGAGTAAGTAGAGCTCCAGCGCCTGTTTCCCCCACCCCCGGGCTTGAGGGAGGGGGGTCTCAGGGCGTCGGCTTAACCCCAGGAGAGGCCTAAACTGGGTCCCTAGTCCCGGTCACCGCCCAAATGCATTCTGGTCTGCCCCGGATGGCTCTCAGGTCTTGCGCGATACCAGGAGGGCAGGGATTTGTCTAAAGCGGGCAAAGCAATCGGGGAAGTTGTCAACTAACTCCCTGGTCGCTTGTGGGCAAAAGTGGAGAAGCAGCGCGCTTCGGAGCGAAGGCAAGACAGAGCGCCTGGATCCCCTGCAAGGGGAGCACAGCGGGCAGGGCCTAATAGTCCTCCGAAGGACTGAGGGGGTTTGGCCAGGACTGTTGGCGTTGCGGATTTCAGGCTGCCTGTGGGAATTCACCAGCACTTACTCGCACTTTCGATATAGGCCTTACTGAGCTCTCCGCCAAAATGTGCTAGGAATCAGGACTGGGATTGGAGTTTCCCTAGTATGACCTGGATGTGGAGGGACCTGGGCAAGACTTTTCCTTGTCTGGATATGGGGGTTAATAGTGAGAGTTTTTTATCCCGCATACAAAGGACCAGGAGGCAAAAGGCTTGGGGAGGAAGTCTCAACTCTGGGAGGGAAGAGAAACACACGCCCTTTTCTGCCTTGTTGGATACAGCCTGTCAGGCCCTTGACCCCTCTTTCTTCAGGCCCTACCCTACTTAGTGGGTACGTCGATAGGTCTGGGGTGAGCTGAGGACTTCAGAAAAGCTGGGAGTTGCTTGTCTTCCAGTCCCCCAGACTTCCTGAACTAGTCTAATGGTTGCCCATTAGGCCCTGGTGGCTGCCAGCTCTGTTGCCCCTCAGAACCCCAAATCTAGAGGGGGAAATAGAGAAACTGATTGTGAGAACAGAGTCCAGCCTGATTGCAACAGGGTGTGTGCATCCCAGAGTTTGCACGATCAGTCGGGTGGGGGTACTGAACAGTGGAACCAGATCTCTGGAGGTGGAGCTAGGGAGCTTCAAGTGACCCTTGCCTCTGAGACTATGATGTTGGGGTATCCACCATTGTAAGGTCTCAGCTACCAGTCCTGTGGGAAGTTTCCTTCCAGGAAAACAGGAAGAAAAGGCCATGGAAAGCCAGTGAAGAGAGAATCTACCCAAAATTTCAAATCTCAAAATCCGGGCAGGGCTGTCACAGTCAAAGGCAGTGCAGGAGGTGGGCTCTCCCTGCTGGGGTCCCCTCCACCCACACTGGCATGCATCCAGACTCCTGAAGAACTAGGTTCTCAGGTCAGGACCCAGGTGAGGGCTGCAGAGTCCCTCTGTTTCTGGTTTGACAAGAAAGCCTAGGCCACGATGAGCACTCCCCTCTGTTCTCCATTTTCCATTTTCCTAGGAGCTGCTCTTCAAGCCCCTAGCTTCCAGGCCCCCAGCTGAAGTTTCCACTATGCCACCAGGGAAAGGGAGTCCTACATTCATCCTTAGGGCCTTGTCCCTAGACCCAACAAGAAGAGCCCTCACCAGGCCTGCAAATTTGGAGCTAGAGGGAAAGGACCCATAGCTCCGGGAACCTGTTCCCCAGTCAGGGATTTCCCTCAAGCAGAGAAAAGCAAAAGGCGAGGAAGGCTTCCGAGATCCTCAACTTCACGTGGGGTTCTCTGTACCTAGGGTCCCTCAGTCTCCTGGCCCCACTTCTACCCAGCAAACCCTGGCTTGAGGAGCCATGAGTGATCTGAAAAGCCAGGCATTTTCTCTTTTTCCCTGTCCCTGCCACCTACCCAGCTCCAGGGAACCCTGCTCCACGCCGGGCTGCTCTGGAAAAGAAATGTTCGCAACTCTGTGAGGTGGGAGAGGGACAACATACAGAGAGAAAGAAAGATTTTCATGAGATTGAGAGCATGAGAGGTGGGGAGATAGAGATCATACAGGGAGAAGGATAAGAGAAATCGGTGTTGAGAGTTTGAGAGAACTGGCAGAAAGAACGAGAGCCCCAGGCCAGGCCGAAAAAAATTGGTAGAAACCGAACACCCGCAGGCGGCGCGCAGTGGCTCTGGCTCGGAGGCGGGCGGCAGGCTCCAGCTCCGGGTGTCGCGGCGCCGAGCGGCCTCTGTAGCTCCACTGACCCGGCTGCTTTGCTCCTGCACTTGCAGAGAGAACAGCGAGAACTCCAACTCCAACAGCCACAACCCGCTAGCGGCGTCGCTGAACGGCAGCGGCAAGTCGGTGCTAGGCAGCTCGGAGGACGAGAAGACGCCGTCGGGGACGCCAGACCACTCGTCGTCTAGCCCCGCACTGCTGCTCAGCCCGCCGCCGCCACCAGGGCTGCCGTCCCTGCACAGCCTGGGTCACCCTCCTGGCCCCAGCGCGGTGCCGGTGCCGGTGCCGGGCGGAGGAGGCGCCGACCCGCTGCAGCACCACCACAGCCTGCAGGACTCCATCCTCAACCCTATGTCGGCCAACCTCGTGGACCTGGGCTCCTAGAGCCCCGCCTGCCTCGAAGCGCCGGCCTTCCGGGCTTGGCACTGGAAACTTCAGAGAGACCGTGTCGGGAGGGCGCTCGGCGCCGGCGGCCCCACCAGGTACTGAAACACCCGCACGCTGAGCGGGGCAGAACCGCCGGCCCCGGCAGGGCGGATGGCTGTCTGGTTTGGTCTTCGTTCGGGATTTATTTTCAACAAGTTGCTTTTGAGATCCTTTGAAGGACTGGGACCGGGTAATGAACCAGGGAAGGGAATAAATTATACACCATCCTCATCCTCTCCCTATGTTCTCTTGGCTTCTCTTTCCTTCTGTTCTCTCTTCCTTTGCTTTGCCTTCCTTGCTCTTTCTTCCTCGTCCTTCTCTCCTCTCTTCCTCCCTCCCCTTCTTCCTTGTCCCCTTCAGTCTGTTTCTGTTTCCTTCTGTATTTCTGGCTTGTCATCTCTCGCTAGGTTTCTGTTTTTCTGCTTCTGCTCTCCACCCAACCTCCTGCACTCCTAGCCCCTTGGTCTGTGCCCCTCAGTCTTTTTCCTCCAGCCTGGCCTTCTATTTGCCTTCCCTCCACCCCATCCCTCACTCTCCTGGGGTGGGGAGAGGGAGGAAGAAAAGCAAAGGGAAGACAGGGCGTTTGAAACCAGGCCTTCTCCAGAGGCCCTTCCCCAGGGGTCATTGGGGCTGCTGGTGTCAGCTTTGCCCCTAGTAACTTAAGTGCAAGGGAAAGGGCTGCTGTGCAAAGGCCCTGCATGCCCCCTTGCCTCTGGCCTGCCTGCCTGCCTGCCTCTCTCTCTCTCTCTCTCTCTCTCTCTCTCTCTCTCTCTCTCAGGCCCTGCGCCGGCTCTCTTCTTCCTCCCGGGACTGTGGCCACAGTGCTCCAGGCAGACATGCCTCTTGAGCCTCGGACTTGCCCTCTCCCTGTTATGCCCTCATGTGAATGTTCTTTGGGAAATATTTCTGCTTTTATTTTATAATAAAATTAGAAATCATAAATATATATATGGATATATACCACAAGGCCAGCAAGCCGTGAGTGCAACAGTGTCTGATTTCCCTACAGGGACTCGACACCCGGGTGGACCGTTCTGGGCAGCGATGCCGGGTGCGTCCCCAAAACCTGGAGACGCCTTCCCACATACGCAACGTGTATCGGTCACAAAGTGAAGGGACTGAAAACTCGGAAACCTCTTCCCCCAAAGCCCGCTATTTCTTTGCCCGTCCGGGAAGCTCCCTACAGAAGCAGGGAGGAGGTGGCCTGCCTCTCTTGGGGACTCCTCTCCCCCCACCAGCGGACCCTCTTTCTTCACCTCGGGGATTCAAGTAGGAAATGAGAGTCCGTGTGCGGAGCATAGGTACCTGTGTTGGGAGATAACGAGGCTGGGGAACAAATCGGGCTGTGGATTTTTCCTGAAGGGGTGTACTCCTTTGTGGTGGAAGCAGTCCCCAGAACCAGGTGCGACCCACTGGGCAGATTCAGCGGCCCCTAGGGCAGCCGCTGATCCAGCCTTGAAGCCTGGGTCTTGTGTGTGTGTGTGTGTGTGTGTGTGTGTGTGTGTGTGTGTGTGTGTGTGTGGCGGTGGAGCAAAGGTCTCCATGTTCCGAAATCTGTCGGTCTGGAGTGGAGATGAAGGGGTGGGGAGAAGGAAAGTCAAATGAGACTCAGAGAGGCTGGCTGCGCCCGCGCGTGTTCTAAATTGGAGCAAGCCGCCGCCGGGGGTTGGCTGGTCAGACCAGCGAGACACCTCCGCGCGTCGTACGCCGGTGCTTCCGTGGCTGTAAAATAACCTGCAGCGACCCCTGCCCTCTTGGGGATCGAGTCCTCCATCTTATTAAGCGACACGTCTAGCCAGTCTAGGCAAAGCAGGCGGGACTCCCAGGGGAGGAAGCCGAGGCTTTTCAGGTCGCGGTCGCGATTGGTACAGAACACGTCCCACCTCCACGACTAGGCTGTTTAGGACCAAACTTGCCAGCCCCGGACAGGAAGGGATGAGGGGTGAGGGGCTCTTGCAGCTAGGTGATCTTGAGTGCGGGGACCTCTCGGGACTTTCCTCTTTGGTGAAATCAGCGTTCACTGAAGACACTTTGGCTCGGACTTTCTAAGCATCAAGGATTCCTTCCCAGTTGAGACCCTCGCAGACGCGGGCAGCTGGGAGGGCTAACTTGCCGCGAAGGCTGTGCCTCGGCCTTCACACTGTGCGGGCCTGGAAGTCAAGGGAATGAATCGCCAAGCCGGCTAAGGCTGTTTCGCCTGCTCCTCCCGGACTTGGTCTGTGCTTGTAGGGCCCAGCCGCCCCGTATCCGCTGACTGTCGGGGTGAAGAGCCCGCTACTGCCTGAGGGTCTGGAGAAGCTCAAACGAGGCAGGAAGCCACCTTGAGTCAACCAAGCCCAGCTGACAGGCCCGGGCTGACTTTTGGGAAGGGGGAAATGCAGTAACCCGTGTCATGCCTACCTGCCCCCTATTTGCCAGACACACTCACAGGCAAACAGGCTGTGTACCAACTTTCACAAAGGAGAGGAGCATACCATTTATAATTGGATTCACTGGGAGTGAGAGTCCGTTCTGTGTTAGGCACTGTGGATGGCAACCCCCTCACACGGGGAAGCACACAGACTCTGTCGCATATGTTCACATGCACACGTGCACGCAGAGGAGCAAACATACACAGACCCTCAAACCATTTTCACAGACACACCAACACATGTCCTCAAGCGAAACAACACTCTCCTGCACAGATATATCAGAGATACATACACAAATGAGCCACTTCCAAATACGTGCGCTCTCTCACACACACAAATACAAATATGCATCATGCTTCTCCCCAGAACCACGAAAATCCACGCTCACACGGGTGCCTCTGCCAGCAGCAGGTCCCAGCCCAGCCACCTGCTGAGGCCAGGTCGGCCTTGCAGGCGTCCTCGGCACCGGGCGACTGAGCTTCAGAGACAGAAATTATTCCAGCGCGAGGCGGCAGCAGGTCAGGGATCACACCTGCGGCACCTTCTCGCCTACCCGCCCAGGTGGGATCTCTGGAGTTTGCCCGGAGCGCTCACTCACCAGTAGGGGGCGGAGTGCTTGTCCCCCAACTTTATTCCGGAAAGTGAACTCCTATATAGCCCCGCACTACTCGTTGCAACTTCCCTCTTGCCTTCCCTGTTGGAAACCTAAACGAAAACATTTATTTAAATGGGGAAATTATATAGAAGTTCTGAAAAGAAGTTCTATCAAGAAGTTCCGAATGGCTACTGGCGCACTGCATAAATTCCTACAAGCCACCCCTCTATTCCACACTCCAATGGACCCACGGAGAAGCTGTGGCCGGGTCCAGAACACACCAACTGGACATAACTTTTGCACAGAAATAGCCAGGTGAATACTACCACTCCCTGTCGGTGGCCACCAAACAGGATTCCCAGTGATTTGTCACTCCTCCCCTCCGTCCTCCCCTCCCCCCCGCGGCAGCAAAGAAACCAGGAATTTCGCTCCAGCAACTCGAAGTGACTGAGCGACTCGAAGCTCGAGTCTCCCTCTCTGCTCCTGTGACCGCATTCGCATTTCATTTGTTCCCAGGTCCCATACCCACGCAGCCCTCGAAGGTGAAGCCGAATGAAGAAGGTAGAATAGAACTCAGACTTTGAGGGCAGCTGGCCAACTCATCTGCTTGGGGCATAAAAGCCGAGGGTTGTAAGGGCAGGAGGGAGCACGGGGGATCGCCATGCGTCCTCGTCAGTTTCCTCCCTACACCCCAAGCCTGGCTTTAAGCGGCCCCCGCCAGGACTCGGATCAGGCCTGGACTCTGGTGTCCTCACCCCGAAGCGCATCACGAGGGGTGGCGGGCCCACCTGGGGGAACAGGTGGTGATGACATGCCACAAAGCAAAGGTTAAACAGACTGAGGGAAATCTGGCGAGAGAACGCCGGGCTGCTGCGTCCTCGCTTTTCCCCAGTCCTTGTAGGAAACACCATTTGGCCCCCGGAGAAAAGTATGGACCAGCCGAGTGGGGGCGCCGGAGTCAGCACGCAAGGAATGTGGCTTCCACGGCCCCCTCAACGCCCACCTCTTGCCAGCATGCTGCCCGGGCTCCAGAAAGAAGAAATGTGAATGTTTCTGTGTTGAATGGCAGATGGAGAAGGACTGAGAAGGACTTTGGCTCGCAACTGGGCCCCTTCCTTTTTTCGTGGTCCCCATCCCAATGCTACGGCTTTGGGCTTTGGTTCCCTGGGCACTCAAAGTTTCTTAGGGATAATGGAAGGGGATGCGAACCAGTCAGTGCGTGAGGATGTACTGGGGTATGGCATGAGAGTGTGTGCGGGCAATGGGGTGAAAAAAAACCCGCTGGCGTGCACAAATGGGGAGGTCGTCTGCCTCACTAGTAGAGGTGAGCGGATGAGCCGGTGCGCATCCAGGGCACTCGGGGGAGCCGGAAAAGTCGGGCTACGCCTGAGCGCGGCGGCTCGAAAGCGGAGGCGCCTGAGGCGGTAGGAGGACCAGCCTTTCCTTTCGTGCCGCCAGAACCCAACCCAGAGCGAGCTGATCCTGATTACTGAAGTCTCTGCTGACCGCGGGCTGGGTGAACGCAGAGGGAAGCAGAATCTCTGGGTCGCGGCTGCCGGGGTGGGAGTGGGGTGCAGATTAGTGGAACTGAGGCTGGGCGGGAAAGACCTTGAATCCTGGTGTCAGGGTCAAGGCCTTTTGGGAGTCTCTTCTCAGAACTCCGCGGGTTCCTGTGTGACTGGAACTCAGAAACGGTCTCCTGGGTTGCACGGTGGAATCAGAGTGGAAAGGGTGAGATTGCGCGCCTTCCAAAAGGGTGAGTTTTCCACTCTGTTTCCACATAATCTCAGGAGCAGAGCTGCTCCCCCACCAGGTAGAGCCGGGCGGTTCTGCGGTCCAGAGAGTCTCAGTAACACCGTGTGGATGCGCCCAAAGGCCCGTCTCGCCAGGCCTGACAGACGCCCCTAGTTCCCCCACAGACTCCCTTTCTTGGAGGGACCCACAAACCTGAGGCTGACACGGGATGGGCATGTAGGGGCAGGCTGTCTTTAGGACGCTAGCAGTCCTCGGCCCTACCAGGGTTGAATCGATAACTACCAGCGGCCCAGCCCTCCTGGGGTGCCAAGCGCGTCCTCACTTGCTGAGTAGCGGTACCAGCCCTGATTCTGGCTGGCTGCGGGGAAGAATCCCGTGGCTCCCCCAACCCCGCCGGCCGCAGTCTCCAAAGTCCCGTCTGCGCGCTCGGTGCCAAGCCGGCGCGGCCTGCCTTCTGGGGCGAATAGCCCGCGCTCTGCTCCGGGTAACATGAAGCCCTGGGTCTGAGGGCTGGGAAGCCGGCGACCGCGGGGGCAGGGCAACCCAGGGCCCTTTGAGTCAGAGTCCTGGGAGTCAGGACGCTTGGGAAGCGCCGCAAGCGACAAAGCCATACTCAGCTGTCATCCCGGCAGCCATCCTGGCTTAGGGGGCTCCACCTCTGCGGTCCAGGGCGCCCAGGACCGAGGGCCCACGCCCCGGATTCTGCAAAACCATAGTGGAGCGCTGCCTCGATTGCCCCAGCCGGGGAATCAGACGTGAGTCACCTGAGGTCCTATAAACAGAAAGACAGGTCAGGCAGGAAGGCAAGAGCAGCAGCAAGGGTGGACTTTGCAGAGCTGCAGGCTCTCGATTCCCCTTCTTAGGGGCTTCTTCAAGGGCTGGTGCTGGTCTGCCCAGCCAGGCGCTCTCACTCGCTCAGAAGCTCATTGCTGCTAGAATTATTCCGCTAAGTTGATTACCCTGAACTCTGGAGACGCAGCTTGATGGTGACTTCTTGTTCCCCGGACTAATAGGTCATAACTGGTATTTCTTGAACGCTTACTACGTGCCAGACATTTTACACACCTGGTATCTGTTTAATTCTCACAGCGGTCGCACAAAGAATCTATTCTTACTGGTCGATGAAACTGAGACGCCCGATGCTGGAACTTGCCCAGAGCCACACACGTTACAGCGGCAGGACAGGCATTCGAACCTGGTCTCTGCGAGTCTGCCGCAACACGTTCTACCCAGGAAACCCGCTGCCTGCGAGCACGGTGGCTGGGATTGGAGAGATGTCTCATCCCTGGGTCCTGGGTGGCAGGGGCAAGCTCAGGCGCAAATGACTCCCAAGGGGGAGTCAGGAGGTAGCTCTGAACAGCACACGTGCGCTTGGAAACTCCAGAGGAGGACTGGCTCAAGGCAGGGCTGCAGCAGCCGAGCTCGCAGCCTCGGTGACCCGCTGAAGTCAGGTGAGAGAGGTTATCTCCTCAACAATCAGGATAATCACCCAGTGTCCTCACTTGCTCTCTGCTTTATAAACAGATTGCACCACTGAGTACCACGGAGCGGGTTTTGACCAGTGTGGGTTACTGGAGAGTAAAGATGGAACCTGAGGACCGCAGGGTCAGCCTGCTGCCTCCTCCCTCTTGGCCCTCTTGCTACTCTGGCCCCATCACCACCATTGTATTCAGGAAGATGAGGCTGATTCGGGGACCCTGAGGGCTGAGACGTGAATCCTTAGCGGGATGCCCTCCTCTTTGCTCTCTGCTCCCCATTAATCCTGTGCTGGCCTGTTGGGGACAGGGCTCTCAGTCTGAGGGGCAGTATATTAAAGCGTCACTCTATTAACACGGGTTTACCGCTGAGGTATGAGGCGGTCAGGAAGGGAAGGGGAAGCCAGACCCTGCTCTTCAACAGCCAGAACAGAGAGGGCCCATCCTGGGCCCCCAGCCCACACTGTAGCCCCACTGGAAGCCCCATCCCCTTCTTGCCCAGGGAGATGGTGGTGGTACAAGCAATCCGGTCCAACCTGAGCTAGCTGATTCTGTCAGTTTCAAGATGGGGTATATGAAATACCCTATTCTCCCAAGGCAGAGCCATTGTGGACCCTGGAAAGCCACCCTGAGACACCTGAGCTGATCAGGGAGGTCACCGGTATAAGTCTAAGGAAGTGAGAGAGTGGGCAGAAGCTGAAGTGACGCTTAATTAAGGAAGCCAACCAGGAAGTGTGAGTCAGTCCTCTCTTTTCCTCTGGAGGGAAGAGCTACAGCCCTGATGAGGAAGGGAGCAGAGGGTTGGAGGGAATTAGAAACAGAAAAGGTGAAGCTAAAATAAAAATAATATAGATATTTCTAGCATTTATATAGTACTCTGCAAAGTGTCAATGGTTTCACAAGCCTATCATTTAATATTCACAATTATATAGGGTAGACAGAAATGCAATTCTTATCCCCCTTTTACAGATGAGGACATGAGGCTCAGGATGGTGTTGTGTGTGTCTTTCCTGAGGTCTCAGAGTCAGTGGAGGCTCTTTCCTCTACACTCTATTGTTGAGGTGATTTGTTGAGTTTGGAGGAAATAGCACATACCAAACCTGCCGAAAGAGTAAACATTGCTCCCCTGGGGTTGGGAGAAGGATGAAAAGAGATGGCAGCTATCATGGAGCTTGATAGTAGATGCTACTACAGAGACTTAAAGTAAATGTACCTCAAAAGCAGAAAGCCTATCCCTGAAATCACTAAGAAGAATGCCTGAAACAGGCCTCTTCTGACAGGCTACTTCGGTATAAGGGAAGCTTGGGGAAATGGGCAGAGCTGAGAACTAGAGCTTAGCATTCTCATTGGACTCAAGACCTGTCAGTTAAGGCTCCCAGCAAATGAGCTGAGAGACAAAGATTTCCTCAGAAGGTGAACAAGAATGTTGTGGTACTCTCCAAAGAGTTGTAGGTTTTTTGTTTGTTTGTTTTTGTTTTTAAGATTTTATTGGGGGACTGGGGGAGGGGAACAGCGTTGGAGAATTGGGGAAGGGGAACAGACAAGTTGCTGTCCTTTTGTTCTTCAGACTAGTTGTGGAGGACATCACTTCACTGGCCCATGTTGGTGTTATCATTGCACTCTTCCCGGGTGAGGTAGATTGGTCGCCGGCCATTGGACGGCTGCTCACAGTGGCTCATGGCAACTCACAAAAGCTCACAACCACTGCAGGCCAGCCCTACTGCAGCCTACACCGTTGCCGGCGACTCCTTGGCAGCCCAGCTCCAGGTCAAGCTGTTGTTCACCATCTTAGCTGTAGAGGGCGCAGCATCACTAGCCCTCATGTGGGATCAGAACCGGGGCCCTGCTGCTCACAGCTGGCGTCCCAAGCCAACTCTTAACCAACGTGCCACTTGGCCGGCCTGGGTTGTAGGTTTTTTAACTGGAGAAAAATGGGAAGAAACTCAAGACTTCTGTTTACTCTGAAAGACTGGACCGTGGTGTCAGTTCAGAGATGTTGAAAGGTTATCTCCTCAACTACTGGGATAATTACCCAGGGCCCTTACTTGTTCAAAAACTCTAGACTCACTTTATCATTTACTTATTATTTTTTAAAGAAGTAGGTTAAGCAGTCACCCTGAAGTCAAATAATATTAAATAGGAAGAAATGGGGAGGGGGTTAGGGACAAGGTAGGAGTGAAGATAAGCCTTCAGAAAAAGGGTAAAAGTCCAGAATTGCAGGAGCCACAACATAATCTCAGAGGTTAGACAGATCAGTGGGCAGCGCCTCCTTTCCTAGAAACCAGGAACAAAGGGGGGCCAGGGAGGCACAACTAGGTAGTGCCACAGCACCCAGAAGCAGCTGGGATGTGTTGAGCACCAAATTTGAGACCAGGATACATTGAAAACCCCACTATACCTGGTAGCTGTGTGTCAACAAAAGTCTGCTTCAGGCTCAAAGTCTACCCAGCACAGGCTAGCTTTTAACCCAGATGAACCTGAGGCAATGAGCAGGAAAAGAGACTGTATTAGGTAAGGCTGTAACAAATAAATTCCAAAAACCTGAGCCTATTTCTCATACACATAAAAGTCCAATAGGGGTGTTTCTGGGCAACAGTTGGCTTCTAATTGGTGATTCAGGAACCCGGTCTCCCTCATCAGGTGGCTTCATCCTCACCTAGTACCTTAGAGTCTTTTGTGTTCAGTTGCTGGATGGGTAAGGAGCATGGAAGACAGGACTGGGAGACATGAGGACAGAGCAGGTTTGGAAGGAGTCTACATCACTTGCACTCATATTCCATTGGATGGAACTTAGCCATATGGCCTACTCAACTGAAAGGGAAACTAGGAAATGGAGCTACCTGTGTGACCAGAAGAAAATCCCAAGGAAAGGATTTACTGAGTCTGTATAAGGGATTAGCCAATCCTCAGTGATTTTAGAACAGAGAAATCTGTGCTCTGTAAATATTCCTTTTTCTATGCATCTGTATTCCTTATTATTGTTGTTTTTACTATTACAGGTTGTGGGTTTGTTTTTGTTTTTCCTAGTTTTTCTGTAGTGAAGGATACATGTGGACGTACCACTCCTGCACTATAGACTACAAGTCACTTCACTAGGCCTCGGTTTCCTCACATGTTGCATAGTGTATTCATTAGGGTAAAGTTCAGCTAGAAGTGATGAAAAAAAAACAAATAAAAGTGGTTTAAGTATAATAAAAGATTATTTCTTTCACAGATTAAAGTCTAGGTAGGCAAGCCAAATTTGGTAGAAAGTCAAGTTCCTCCTACTTTGTTTCTGCTCTGTGCTTGACCTCAACCTCATAGTCCAAGATGGCAGCAGGATGGAGGAAGAGCCTCTATTTTGCAGTGAATACTGTTTTAGAAAACCATGATTCTCCTACCAGTGTGTAAAGAGGTTACGAACCTCAGCTTAGTCATCACCCTGAGTTACCAATTAGCATTCACTACTCCTCACTATGAAAAACCATATAATCTATCTCTTCTTTTTTTTTTTTCAGTTGACACAAAGTTGTGATCCAGAGTGTTGTGAGAAGGGCAGTCTTCCTTCAACTTCTACAACAGTGTGATCACTGACAACTGAAGCTAGAGGTTAAGATGAGAAAGGGTTAGGACTCTGAGGGAAGAATATGGGATAAAAAGATGGAGGAGACCGTGGTACTGGGGAGGGAAATGAATAAAAGATCAGAAAGGAGAAACAGCCCTCCAAAGGTGAAGAATAAGTTGTTGCATCTAGCCCCTTCTACAACCAAAAGAGAGGCATAACACCAAGTGAACCTCTTTAGATTTTGGAGGCAACATATCCTTCATTTGAGTGTATTACTCTAGCCCAACAACTGCTAGTTTTGAGTGAGGCCTAGAACAAAAGATGCTCCCCAATAGGTCCAGACTGCTATGCATGCTGCTCTGACGTGGGCCATGTGACCCAGCAGGTCCAATGACGCTTAAAGTGTCAGCAGCAGACAGGGATGCTGTTGGTAACCTTTGACAGATCCCTACAGGTGAATCACAGTGCAGGCCTTTAGGATTTTGGGACAAAGCCTGCCACCCTCTGCAGATAACTACCCTCCTTTTAAGAAACAGCCCTTACCCTTCTATTGGGTGTTAGGAGAGACTAAACACTAAACTATAGACCACAAAGTTATCATGTGACCTGAGCTGCCCATCATGAACTGGGTGTTATCTGACCCACCAAGCCATTAGGTGGGTGCACACAGCAGCACTCTATTGTCAAATGGAAGTAGTATATACATGATCAGGCCAATCAGGCCCTGAAGAAACAAGTAAGTTACATGAAGAAGTGGCTGAAATCCCCATAGTCTCCACTCTTGCTATACTCCCTCCTCTCTCCCAGTTTGCACCTATGGTCTCTTGGGGAGTTCCCTTTGATCAGCTGACAGAAGAGAAGACTCAGCCTGGATTACAGATGGTTCTGCATGACATGCAGGTGCCACCTGACATTGGACAGCTGCAATGCTAGCACCCTTTTCTGGGACATCCCTGAAGGACAGTGGAGAAGGGAAATCCTCCCAGTGGGTAGAACTCCAAGCAGTGCACTTAGTTGTCTACTTTGCTTGGAAGAACAAATGGCCAGACATGCAGTTACATACCAATTCATGGGCTGTGGCTAGTGGTTTGGCTTATCGTCAGGGTTTTGGGAGAACATTATTGGAAAATTGGGGACAAGGAAATTTTGGAAAGGGACATGCTGATGCACCTCTCTGAATGGGCAAAACAATGGGAAGACATTTGTGTCCCATGTGAATGCTAACAAAAGGGTGACCTCAGCAGAGGAGTATTTTAATAATTATATGGATAAGGTGACCCCTTCTGTGGATATCAGCCACCCCTGTCATTGCCCAATGGGCTCATGAACAAAGTGACCATGGTGGCAGGGATGGCGGTTATGCATGGGCTCAACAGCATGGATTTACACTCAGCAAAGCCAGCCTGGCTATGGCCACTGCTGAGTGCCCAATCTGACAGCAGCAGGGACCAACACTGAGTCCCCCATATGATACCATTCCCTGGGGTGATCTGCCAGCTACCTGATAGCAGGTTGATTACACTAAACCACTTCCATCATGGAAGGGGCAGAGTTTCTTCTTACTGAAATAGGCACTCCGGATATGCATGTCCCTTCCCTGAACTCAATGCTTCTGCCAAAACGACCATCTGTGAACTCATAGAAGGCCTTATCCACCCTCATGTATTCCACACAGCATTGCTTCTGGTCAAGGAACTCACTCCATAGCAAAAGAAGTGCAATAATGGGTCCATGCTCATGGAATTCACTGGTCTTACTTGTTCCTCACCATCCTGAAGCAGCTGGCATGATAGAAAGGTGGAATGGCCTTTGGAAGACTTAGTTACAGTGCCTGCTAGGTGGAATACCTTGCATGGCTGGGGCAAGGTTCTCTAGAAGGCACATCCGAGTATGTGCTCTGAATCTGTGTGCAATATATGGTGCTGTGTCTCTCGTTGCCAGGATTCATGAGTCCAGGAATCAAGGGGTGGAAATGGAAATGGCACCACTCACTATTACCCCTAGTGAGCTATTAGCAAAAATTTTTATTCCTATTTCTGCAACTTTATGTACTGCTGGCCTAGAGGCCTTAGTCCCAGATGGAGAAATGCTTCCACCACAAGACAGAGCAATGATTCCACTGAACTGGAAGTTAAGACCACCATCTGCCCACTTCAGGCTCCTCACACCTCTGAATCAACAGGCAAAGAAGGCAGTTACTGTGCTGACAGGGGTAATTGGTCCTGACTACTAAGGGGAAATTGGTCTGCTACTCCACAGTGGAGGTAAGGGAGAGTATGTCTGGAGTACAGGAGATCCCATAAGGCATCTCTTAGTATTGCCATGCCCTGAGATTAAGATCAGTGGAAAATTACAACAACCCAAGCCAGGCAAGACTACTAATGGCCCAGATCATTCGGGAGTCACCCCACCAGATAAAGAACAGTAACCAGCTGAGGTGATTGCTATAGGCAAAGGAAATACAGAACGGGTGGTGGAAGAAGGTACTTATAAATACCAGCTATAACTATGTGACCAGTGACAGAAATAAGGACTATAATTATCATGAGTAGTTCCTCCTTATTTTGTTATGAATATATTTGTGTGTATATATGTATATTGGATTTTCCCCTCTTATTCCCTTATCATGTAACATTGGATGTATTGACTTTATATCATACTATTTTATTGTCAATTTTACATCATAGTATTTAAATGACTGAATGTCAAGAAGAATTAAATATCATTCAAGGACTTTACCTCCTCTTCTGGTGGAAGGGGTGACTGCCTTTTCCACGGTGCTCAGGATAGTTATATCATGCTTAGAATTATTACTTTGTAGATTAAATATGATTTAAGAAGATGCATATGCTGGGCAGCCAGGTGGCTCAGTTGGTTAGAGTGCATGCTCTGAACAACAAGGTTGCGGGTTCGATTCCCACATGGGCCACTGAGCTGTGCCCTCTCCAACTATTGGGTCTTCGGAAAAGTCATGATGTATTTTGTCTATGTTTTTCAAAGGTTATTTATTTATATAAAGAACAAAGATCAATCAATGATATATTGCCCGTTTTGTTCAATAACCTTTTGCCATCTTTCAGTGAGCTTCATAATTCCTCGTTTATAGAAGGACCTGTCTTTATTTGCAAAAAAAAACTGAACAAGGTGCTGATTTACAGCCTCATCTGAATTGAATGTTATACCATGCATGGAGTTTTAAAGAGAGTGAAACAAGTGGAAGTCTGACGGCCCAAGTTCAGGCGAGTATGGTGGGTGTCGCAACACATCCCATGCAAGCTCCAATAATTTTTGACGGGTGATCAAACTTGTGTGTGGTCTTGCGTTGTCACGATGGAATACAACTCCTTTACAATTAACAAGCTCTGGACGTTTCTGGATGATGGATTCATTCAAACTGTCCAATTTCCGACAGTACACATTCGAATTGATTGTTTGGTTCCTTGTTTGGTAGGAGCTCAAAAAACACGACACCTTTAAAATCCCACCACACTGAGAGCATGACCTTCTTCCTCTGACCTTCCTCTGCTTTCATTGTTGTTTGAGGAGAATCATCACGTCAAGACCAAGACCATTTGTGCACCACATTGTTGTAAACAATCCACTTCTTATCACCAGTTATCAGTTGCTTCAAAAAAGGATCGTTTTCCTCATGTTTAATGAGCATATTGCAGATGAGGTTCAATTCCCACATGGGATGGTGGGCTCTGTCCCCCACAACTAGATTGAAGGACAATGATTTGACTTGGAGCTAATGGGTCCTGGAAAAAACAAACTGTTGCCCAATAAAAAATTTAAAAATTTTTTTAAAAGATGCATATGCCAAGTTGACAAGGGGTGGACTTATACGATGGTTAATTTTATGTGTCAATTTGATTGGGCCACAAAGTGCCCAGATGTCTGTATTATTTCAAGGTGTGTCTGTGAGGGTGTTTCTGGAGATTGGCATTGGAATAAGAAGACTGAATAAAGCAGATTGCCCTCTCCAGTGTGGGTGGGCATCATCTAGTCCATCCACGGCCTGAATAGAACAGAAAGGCAGGTGAAGGGAGAATTCTCTAACTTGACTGCATGAGCCAGGATGGCAGTCTTATGCCTCTAAACTGAGATTTACATTATCGGCTCTCCTCGTTTTCAGGCCTTTAGACTTGGACTGGAGCTGCACCACTGGCTTTCTTGGGTCTCCAGCTTGTAAATGGTAGATTGTGGGACTTTTCAGCCTCCATAATTGTGAGTCAATTCTTTATAATAACTGTTTATTATAAGGCCTTCTTTGGTTCTGTTTCTCTGAAGAACCCTGACTAATACACCCCCTGATGCCTCTTTAAGGTGAATCCAGTATAGACTGATTAGGTGAGCCAAGGAAAAAAAACTTAAAAAATTATTTTTCACGCTCCTTAGTACTTTGTGTGTGCACTTGATAGGCTATTGGTATCATTTTCTTTCTGGTAACGGACTGTACCTTCCCACCTCATCACAGACTGCCTTTGGCTCCCTTATTCAATCTCCACATCTTTCTTTTTCTTTTTTTTTCTAAAGAATTTTATTGGGGAATTGGGGGATGGGAACAGCGCTGGGGAATTGGGGGAAGGGGAACAGACAAGCTGCTGTCCTTTTGTTCTTCAGTCTAGTTGTGGAGGACGTTGCTTCACTGGCCCAAGTTGGCACCATCATTGTGCTCTTCCCGGGCAAGGCAGCTCAGTCGGCGGCTTCTGGACGGCTGCTCACAGCAGCTGCTGGCTGCTCACGCTGGCTGCTGGCTACACATGGTAGCCCATGGCAACCCACTGCAGCAGGGGCTGCAGCCTACGCCATCACCGGTGACTCACCGCAGCCCAGCTCCAGGTTGAGCTGCTGTTCAGCATCTTAGCTGTAGAGGGCAGTGTCACTGGCCCCCACATGTGGGATCCAAACCGGGGCCCTCTGGTGTCCCAAGCCAGTTCTTAACCAACGCACCACTCGGCCGGCCCTCCACATCTTTCTTAATAACAGAACCTATAATTTGTAGCTAGGCACACAGCTGCCGAGAATCAAGAGTACATTTTCCAGACTTCCTTGCAGCTAGATGTACCACATAACTAAGTTTGGGCTAGTGAATATAATTGGAAGTTTTGTATACAAGTTTCTGGAAGTATTCTTCAAGGAAAAAGATCCTGTCCTTCTCCCTTTCTTCTTCCTGCTGACAGAAATACAGATCTGACAGTTGGAGCCAGCACAGCCACTTTGGACCATGAGGCAGCATGCTGAAGCTGGTGGAGCAGCCAGACAGAAGGAGTCTGATTATCATGACTTTGGAGTAGCTATTCTAGACCTAGTCTCCCTAATCCAGACTTCATTTATGTAAAAGAAAAATAAACCCTTATTTGATTTAAGCTACTAACACCTTGGGTTTTCTGGCACATGCAATTGTATCTAATTCTAACAACAACAAAAAAACAACCAAAACCTACTTTTCCAAATTCAAAGAGCATAATCTTCCTTCCTGGAATCCTATAGTCCTTTTGTGTGTGTGATTTGCATTTATTCTTTCAATATTCCTCTGGGGTGTAGTATTAAGTCTGACCAGTCTATTGGGTTGTCGGAAAAGTCACAACATATTTTTTTCTATGTTTTTCATCGCAAAAAAGCGTCATGACTTTTCTGACAACCCAGTATTTCACAAAGGTACAGAAAACGTACAGGACTTACTTCAAAGTACTGCCTAAGGCTATGACATGGGCTTAGCTGAGAAGTCGTAACTCCTAGTTCCCCAGTGCCTGCTGCCACCACCAGAGAGGATTGTGGAAAGGTGAGTTAGAGCATAGCCCAGGCACCTGAATGAAGCAAGTTCCTGGGGGTGACTGGTTAGCTTAGTTGGTTAGAGCGTGGTGCTGACAACACCAAGGTTGCCAGTTCGATCCTCGCATGGGCCACTGTGAGCTGTGCCCTCCTTAAAAAAAAAAAAGTTCCCAGCCACTCAGATCCCTGGATAACTTTGTCTGGACTCAGAAGGCTACTGGAGATGTTCCCACTTTTAGTTTAGGCTTTTCTCAGGCTGGCATTCTCAGGAAGAGTCCAGAAGCAGGAGAGATCAAAACTCCACAGCTGTTCCCTCAGAGCTATGAGGGATGATGAGCTATTGAAAGTCAGAGAGAGTTGGCTTCATCCCCTTCCCAGCCTAGAGGTTCAGAACCATCTGCCTCGTTTTTATAAATGCCCTAGAGGATCATGGTGAAATCGCTACATTTTCAGGTGACACTATGCTCTTCTAGGGAGTGAAGGACTGAAAGGATGAGAACAAATTCAGGAAGATCTTATAAAGGCACACAAGTGGGCAAGCAAGGGACAGATAAACGGAGACAAGTGAGTAACAGACTGGAGGTGGATAGAAACCTAAATTTGTGGGTTGGGGAGGTGAAGGTGGAGGAGCAGGAATTATTAACTATTCTCTAAAGACATTAATTAATGAGCTGGTACAGTCAAGAATTTCAGTGTAACTCAGTTGCATAACTTCAATCAAGAGTCTATGATATGCCAGGCATAATACCCAGGGTCAGTTTGCAAATATGTATGTGCAAGATGTGAGCTCTGCGTTTACGAGGTGCATCTAGTTCCAAGTGTCACCAGAAAGAAGGTTGGAAATATTCTTCTTCCCTGCTCTCTGGAATGTTGTGTGCAAAACTCATCACTGTGCTCAGAAGCCACACCAGAGCTTCAGAAGGTCCAAAGAAGAGGTGGAGCAAGAAGGCAAGTGTCTGCTGCCATGCACTGGCTACAGAGGTATGGGTTTCACTCTGACCACAGGATCATTCTGATTTACCTCATAACATGGCAGATGAAGTTTTATCAGGAGCTGAACTAGTACCTGCTTTGCCATTTTAAAAATATATATTTAATAGGTTGTTTTTAATACCAGTTTTAGGTTTACAATAAAATTGAACAGAAGGTATAGAAATTTTCCATATGCCCCCTGCCCCCACACATGCACAGCCTCCCCCATTATCAACAGCCCTCACCAGAGTGGTACATTAGTTACAACTGATGGACCTACACTGACACATCATTATGTCCCAGAGCCCATAGTTTACATTAGGGCTCATCTTGGTGTTGTACTTTATATGAATTTGGACAAATATGTGTCCACCATTACGGCATCATACAGACTAGTGTCACTGCCCTAAAAATCCTCTGTGCTCCACCTATTCATCCCTCCCGCCTCCCTAACCCCTGGCAACTACTGATCTTTTTACTGTTGTCATAGTTTTGCCTTCTTCAGAATGTCATATAATTGGAATCATATAGCATGTAGCCTTTGCAGATTGACTCCTCTCACTTAGTAATGCATTTTCATTTGCCCCCATGTCGTTTCATGGCTTGATAGCTCATTTCTTTCTAGTGCTGAACAATATCCCATTGTCTGGATGGACCACAGTTTATTATTCCATTCACCTACTTAAGACATCTTAGTTGCTTCCAAGTTTGGGCAATTATGGATAAAGCTGCTATAAACAGCTGTGTGCAGGTTTTGTGTGAACATAGTTTTCAACTCCTTTGGACAAGTCAAGGAGCCTGATTGTGGAATTGAATGATAAAAGTATGTTTAGTTTTGTAAGAAACTATCAAGCTCTCTTCCATAGTGACTGCACCATTTTGCATCCCACCAGTAGTGTATGAGGGGTCCTGCTGCTCCACATCCTCAACAGCATTTGTTGTCAATGTTTTGGGTTTTGACCACTCTGATAGGTGTGTAGTGGTATTTCACTGTTGTTTCCATTTTTTTCATTGTTCTGCTTGCATTAATTGTTTTGTTTTGGGATCTAAAGATGACTTGCAACATCTTTTTGAACTTCTTAACCATTTAGGGACAGGTAATTTCCTTAAAACTAGAGACGACCAGCCTGGCACTCAAGCACTTCTGTAACACAAGGCAGACAAACAATTAAGGGCCCTGCTGCCAATCCTTTTGGAAATATTCACTCTTCCCTTGGAATATCTTCTATGCTGACAAACATGTCGGCAGGTAACATGTTTCTACCGGAAACAACCTGAAGGTGAGTACCAGCCTCAATCTATGTATGAAATATTAGTAAAGTTTCATTTTAAATGTTATAGGTAAACTTAAAACAAGAATGAAAGTTGTTAGTTCTTTTGTATCGTTTTGTGGACTGGGTCATAAATCTTAGGTATTTAGAGGGGCTGCCATGAAACTTGGAAAGCGGTTTTGAATACAGAAAAAAGCCTAGATTTATTAAGTGTAGAGCTAGAGGCAGATATAGAAAAGTTCATTTCAATTCAGTCATTGTGGTTGTTTCAAAACACAGTGGCAGGTTTTTTTCCACCTCTTCCATCAAGAGGTAGAATTTACCTCCCTTCCCCTAGAACCTGGGTGGGCCTCTGGCTACTTTGACAAATAGGATACAGTGGAAGGGGCATAGGTAACTTCCAAGGTTAGGTCATAAAAGGCCATATAGCTTCCACTTTAATCACTGGAATACTCACTTCTGGAGCTCTGAGCCTACATGTAAGAAGCCCAGCTACCCTGAGGCCCCCGAGCTGGAGAGGCCTCCTGGAGGAGCTCATGACAGGTCCAGCCCAACTTCGTCTCCCTGCATCCTTGCCAAGGAGCTAGATATGCAAGAGAAGCTGCCCTGGACCCTTAAGACCAGTTCATCAGCCAACCAAATGCCACTTTGTGACCCCTCCCAATGCTACACGAAACAGAAGAATCAGCCAGGCAAGTGTTTCCTGAATTTTTTTTTAAGACTTTTATTGGGGAATTGGAGGATGGGAACAGCACTGGGGAATTGGAGAAAGGGGAACAGACAAGTTGCTGTCCTTTTGTTCTTCAGTCTAGTTGTGGAGGATGTTGCTTCACTGGCCCAAGTTGGCACCATCATTGCACTCTTCCCTGGCGAGGCAGATCAGTTGCTGGCTTCTGGATGGCCGCTCACAGCGGCTGCTGGCCGCTCATGCTGGCTGCTGGCTACACACAGTAGCCCATGGCAACCCACTGCAGCAGCGGCTGCAGCCTACGCCATCACCGGCGAATTACGGCAGCCCAGCTCCAGGCCGAGCTGTTGTTCAGCATCTTAGCTGTAGAGGGCAGTGTCACTGGTCTTCACATGTGGGATCCGAACCAGGGCCCTCTGGCGTCCCAAGCCAACTCTTAACCAACGTGCCACTCGGCCGGCCCCTCCTGAATTTTTTTTTTAAAGATTTTTATTGGGGAACTGGGGGGATGGGAACAGTGCTGGGGAATTGGGGGAAGGGGAACAGACAAGTTGCTGTCATTTTGTTCTTCAATCTAGTTGTGGAGGATGTTGCTTCACTGGCCCAAGTTGGCACCATCATTGCGCTCTTCTCTGGCAAGGCAGATCAGTCACCGGCTTCTGGACGGCCGCTCACTGCGGCTGCTGGCCGCTCACTGCGGCTGCTGGCCGCTCACACTGGCTGCTGGCTACACACGGTAGCCCATGGCAATCCACTGCCACAGGGACTGCAGTCCACGCCGTCGCCGGTGACTCATGGCAGGCCAGCTCCAGGTTGAGCTGTTGTTCAGCATCTTAGCTGTAGAGGGCAGTGTCACTGGCCCTCATATGTGGGATCCGAACCGGGGCCCTCTGGTGTCCCAAGCGAGTTCGTAACCATCGCGCCACTCGGCCGGCCCCCCTCCTGAATTTTTAATGCACAAAATCATAAGATATGAGAACATAGTTATTGTTTTAAATCACTAAATTTTGGGGTAGTTTGTTATATAGAAGAAGATAACCAGACAGTAGGGAAAGTGTTTCTCAAAGTCAGAGCTACCAAACAGTGGAACAGACCATCTAGTGGGCAGGTTTTGGTAAGATCTGGACAAACATGTTGCCAAGCGTGATTGGGAGGCAGCTGTGTTGTCATGAGGTTGCTAGGCTTGAAGTCAGACAACGCTAGTTGGTCCTCCTACTTAGTAGCTATGAATCCTTGGGCAAGCCACTTCACCTGTGTAGCCTACAAGGTTGTAGTGAGCATTAAAAGAGCTGTGGAGGGGTGGCCCAGTAAGCTCAGGTGGTTAGAGCCCAGTGCTAATAACACCAAAGTTGCGGGCTCCGCCCCCATGTGGTCCACAGAGCTGCACCCTCCACAACTAGATTGAAGACAACTACTAGACTTGGAGCTGATGGGTCCTGGAAAAACACACTGTTCCCCAATAAAATCCTTAAAAAAAAAAAAGAGCTGTGGATGCCATCTGCAAACTGCTGCAACTGAAAGGAACTCTGCTCCCCTCAGGTTGTCATGCTGCAGAAGTCACTCCTGCAGTGGGTGAGCAGAGGAATTAAGTGAATTAACTCTGAAATCCTATACAAAGAGAGGCAGTCCTATTAATGTAGTAAGGCATGAACATGTGTAAAAAATGTGTGCTCCCGTGTATGACCCACTGGTCAGGATTTCATCGTTCCAAAGACTGTGTAGAGTTAAATCCTGCAGCATATTCCTCTTGCTGCTTCTCCTAGCCTCTGAGATGTGTCAGCCAGGCTAGCGATCTCATTATTAGATTGAAAATATAGATATTAGAAGCTCTAGATCTGGATGGTAAATCTCTTTATGATGAGGCTGGGGGTGTTTGGGGGAAACCGCAGAATGTTAGGGTGATAGCATAATTACGGCTTGCTCAAATTCTTCCTCGATGCTCCAGGTCTAGAAGGACAATCAGTATTTCTGACGAGTTTGTTTATGATGTTCAGATAAAGAATCAGAAGGATTGAGGGTATTGGGAGGAGAAAGTTAGTTGGAGTTTGTTTGCTATCCTGAGGAATATCAAAGCTCTAAGTATGAAGCGACGGAGTGCCAGGTGGCTGGCCACTCACATCCCTGGTTTGCAAACTCAGCTGCCTTCCCCGGCCATGGAGGAGGCTCCGAAGGTAAAGTTATGGTGCCACCTGCTGGAGAAATGTAGGTCCGATTTTCTCCACTTGGAGGTTTTGTTTCTGACACTCAGCTCTCAAGCTCACTCAACCCCTTAGAGACCCAAGACCTGCAGGAGAGCCTCCTACCAGTCAGGTGGGAAACCCCTGTCCAGTTTATCAGTATGTCTTCAGCTTTTCAAATCCTGTGCTTTTTGAGCTAGAGAATTGGAATGTTACAAGCCTAGCAATCTTTCCAAAGGAGACTGGGACAGGATTAACACGCTCTGAGTCTCTTAAAAAGGTAGGGCCAGAGGAGAAATTGGGTCTCCTGAGGTTGCCCTGTCCAATCAGCAGCCAGCCCCGCCAGAGCCCTCCTCCCAGAGCCTTCAGGACAGACACTGCTGGCTCTGAGGGAAGAGACCTGGGCTGTTAGAGAGGGAGCACCCAGACCAACACTGATGAGCATGCAAGTTGGCCCCATTCTGTGTAGACTAAGTCTAAAAGTCTCCATAATGACCCAATAATGACCGGCACATGCCTTGAAAATGGCAGCCTCCTCTAGAAATCATTAGAAAGCTATTAAGGGCGTCTAATTATGTCTTAGTGCTAATAAAGGTGCTAATAAGCCGGGCAAGGTGTCTCACTTTTATGGAGATAATTAGAAGGCCAATTATTTTTTATGTACATAAAGGAGTGAAACCGTAGTCATTGTCCCTGCAGCAAGATTTTATTCTGCACTTGTGGCAGAAGCTGCTTTGTAGCACTCATTACGCATTCACAAGAATCTTGGGTTTTTGAACTCCACACCACCAGACCACCTCAGGTTAAGGGTTTGTCTGAAGGAAGTAGGGAGAGAGAAAATAGAGTGCAACTGATCATTCTCTAGGACGTCCAGGGTAAAGACTCACCTGGGCCATGCCTTCTACTCCAGAAATTATGTCCCACTGAGCTCTAAAACGGCGGTTCTCAAACTTAAGCATACAGCAGAACCACCTGGAAATTCGTTCACACCCGGGTTGCTGGGCCCCACCTCAGAGTTTCTGACTCACTTAATATGGCTGGGGGAGTGGTTTCTAATAGGTGCCCAGGTGAAAAGCATTGCTCTAAAACACGTGCTTATAATACGCTCCTGCCTTCTCTACCAAGAGATGGATGGGTAGGATTCAAAGGAGTCTTTGACTTTGGGGGAAAACAAAACTGACATCTAACTGAAATTTAGCTTCTCTGACATTACGAATGGAGGCAACCAACCACAGTAGCATTAGGAGTGATCACAGGTATTTTCAAATCCCGTTACAGTTGTAGCAGCTATCTGCAAATATCAGCTATGCACATCACTGCTTCAAAACTCCAATGGTTGTTAGTCCTGCCAGTAGATCTTGTTATTTAATCCATTAATGGAGAAGCAGATATATTACTATATCAACACTTAGAAAAATATTTGGATAACCGTATTTCAAAATGATTGGCTTCCTTTGAGGTCTTCTGTATTTTCTTTTATGCATCTAAAATCATTATTCAGACTGCCCGGGGAGGAGGGGGGAAAGAGAGGCAGGGCCCATAACACAAAACAGAGTAATAACCTTGTTCTCAAGAGTGTGAAATTGATCCTCAAGAAGAACTCAGAGCTTCCTTCGAGGGGAAAGTTTGAAAGAAGTGATGCTAGTGCTTAGACAGACAAGGAGAGGGTGGGCACGGAGGTGGCCTGGAGGCAGGGATGTGGACAAGGCGACCAGGTGCTAAGTGGAGAGCTGGAAACATCAGCTCTTGCTGCGCTCTGCACACTATGGTTAGATCAGGCCACTTAAAGCACCACCAGCTCAGTGTGGAACAAGCAGTGACAATAGCAACAATCATGTAAATATTTAAAATATTATTAACTTCTATCAGGAGCCATAAAGTTTATCAAGGACTTACGTGTGCGATACACTTTTTTGGGGAGATATGATGGTGGTTATATACGATGGGGTGCAGAGAGAGGGAAGGCATCCACTCAATAACTGGGAGAGATGAAGCTGATCGCGACTCAAAATCCTGCACTTTCCAGCCAGTTGAAAGAATGGGCCTGTGGGTGTATGTTTATGCAAATGAGAGTTGGCAGGTATGCCCCATCATGAAATTCTTCTTTATCCTTCCTCTAGGCTAACAGGTCCTATCACCGTGGCCCTCAGGTCCAAACCCTCAGTTCTATATGTGACGTTGAGGAAAGAACCTGGGGTCTAGAGTGCATAGATTTGAGTTCCATGCTGATTCTGCCACTGTGAATTTGGGTGATTTACTTGACCTTCCTGAACCTCAGTCTCTTCATCTGTGAAATGAGGCTAATATCAACCTTGCATGGCTGTTGGCACACACTGGGTGCTTAGCAGATCATCACTATTTACACCTATCCTTGCTCCAATGGCCACACATCGTCACCCTCTCTCTTGTCCCCTGTCAATCCTTGTCATTTCCGCCTGGCCACACCTCCTCCCTCGTAGTCCAGCTTGCTCATTCCTCCTAAGTCCCCTTCCCTGTGGATGCCCAGTTCTGTGCATTTATGAACAGTTTACCCCGGGGTCGCCTGCCAGATTTAGTCTACTTTGCAGGTCATGAGGGGCCAGGGGTGCTGCTGACTGGTGCCTGAACAGAGAAGTTGGTGCCTGGTCAGGAAAGAGACGGTTTCATATAGCAAATCTTCCCTAGAACCGTTCAAACTTTGTTGACATATTTCTTAGCCAGAAATTGCCTGGGACTTTTGCTTTGATTTTTTTTTTCTTTTCCTCTCCTGTGTTTGTTGAGACAAGTCTCCCAAACCTGTGGCTTTAAGTGCAGCCTCCATCCTCCCTTTTACTCAATCCACCCACTCTGAAGCTGTAAGAACTGGGAGGAACAGGCAATGTCAACACTTCAGTGTCCTGCATTCAGACACTTTAATCCTTTTGTTTGCTCTGTGTCCTTAGGCAAGTCACCTATATTTTCTGAGCCTAAGATCAACATATCCTGGTTGAGGGAAAAGGTGGTTGCTCCATTTTCCCAGGAGGGGGGGATGGAGGATTCAGTTAATATTTAGAGAGAAAGATGTTGCTAGACTCAAAATTCACAGCGCTTTTCCACAGCCTCTTTCCTATCTTAAAATGAAACAGAGGACGTAGCCCTTAAGCCTTTGGTATGGGAAAGATGGGCTTAAACACAAACATTACAGCATGTGGTAGTAAGGACTGTCCTGGACTTATGTAAAAAATACTCCAGGTGCAGGTGAGCGAGTGAATGATTCTTCCTGGAGTGGGATCAGAGGTGGGTGGCACGCTAGCTGAACATGGTGGGCTGAGGGAGAAGGAGGTATGGAGGTGACTCCACATATTTGGAGTGATGTGTCACCAACCAAACTGGGACATTTAGGAGCAGAGGCAGGTACGCAACAAAGGATGAGAAAAAAAATAATCCACGTGGATGTAGACATGCCTGGTATTAGAAATAGGAAGTTAGAGCTGGAAGGCTCCAACACAAGAGCACCTAAACCACAGGGCCCCCCCAAGGCACCCCTGAGGGAAGAATGTGCCAGATGATAATTATAGGCAAAACAAAATAAGAACTATAATAAACATAATAATGGTGTTTCTTGAGCGCCTACTAAGTGCAGGAACTTGCTCAGTGTTTTTGCTTTGTTAGTCAATCCTCTTAACAAACCCACGAGGTGGGTTCATTGCACTCATTTTACAGAGAGGAAACTGAAGCTCCAAGGGTTATCGCCACCATTGTATGCCCAGCCCTGTTGGAGGGTCCTGGTTAGCACCCAGGCGAGACCCTTTGGAAGAGTCCTTTAACTCTAGCAACTGGCCTCAGCACCACAACCACCATGGGCTGGAGGGCATTTTTGCTGTCCCCTCTCAAACTGGCTTTGAACTCCATCGGTGAGAAAAAGAAAGATTCAAGAGCAACAGCGAGGAAGCCCCAGCCTGGGAAACAAGGTGGGCTGCCCAGCAGGTCCAGGCTGCAGACCCACACCCACCTCAGCTGGCCAAGGCGGGATGAGCCACCAGAACGCCGGGCAGGAAGAAGGCAGCCAAAGAGAACTGGAGAAGGCCTGGCAACTGTGACCCCAATTTATCTTATTCAGAGCCTCTTCTTACTTGATTAAAGAATTACACATCCTTGTCAGGCTCCCAACCCATTCCTGAGGGGGAGTGAGAAGGAGGTGGAGGAATGGGGAGCAGAAGGGAGTCTCAACATCCCCCCTCTTGCTGCTCTTTCTTCTATTAACTCAATAGGTTCAATGGTCAAGTCCAAGATGCTGACATCCACCTCTACCTCCATCCCTAGGGACGAATCTTCTAGTGTGTGTGTAGACCTTACCTTGGTCTTTCTCTGAGCTCTAGGGCTTTTTAACTCCCTAAAAAGAATTGACATGATGCAAAACAGTGCAAGTTATAGCACCACTGATGAACCAGGTTCCTGCCCTGCCCTGGGAAGGTTCTCCATTTGATAAGAACATCGTGTGTGTTATGGGGGAAGAGGGGAAGCTATCTGGGCAACACGTAAAATACATACTCTTGACCTGAACAGGTATTTGTATACCCATGTTCATAGCAGCATTGTTCACAACAGCCAAAAGGTGGAGAAAACCCAAGTGTCCGTTGATGGATGAATGGATGAACAAAATATGATATATGCACACAATGGAATATTATTCAGGCTTAAGAAGAAATGAAATTCTGATGCTTGTTACAACATGGATGAACCTTGAGGACATTATGCTAAGTGAAATAAGCCAATCACAAATGGACAAATACTGTACAATTCCTCTTATAGGAGATACCTACAGTAATCAAATTTATAGAAACACAAAGTAGAACTGTGGTTGCCAAAAGATGGGAGGAGGGAGGAGTGAGGAGTTATTGTTTAACAGGTACAGAGATTCAGCTGGGGAAGACAAGAAAGCTCTGGAGATGGGCACTGGTGATGGTTGCACAACATTGTGAATGTACTTAATACCACTGAACTGTACATTTAAAAATGATTAAAACAGTAAATCTTATATATATTTTACCACAATAAAAAAAA